>NC_136636.1:24740090-25317590 GCF_949748355.1 Melanostigma gelatinosum | reverse complement strand
CAGCGATGGGATAGGTCAGGGATTGAAAGATGGAGATATGAAAAGGGTTGGGCGGAGGGGGGCAGTGGAGCAGGTAGAAAGAATATGTGTGTGTTCGCGCGTCAAAATGTGAGTTTCCGTGGTGCCAGTGTGGGAGATAAAGCTGGATGGATGAGATGTGCTGAAGGCTGGTTAAGCAGCACCTGGCTCGAGAGAGAGCGAGAGAAAATAAAAGATATGGGGCGCACAAAGAGGGGAGACGTGGGGGTGTGGGGGGATTCGCAGAGGCGGGTGAAACCTCCGATATCGACCTACAAACAGGACGGACGTCATATCGGGACCCACTCGTCCTTCACCTCCTCTCTTCCTCCGTCTCCCCAGCTAACCGCCCTCTTCCGCTTTTTCCTTTTTTTATTTGACAATGAGCCGACAGCGAAGAACAAAAGGAGACATAATACATGCAAACCCTCCTCTCTCTGCAGTCAGGGAGGAGAGGAGGAGGAGGAGAGGGGAAAGGGAGACGGATGAGTGAGGCGTAACGTGAGGCGATTTGAGGTTATCACGAACATGAACGATCAAATAAAATAAGCTGCAGTGGGAGAAGACGACAAATAAGTGGGTGAACTTGCAGAAATGTTAACGAACGCAGGTTAAAGTAAGAAATGATTGCCATTGGTTACATCCAACATTTTACACATATTAGTGAGCCAATGCTGGAGGAATGAGTCAGTCCCCCGTCTGAACACTTGAAACAAGCCGTGTCCACGTTTTGCTGACAAGTAACCTCTTGTGGTCGCACGAATAATGACTTCCCTTTCTAATGAGCAAAGGTGGGAGTAGCGTGATATTATATATATATTATAGAGCCGAGAAAAACCTCCCAAGTGAGGAGGTTGGGCAGGAAATTGCCCCCAGGAGACTGTGATTTGCACTTTGGTTTCTTTAAACCGTGACCAGGATCTTTCCAGGAAGCAGCTTCAGTCACCTGTAGTTATTCAAACCTGCTGAGAACTGATTCATTAGAGATTTGGGTTAGATTTTGTAGCTCTGGACATCAGTTCTATCCATCATTACAGTAAAGTTCTCGCATACAACAATACACCTTAGCTGATTTCGGTTGTGTAAACCAGTGCAGAAGTGTCTTAAAACTTGCATTCTCTCTACTGACCAGCAGGGCGCAACTCCTCCGGCTGTCTGATTGTATAGAAGTCTATGAGAAAATGACTCGGTAAATATTGTGTCAACACATAAGGTTATGGTCTCAATCTCTACTTTCAAGACTTAAGCACGATGTTCATTTAGTACATTGTGGTCCATTTAGAGTCAAATAGGCCAGAAAGCGAAGTATGCTTTAGGGCGGGCTCACTGTGATTGACAGGTCGCTGCCGCTATCAGTGCAGTATCCGGCGTCTCTACGTCGCTCCTCTGCATTCCAAATATGGTAACTTCCGTTCGTTGGTTGCAAAAATAAGCAACATGGCGACGGCTGCAATCCAAGATGGCGACAATGAAATCGCCGAACTCAAGGCTTCAAAACGGCAGTCCACAAACCAATGGGCGACCTCACGATGGCTACGTATACTTCTTATATACAGTCTATGGCACATTGAAACTGCTGCATCTTTTTGTCATCTCAGCCACAGATTCCATCCGTCTCCATCGAGGCAGCGCTCCGACATGAATTCAAAATTGGTCGGCACCAGGTTTGATAGAGAGAATAAGTAACAGAGGTACTGTAACCAGCCTCGCATCTTTCACTTGCCTCCATGCTGCTTCCTATTGTTTACTAACCCTGGGCGTTGAACATGACACGCCAGGAAAAAGAAAACAGCAAGGCACACTCGTCTACTGGAAAAGTTTGTCGCGAGTTCATGTTTCAAAATGTTTTCGTCGGAAGAAGGGTATAATATCAATCTCTAAGAAACGATCATATGGGTTGTTTTGCGAGGCAATTGCATATTGAGTGGTTTAGTTTGGAGGAGTACAACTTGAATTGCTTATTACTCACTTACGATTCGTTTGTATGTCAGCAGCCTTATTGTGTAAATCGTAATCAACAGCTGAAGGAGTGCATGCTACAGATGTAAAGTGACTGAAGAAAGGATAGTGATTATGTTTATAGTTTAATTTGATATGGGTAATCCATGGATGCTGGGATTACATTATAAGGCGTCTACGAGATTGCTGGGCTTGTTCTTTTGGCTGGCCTCACTTATTCAGCCTCTTTTATAATTAATGGCTGCCGTGTAAAACACATATCAGAGACCCCCACACACACGCACACGCATACGGTGATCAAACACCGGCAATGGTTCTAGCTGCGGTAATTAAAGAAGTGTTAGCGGTGAGTGAATAAAACATGCATTAATCCCTCTTCCCTTTCATTTAAACTCCCTCCTCCATTCTCTCCTCTGGTGTTATTTTGCCTTTTATCTATGTCCTTTCTTTTGATCATCCTCATCTCATCCTCCTTTATCTTCTCTTTTTCCGCCTCCTATTACTCTCTTTCCTTGCTCCTGTTTTCTTCCTCTCCCCCCTCCCTTTCCTGCTTTATCATTGTCTCCTTCCTCTTCCTCTTCACCTCGTTCTCCCCTCTTACTCCATCCTCCTCCTCCTCTCCTTCATTTCCCCAGAGGTGAACCAATGTGTGCAAGCTGTTGCAGTAAAGGGCAGCGCTGGCGCACACACAGCTAGTCTAGCAGGGATGAGATATACAGTGTGTGTGTGTGTGTGTGCACATGCAAACCCACTTTTTCCGACACACACACACACCCAAGCGCCTTGTAGACACTGCAGGTGCTGCATCAAGATAAATGAGCCGTCATTAGCCAATCAGGTCAGCCGGTGGGAGGGCGATGGGAAGCCGAGGAGCGAGATCAGCTAGTGGAGGTCAAGCCTCTGACGGTGAGAGATGTGTGTGTGTGTGTGTGTTTCTCTGCACACAGAGTGATCGAGAAGGAGGATTCCCTGATTAGATATGAGCCCTCGCAAAGTTTCTCTTCTTCTCCTCCTTCTCGCTGCCTGAGCTTCCCCTTCTCCGTCCTTCCACCTCTGAGGAGCGGAGGCGGGCCGACGATTGTTGCGCTGCCGTTTGACGGCCTAATTGGCATCTCCAGCCCGTTGTTCATGTCTTCATCGCCGACTCGTCAAGAGAGAAGGAGACAGAGGTTGAGCGGGAATTAAAAGCGTTTCAGAACTCGAGGTTCCAGTTTGGGATTTCTTCTCCAGGAGAGGAAAAAGTAGATGTCGTGTTGTGTTTTTTTAAGTTCCTGAAGCACGTCTCCGGGGGGAAAAAAGGGCTATGAAACCAATTAGACAGAAATTTAGATGAGCACATATTTCTCATTACGGCACTGTAATCAATCAATGGGTGTGTGTATGTGTGTGTGTGCGTGGGTGAGTGTTTGCCCTCTTAACATTTACACTGCGGCTAATGCAAATGGCTCATGCATAAAAGGAGCTCGTTCTCACAGCCAAGGTGCTGCTGGCAAAGAGGAAGGTAAATGATTAACCCCATGGAAAAACTCTAATCTCCCTCATTCTCTCTCTCTCTCTCTCTATGAATGTGTGTGTGTGTATGTGTGTGTGTAGGGGGGCTTTCAGGATGGCCGGTGGCTGTCTTTGATCGCTAATCCTTTTCTCTGGCCTGACTTTCTGTCCCTCGTTCCTGTTCCTCTCCTCTCCCGCTCGCCACGGCACGGCCAAGCCACCTTGTCTGAATTGTGAGCGGCTCACAGGCAGATATCTGGAGCAGGGTGCCCTCTCCCTCTCTCTCTTTTACTCTCTCCCCCTTTTTTTCCTCCCTCTGCCTCTGTTGTTCTAGAGTGCTTAAAAGTAGTACTAGTACTAGTTATTAATTGCATACATCGTCCTTCATACGGTAACCGGTACTAGTACTAGTTATTAATTTCATACATCGTCTTTCATACGGTAACATGTACTCGTTATTAATTTGATACATCGTCCTTCATACGGTAACCTGTACTAGTACTAGTTATTCATTTCATACATTGTCCTTCATACAGTAACCTGTACTAGTTATTAATTTCATGCATCGTCCTTCATACGGTAACCTGAACTAGTACTAGTTATTAATTGCATACATCGTCCTTCATACGGTAACCAGTACTAGTTATTAATTTGATACACCGTCCTTCATACGGTAACCTGTACTAGTACTAGTTATTCATTTCATACATCGTCCTTCATACGGTAACCTGTACTAGTACTAGTTATTAATTGCATACATCGTCCTTCATACGGTAACCAGTACTAGTTATTAATTTGATACACCGTCCTTCATACGGTAACCTGTACTAGTACTAGTTATTAATTTCATACATCGTCCTTCATACAGTAACCTGTACTAGTTATTCATTTCATACACTGTCCTTCAAACAGTAACCTGTACTAGTAATAGTTAGTCATTACATGCATCGTCCATACGGTAACCTGTACTAGTACTAGTTATTCATTCCATACACCGTCCTTCAAACAGTAACCTGTACTAGTACTAGTTATTTATTCCATACATCGTCGTTCAAACAGTAACCTGTACTAGTACCAGTTATTCATTCCATACATCGTCCTTCATAAGGTAACCTGTACTAGTTATTAATTGCATACATCGTCCTTCATACGGTAACCTGTACTAGTACTAGTTATTAATTGCATACGTCATCCTTCATACGGTAACCTGTACTAGTACTAGTTATTAATTTCATACATCATCCTTCATACGGTAACCTGTACTAGTACTAGTTATTCATTCCATACATCGTCCTTCATACGGTAACCTGTACTAGTACTAGTTATTAATTTCATACATCATCCTTCATATGGTAACCTGTACTAGTACTAGTTATTAATTGCATCCATCATCCTTCATATGGTAACCTGTACTAGTACTAGTTATTAATTGCATACATCATCCTTCATAAGGTAACCTGTACAGGTAGTAGTTATTCATTCCATACATCGTCCTTCATACGGTAACCTGTACTAGTACTACTTATTAATTGCATACATCATCCTTCATATGGTAACCTGTACTAGTACTAGTTATTAATTGCATACATCATCCTTCATACGGTAACCTGTACTAGTACTAGTTATTAATTGCATACATCATCCTTCATACGGTAACCTGTACTAGTACTAGTTATTAATTTCATACATCGTCCTTCATACGGTAACCTGTACTAGTACTAGTTATTCATTCCATACATCGTCCTTCATACGGTAACCTGTACTAGTACTACTTATTAATTGCATACATCATCCTTCATACGGTAACCTGTACTAGTACTACTTATTAATTGCATACATCATCCTTCATACGGTAACCTGTACTAGTACTAGTTATTAATTGCATACGTCATCCTTCATACGGTAACCTGTACTAGTACTAGTTATTAATTGCATACATCATCCTTCATACGGTAACCTGTACTAGTACTAGTTATTCATTCCATACATCGTCCTTCATACGGTAACCTGTACTAGTACTAGTTATTAATTTCATACATCATCCTTCATATGGTAACCTGTACTAGTACTAGTTATTAATTGCATCCATCATCCTTCATATGGTAACCTGTACTAGTACTAGTTATTAATTGCATACATCATCCTTCATAAGGTAACCTGTACAGGTACTAGTTATTCATTCCATACATCGTCCTTCATACGGTAACCTGTACTAGTACTACTTATTAATTGCATACATCATCCTTCATATGGTAACCTGTACTAGTACTAGTTATTAATTGCATACATCATCCTTCATACGGTAACCTGTACTAGTACTAGTTATTAATTGCATACATCATCCTTCATACGGTAACCTGTACTAGTACTAGTTATTAATTTCATACATCGTCCTTCATACGGTAACCTGTACTAGTACTAGTTATTCATTCCATACATCGTCCTTCATACGGTAACCTGTACTAGTACTACTTATTAATTGCATACATCATCCTTCATATGGTAACCTGTACTAGTACTAGTTATTAATTGCATACATCATCCTTCATACGGTAACCTGTACTAGTACTAGTTATTAATTGCATACATCATCCTTCATACGGTAACCTGTACTAGTACTAGTTATTAATTTCATACATCGTCCTTCATACGGTAACCTGAACTAGTTCTATTTATTCATTCCATACATCGTCCTTCATACGGTAACCTGTACTAGTACTAGTTATTCATTTCATACATCGTCCTTCATACGGTAACCTGTACTCGTACTAGTTATTAATTTCATACATCATCCTTCATACAGTAACCTGTACTAGTACTAGTTATTCATTTCATACATCGTCCTTCATACGGTAACCTGTACTAGTACTAGTTATTCATTTCATACATCGTCCTTCATACGGTAACCTGTACTAGTACGAGTTATTCATTTCATACATCGTCCTTCATACGGTAACCTGTACTCATACTAGTTATTAATTTCATACATCATCCTTCATACAGTAACCTGTACTAGTACTAGTTATTCATTTCATACATCGTCCTTCATACGGTAACCTGTACTAGTACTAGTTATTCATTTCATACATCGTCCTTCATACACCTGTACGAGTTATTGATTTCATAGATTGTCCTTCATACGGTAACCTGTACTAGTACTAGTTATTCATTTCATACATCATCCTTCATACGGTAACCTGTACTAGTACTAGTTATTCATTCCATACATCGTCCTTCATACGGTAACCTGTACTAGTACTAGTTATTCATTTCATACATCGTCCTTCATACGGTAACCTGTACTAGTACGAGTTATTCATTTCATACATCGTCCTTCATACGGTAACCTGTACTAGTACTAGTTATTCATTTCATACATCGTCCTTCATACACCTGTACGAGTTATTGATTTCATAGATTGTCCTTCATACGGTAACCTGTACTAGTACTAGTTATTCATTTCATACATCATCCTTCATACGGTAACCTGTACTAGTACTAGTTATTCATTCCATACATCATCCTTCATACGGTAACCTGTACTAGTACAAGTTATTCATTTCATACATCGTCCTTCATACGGTAACCTGTACTAGTACGAGTTATTCATTTCATACATCGTCCTTCATACGGTAACCTGTACTCGTACTAGTTATTAATGTCATACATCATCCTTCATACAGTAACCTGTACTAGTACTAGTTATTAATTTCATACATCGTCCTTCATACGGTAACCTGTACTAGTACTAGTTATTCATTTCATACATCGTCCTTCATACGGTAACCTGTACTAGTACTAGTTATTCATTTCATACATCGTCCTTCATACACCTGTACGAGTTATTGATTTCATAGATTGTCCTTCATACGGTAACCTGTACTAGTACTAGTTATTCATTTCATACATCATCCTTCATACGGTAACCTGTACTAGTACTAGTTATTCATTCCATACATCGTCCTTCATACGGTAACCTGTACTAGTACTAGTTATTCATTTCATACATCGTCCTTCATACGGTAACCTGTACTAGTACGAGTTATTCATTTCATACATCGTCCTTCATACGGTAACCTGTACTCGTACTAGTTATTAATTTCATACATCATCCTTCATACAGTAACCTGTACTAGTACTAGTTATTCATTTCATACATCGTCCTTCATACGGTAACCTGTACGAGTACTAGTTATTAATTGCATACATCGTCCTTCATACGGTAACCTGTACTAGTACTAGTTATTAATTTCATACATCGTCCTTCATACACCTGTACGAGTTATTGATTTCATAGATTGTCCTTCATACGGTAACCTGTACTAGTACTAGTTATTCATTTCATACATCGTCCTTCATACGGTAACCTGTACTAGTACGGGTTATTCATTTCACACATCATCCGTCATACAGTAACCTGTACTAGTACTAGTTATTCATTTCATACATCATCCTTTATACGGTAACCTGTACGAGTACTAGTTATTAATTTCATACACCGTCCTTCATACAGTAACCTGTACTAGTACTAGTTATTAATTTCATACATCGTCCTTCATACACCTGTACGAGTTATTGATTTCATAGATTGTCCTTCATACGGTAACCTGTACTAGTACTAGTTATTCATTTCATATACTGTCCTTCATACAGTGCCCTGTACTAGTACTAGTTATAAATTGTATACATCGTCCTTCATACGGTAACCTGTACTAGTACTCGTTATTAATGTCATAGATTGTCCATAGACTTGTTGGTCTGTAAAGCCCTTCGAGATGACGTACCGTGATCCGAGGCTCGAGCTTGCTGCATATGAAGCGGTTCAGAGGTGGAGAGGAAATGTTGCTAATAGTTTGGACATTTGCTCTCCATGTCTGAATTGCTTTCACTGGTATTGTCAGACTCCCTTTTCGATACGTGCGTTCATTGTGGAATTTGTGCCCAATGACGACGAAAATAAACCCAGCTTTAAGTAAGAAAGGGGCAAATCCACAGTCCTAGCTCTGCTCTAAGTGCAACCGAAGTTTATAAGAGACTTGTGGGTGTTTTTCAAACTTACAGCATTTCTTGAAAGACAATTTTCTTTCTTTCTAACTCCACCTATTCTGGCGTTCTCTCCATACCCCCTTTCTGTCTTTTTCTCTTTCTCCTCTCCTTCTCTGCTCTGAGATCACTGTGACCTTTCTGTCATCGTTTCTGGTACTTTGTCTCTCACTCGCTATAGATATATTTCATTCCTCCTCTCAGTTACAGGTAATCTGTCCAACCAGCTGAGGCGAGAAAGGTCTTGGCTGCAGCACACACACAAACACGCGCACACACATACACACTCTGGCTCTCTGTCTGTCACTCTCTCTCACAGCTCTCATGCACCCGCGAATACCTCCCAGCATTATTATTCAGCACATTCATAACTACATAGAGGAGCTCTCGATGGTTAGCCAGGCAGTTTGTAGTGCTAGTGAGACCTCTTAATCCCCTCGCTCTCTGCTCCCGGGGCCTCATTAAGCCTCATTCCTCACTGGGAACCTGGAGGTTATAATTAACGTACCTCTAGATAAATGCCAACAGACAAAACAAAGTTTGTCCACAGCCTCGGGGGACGATTAGAGCCAACTATTCCAGTGTAACCAGGCGGCAACCTCTGTTTCTGCTGAGTGAAGCCAATGTTGTGTCTTAAAACCTGCATTCACTCTACTGACCAGCAGGGGGCGACTCCTCCAGTTGCAAAAAGAAGTCAGATTGTATAGAAGTCTATGAGAAAATGACTCTCTCTTGATTCATTACCTCGGTAAACATTGTAAACATGGGTTTATGGTCTCAATCTCTAGTTTCAAGTCTTCTTCAATACAGCATGATGTTCATTTCGTAAATGATGGTCCAATTAGAGTCAAACAGACCATAAAGCAGGGTATGCTTTAGGGCGGGACTTACTGTGATTGACAGGTCGCTGCAGCTACCAGAGCCGTATACGGCGTCTCTACATCACTCCTCTGCATTCCAAATATGATAACTTCTGTTCATTGGTTGCGAAACCAACATGGCGACGGCTGATGACTACGTCCACTTTCTTATACAGTCTATACGTGTGTTGGTTTTGGGAAGTTCTAAAACTGTGGGAGATAGCCCTACAGCAGCTGTGACGTCTGCAAGGCGTGTTGGGAGTGCTTCGTTCTACCAATCAACTTACAGAAGTAACTGCAGGAAGCTTCCCCCACTCCCACTCCCCATCCAAGATCCAGTTACTCTTTAAGGCTGGAACAATTACTGGATTAATCAATCACTCAACTGCCAGAAAAGTAATGAATGGCATTTCTAAAAACATTTGCTGAGTTCCAGCCCCAACAACTGGTATTTTTTTTAAGCTTTTTTCTCTTTTGTATGGTGGTTAATTGAATCTCTTTCAGTCTTGTCAGACAAAAGAAACCATTGGAGGACGTCCACCACAGACTCTGGTAACGAATGAATAGGAATGAAATGTCAAATTAAATTCAATACCACGGTCAAAAACAAAACAATAAAGCCCAACATACACTCCTTTATTACTGTTTGCATACTGTTTTTGTGAATATATTATTAACCCCTGATGATTCTCGCCAAAAACTGAATTTTACAACATCCAATTTGAACATATTACGGCAATTGACCCCAAACGAGGGTCACATTTTCAGAGGTTTGGCATCGACTTGGTACCTAAGTATCCGTTTCTGGTGCCATCCCTGAGTCAAAAGACATTTCAATCATCATTATTTTATTTAGTCTCGCACCGAGTCTTAAGGTCATACTTTCACAAGCACAACTAAATCACAAACGCACCAGATACTTTTACTTCCCCATGTTGTCAATAAAATAGCATTCTATAAGGTGAGTCACTCCACAAAGTGTCGAGGAAATGCCACTTGATTGAAAATAACCTGGTTTGCAGTGGGAAGTTGTAGAATCATCTCATTTGTTGCTTCTTTCCCACGTCATTATTAAAGTGAGTGAATAAAAGAGAAAGGTATTTTTTGCACCGCACCTGACAAAATGGACATATGGACGTTGAGTATCGAGCAAGAGGGCAGATATATCTAGACGCAGGTGGAGTGGTGGTGTGGGTGCATGTGTGTGTGTGTGTGTTTGGGGAATTTGAAACTGTGTGTGTGTGTTTGTGTGTTGAAGGGGACAAGCACAAAGCACTGGCCTGTGGAGAAGATAGAAAGCTCCTGTGTGTTACTGAGTCAATAGACTCTTTGTTCACCGGGACTGGGAGACAGTTGGCCATGAGGACAGACTGAGACTCCCAACGCACCACAGCGTACCTGAACCTACACACACACACACACACTATTCAAATACCTAAGCCTGACAGGACGTCATTCAATCTCTGTCCACAGTTCCTGCTTTACCTCCTTTATCACCTTATCAGCTTCTCCCCCCTGACTCTCTCCTCTCTTTCCTTTATCTCTCTTTCTACATCCATCTTTCCCTACCTCCTCATCCCACCCACCCACCGTTGGCATCTTTGTTTTGGAACAGCAGAAACTGTTCCCTGTTGGTTTTGGTTTTTTTCAGCCCTCTCGGTTATCTACACTAGGGGGGGGGGGGAGGGTGGTGGGCGGGAGGGTGGTGGGTGGGAGTTTTTACCTGAGAGCAGGACAGAGGGCATTTTGTGCTGGACAAGGGAGTGAGGGACATGGAGAGGGAGACCGAGAGAGTCGAGAGGGCGGGTAGAACGGGGGGATAAGGGGGGGTGGGGGACAAGAATGCTACAGACACAGGTGAAGGCTTCGCGCGGGGTACCGGGTCGAAGTGCAGGAATCCGGGGTGCACGGACGTTTTTTTTAATACGTAAAGAGAGAGTGGAAGTGGGCCTCAAAGACGGACATGGAGACAGGAGATAAAGAGGGGGTGGGGGGGACTACCTGTCTGACTCGATCAAACAGGTCATATGTGGCCACGCCGTGGAAACATGCAGGATTGCTGCAGCTACGCAGAGCATGCGAGATGTAAGTAAAACCAAATCTGCCATTTAATGACTTAAAAAAAAAATGCAGATTTTAGCGGTGGCTTTAAGATTTAAGATTGGGAATATTCGAGGCCGTCGCAGAGCAAAACTTCTCTTTTACACAGTAAGAGCGTCTTGTTACTCCCCTAATGCGTAATGTTCTGGACCGGAGGTTTTCTCAGTGGCTGCTTACAAATCCATGAATAGAAGTCATGCACACGTCAGCATGAAACCCGCTCGCGTATAGGGTTTCTGCTGTGTGTGTGTGTGTGTGTGTGTCTCTGGCACGGCATAAATAATGGATAAAGTTTAATACGCTTTCTGTGGAACGTCTCTGGGCTGTTGACCGTAGGGATCAGCATCAGGGATTCTGTCACTCAAACTCAAAAGGCATACCACTGTTGCTCTGCGCGCACACACACACACACACACACACACGGTACGACTGTGCGCACACGTAAGTTGCTGCCCGCTCGACGCAAATGCCGATCGCCTTATCTCGCCTTCCAAACAAGGTGATAACAAATAAACCACATAGTCTGTTTCCACAGCGGATCTCGATAAGACACAAATCAGCTTAGGCACACAAAATGCCGACAGAAACAAACACGCGCACAAACAAGTGCGTATCGAGGAAGCAGGGCAAGTTTTCACAGGGAACAGGGTTGGAAAAAGAGGGACTAAAAACAAGGATGGACGACTTTGACATTAATCCTCGAACTATCTCTGAGTGCCCGTCCTGCTTTATTCTTAAACCCTGCTCCTTTATCTCATTTTCTCTAATCTCTGCATGTCTTTCCAGCGCTCTGACTTCCCATCCCCCACGCCTGTTGCTGGAGCAGTCTTTCGGAAAAAAGGGATTCCCCTCCGAACTGTAAAGTCGCTCTTTGTTCACCAGAAGCAGAGAAAACGTTCGGTTATGAGCAATCTCGAAGGTGTGTGTTTTTTGCCTATGATCTTAACGGAGTAGTTGAACTTTTTGGGAAGGGATTACTTTCTTTCTGAGAATTAGACTAAAAGGTTTGATACCACTCTGTGTGGAAAGTATGAAGCTTCAGCCAGCGGCCAGTTTAGCGTAGCTTAGCTCAAAGACTTACACCAGGGGGAAACAGCTAGCTTGCTGGAAGTTAGGCCCAAAAATACTTTTCCTCAAAGACTTACATTGTGAAGGAGATGTCCGTAAATAAAGTGGACTGAGGGGTGGGAGGCGGGGTTAAAAAAGAAAACCGCTACTGCTCTTGCCCAATGGGCCCATGGTTGAAGAAGGTCCCTGTAAGATCCGGGTGAGTTTATACTCGGAAGTCAACTTTGTTTTTTGCTTTGTGCAGCTTTCGTAGGAAGGAACGGGGTGCAGCCTCCAGCTATGTGGATCAGTTCTCTTGATACATCCATGCTGCACACACACCTTTCTTGTTGCTAAAAGTTGCAAATAGATTCATTGATGGACAGACGTCATGATATTATTGGTTAAAATCGGCTGGTACTAGCTTACGTAAGCACACGTCATCTTTTGTTTTACAGGAAGAAGTATTTTTTTTAAATACAATGAAATAGATTTTTTGTAAAACCTTTTGCATATGATAGGTGCACAATATGAAACGGTTCATACCCCTGGGTTCAGGAGGCAAGGATACTATATTTCTTTTTAATAGACAATAATGCAAGTCACTTTTTTTATTTACATAACTTAAACTTTCATCTATTTATTTTTATTTTTCAAATGGAAGTAGTTTGGAATTATTTGTGTTTATTTAAGAAAAATGTGACGTCTCAAAATCCAGTATGGGTCATTATAATGCATTAATTACAAGGTTTACAGCTTGAACAAAAGAAGCCAAACAATGAACCAGTGGGAAACATCACAACCCTGAAATTAATCATTTACAAGTTAAACTTTTATCAAAGTGTTAAATAATTCAAATTCATTGCATTCATCGCTTTTTTTTCTTGGCCAACATGACCAAAACCCAAAAATATCCGTCTAACCCTCAGTTTGGATCCCACCACGGACGGCTCATTTATGCACAGTGCCACGCTGCACTCGGACCTTCTTTTCATTAATGTGTTTATTTAAGGGCGCACGTGGGCTGCTTCGCCTCCCTCGCCCTCTCCGTTAACGTTGACTCATCCGTTTTTTTGGTTATTTTTTTCGCCAGTTGATAATTCAGAGGAGGTCTGCAGGCTGTTTTTTATCCGTCTCATCTCTGCGCTCGCCCGTGAGAGAACCACTAGTAATTACGCACCCACCAAAACAAGATGCCACTGACTCTCTGGGATGAAGAGCGAGGGAAAGAAAGGAAGGAGGAAAGGGACAAAGCGGGCCGAGAGCGAGGAGGGAACGACGGAACGGAGGTGATTGGAGGAGTGTCTTCAGCACTGTTGTAGGTCCTCTGCGGGTCCTTGTTCTACTGTCAGACAAGCTGAGGGTGTTAAAGGCGCGGAGCACACCTGGAAAATGTTTGCTCCTGCGGTCGGCGTGACTGGCTCGCTGCTGTGTTTTATGGCTTTCTATTCCTATGTGATTTTCTCTGGCATGTCACATAGGGTCTAAAGCCATTGGGTACAGAGTGGGAGATCTGCAGACTGGGATTAGATGGATATCCGAAATGACAGAGGAGGGATTAGAGAAGAGCGCATGGAGGTTTAATATATATATATGTACACACACACACACAGGCATGGCCCGAGGCGTTTTTCTCTCCGCTTGCAGGCAGCCTGGAGTCTTGCTCAGTTAATTGCCCCCATATGAGACAAGTTGAAGCTCACATCAATCCCTAAAGCCACACACACACACACACACACACACACACACACACACACACACACTTTATGTTTGGTCTGTGCTTTTTGTCACCCACTCTCCCACTTGCTTTACAAACACACACACACACACACACACACATGGTACACACTTCTCAGTCAGACCTGCTGGTGCTGCTGACTCAGGTTGATATTAAATGAAGCTCTCAGTTTCACCTCGCGTCTCCTAATCTCGGTGCTCATTCGCGATTGGCTGCGAGCGCGCCACAGTGGGAAAAAGTGTTTACGTTTGGAGTTTGGTGAGCCTTAAGACTTCTGGCTGTGTGTGTGTGTGTTTGTGTGTGTGTGTGTGTGTGTGTGTGTGTGTGTGTGTGTGTGTGTGTGTGTGTGTGTGTGTGTGTGTGAGCGAGAGAAGGCGAAAAAGACAGTAGTTGAAGCGCAATGAGAAGAAAAATGGGAGAAGAGCAATGGTAGTGCCCCCCCCCACCCCCCTCCATGAGTGACAACGCTTAATAGACCACCAGGCCAGTCTTTACCGCAGTGTGTGTGCAGTGTGTGTTGACCGACCTATCGACTGGACCACAGTAACGTTCTCTGCAGATTTGTTTTTTTCAAGTCAAAGACACACACACACACAGCCTTATTATCGACAGCTGTCCGCTATACATTTGGTGGATTACAACAGTTTTCCAGCTGTAGGCCTGCAGTTGATATGAATGATGATAAATCTCAATTAATTAAGATTAGAAGCTATGTGGCTGCGAGTGTGAGGGTACGTTCCTGACCATGTAGTCATGAGGGGTCGATCGAGTGTATGTTCCTGACCATGTAGTCATGAGGGGTGGACCGTGACGCCAACGCTGTCAGAATCAACGCTTTGATTCGCTCTGGGACCTCCTGGATGTGTTTACACAGTGCAGCTCCTTTGACTTTCAGTCACGGTTTGGATTAGAAATGACGTCACCTGTAGAGTTCCATTGTGGGAGGAGTCATTTTAAACGTCTAGGCATCCAGAAGTAAACGTGTTTATTAACTTGAATAATAACTTGAAACTTTGATTACAAAGTCAAAGGTACAAGCCCATATAAAAAAGTGAGAAGCATTTTCATAACAATGAATCCAGTCAGTTAGCCTACAATTATATTGTACTCAGGAAAGGTAAAGATTTTGATCAGCAGTGTTTTGTTGCTCAACCCTGTCGCTGACAAGAATGTAGATATTGGACAATTCTGCTACATTAAACTCACGGCCACCAGAAATAAATGTCTGATTTTACATTTCTCACAAACACAACTGCCCTTTTGCATGAAACATGCTACAAACATATGCCACATCTTAAATCATGAAGTGCAGAATTTTCCAATCGCAACATGATTCCAAGCGATACTGGATTCCCTTTTGCAACAATTCAATGCCGGAATTTGGTCGAACTCTGATTCATTCCTTTGAACAACTTCTTCTCCGTAGCAATGGTGGCTAAGGCTCATGGATATCGGAACATTTAGAGCCATCCCCCCTCCAAACCAAAGTGATGGAATAAGTGTGACTTTTCAGAAAGTTAAAACCAGACAGGAAAAAGATGTTTGGTTGTATTGAAGTCTGGGGAAATGACCCTAATTGCCACTTGATTTATTCCCTCAGTAAACATTGTAAACATGAGGGCATGGTCTCAATCGCTAGTTTCAAGTCATCATTCAACACAACATGATGTTCATTTTATAAATTAGTATTCCTTTTATAGACTATAAAGCAGGGTATGCTTCCGGACTATCATGGGATTGAGAGGTCTCGACCACGGCGTTGTCCGGTCTGGGAGTTGTCTGTGTTTTCGCCTTAGAACTTTAACCCTTTCACGGTATTTTTTTCAATTCACTAAAGTTAATTGGAACATTTTCGACACCTAAAAATGATTCAGTGTTCGGTTGCATTGAGCTCCACCCTCTCGAGTCACTTCTGGTTGCAAAAAAGAAAATAAATATGGCAACAGCCAAAAACCAAGATGGCAACTGCCAAAAGCTTCACAACTGTAGTCCACAAACCAATGAGTGACGTCATGGTGACTACATCCACGTCTTATATAGACTACAATCTATGATTTAAACTGATGACTACAACATCAATTATATTGTCCATAACGGTCATTAAAATAAAACTCTGATATGGTCATTTATAGTAAAACGCATTTCAGGAAGTAGCATTGGGAACTCGGTCGGTTGCAAGAGAATGATACAAAGATGCACACAATTTACGTTTTCATCCCTGACATTTTCTGGGATCGGAGCCACCATTGTGACTCTTTTTTTTTTTAGTGTATTTAGCCAATCATTGCTAGATGCTTAGACAGCTAACCAGTAGCTGCTGGCTCGCAAGAAACTAGCTCAACAAAATAAAATTGTCAATCCCACAAAAATAAAAGTGTCAATCCCAGAGAGACACTGTTTGTACAGCTTCATGTTTTATTAATATATCATTGGTAACATTTTCCAGCCAGAGGCCGTCCTCGGAGCACAGATTTGATAACTTGCGGAGTGTTGAGGGGCAGTTCTTTGCTGGAAGCATCCACTGCACAGCATGACATGGCAACAGCATGCCCACTTGATCACATTTTTCACTTTAGGCCATTCCTCCAGGCGAACCGTAAGTGATTCAAAAGGAGCCGGATCATAGAGTTCAGTTAAAAGTTCTATAAGAAAATTTGCTTCAATATCCTCATCCTGCATTAATTCCAGATATCCGTTTGTGTTCAAAAGGCTCGTGAGCTCACGAGCGGTGTGTGAGATGATGGAGGTACGGTCCTAACGCCTCCCCTCTTCTCTTCTCCTCCCTCTCCCTTCCGCAGGTCTACGTGGACGCGGTGCGGCGTCGATAGGCCATGCCCTTCACCTGCGCCTGCTTCTGCGGTCTGAACGGCCTCTGCCGCAGGCGGGAAAAGAAGACAAAGGAGCAAGTGGAGGAGAAGGGTGAGGAGGTGGAGCGATTGAGGAATCAGGAGACGGTGGTGTGACGGCAGCGGTGTCCTCACCTTCATCAGGGTTTTATCCTTTAACAGACTGGAATGTACGCCACTTGGTTACAGCTGCTCAGCACAGAGAGTATGCATGAGGATACTTTAACAGGGCTGGTTGGGGGGGCTTCAGCGGGCACAGGCTTTTATCGGAAAATACATTTTAATTTGAAAACAGAAAACCGTTTCTGTGACTAAGGCTTCAGGTTTGACGAATTTTTCTGCTTTTCGAGCTGAGTAAACTCAACAACGGCAATGCCGTCTCGAGCCATATTGCTCAAGAAAGAAAAAGCCTGTAAACTCTGAGCTCATTCCCCTCACCCATCCTTGCTGCACTCTAATTTTCCCTTGGCAGCAGACTGGGAACTTTGCTTCTGCTGATGTGATTCCAAAAAGCATTTCTTATCTGTTTGATCCATTTCTCGCCAGAGCTGGTGTACTGTATCAGGTGTGAAGAGACGACGGGCCCTAGAAATCCATTATTCCCCCTCCATCACACTCCCTCAGCGAGGCCGCGTCCCTCCCCTCTCCTCCTTAATTGCCGCTCGGCAGAGGCTGGATTCTCCTCCTCACCTAGCTGCTTGTGTTAAACCAACTTAGCAGAAACTTCAGCCAAGTGAAAGAAAGTGTACAGTAATTTCCAAAGTCACCGGTGGAGGGCTGGGAGCCCCATTTCGGCTTTCACGCCTGAGCTGGGCCCGATCGAAAGTGGAGCAGCTGTCCAATCAGCGGCTTAGCTGGAGTGTGAAGATAGGAGTCAAGGGGTCAGGATCAGCAACAGGGCTTTGGGCGACGTCCCTCCTCTGATGCTGTAGCGTCTCCGTCTCATCAATAGGCAGACAAGTAATTACAAAACACACACACACACACACTGATGCGGGCCCATCCGTTAATGTCCCCCTCGGTGGGAGTGGAGTGTCTGTCCGTAAATGCCACCACGGTGCGCTTCCATCTGTCGCAAGTGCGTGACTCTGGAAGCGCGCGTGTGCATGCTTGTGTATCTCCTCGGCTGCAACAATAGACTTTAAAAACCTGAAACAAGTGGCCAAGAGATCTATTCAGCTGCCGGAGAACGGCCTTTTCACGATGGCACATCGAGACACAAACACACACACACACACACAGGTCTCATTAGGCGCATGTGATTATGCGCGGCACGTCCGGTCGGGCGGCAGAGATGTAATTAACCTTTTCCGGCAGGAAACAGATGCCTGCGCACCGCGCACGCACATACACACGTCTGCTGTCAGGGAAACAAAGCCGACGTCACGGTGTCACAGGGAAACAAAGCCGACGTCACGGTGTCACAGGGAAACAAAGCCCCAAAAGCGCCGCCTGGCACTCTGTGATAATCCCCTCACGCGTATTTACATTCAGGGCTTAGAATACGCCTCGACACCCAGCGCTTCACTCCGCTACAACCCCCCGCCTGCCTCCGCTCATCCATCCTCTCTCTCTCTCCTCTCCGTCTACCTTCCATCACATTCGCCCTTTGCGTCCTGCTATCTCTTCCTCTCTTCCGTCATTTACATCCCTCCCGAAAAACTCTCTCCTTTGCGGGACTTGATCTGTTTGTCGTCAGTGTATCGTACGCGCCCTTGCATGGCATCACCCCCACACACACACACACACTCTCCCTCCCTGAATATCGGGGATTTCTTCAAGCGGCCCAAAAAAATAAATGCTTTACGACAGATTAATGGACGGCCCCGATTGCGTCCGTCTGTGTGTGTGTCTGTGCTTCTGCACTGGATTGGATCGTCTGTTTACTCATTCTCTCGCTGCAAGCGCGAGACGAGACAAAGCTTAAGCCATTTCACAGTGCGGAGCACCTATTATGATCCACTGTGTTACGACGCGGCCCTAATGAGAAAGAGAGAGAGAAAGAGAGAGAGAGAGAGAGAGAGAGAGAGAGATGGATACGGACGAGGGGGGCTAATGCTAGACAGAGCAGTCATGCTAATTGGCTACAGTGGATAACTTTCTGAGGCGGGGGTGAGTGTGTGTGGTGATGCGGCGGGGGTGGGAGGGGGGTAGAGAAAAGAACAGCCTGATCTGTCGGCGTTCCACTCGTTTAACACTCCCTCCATTTCACTTCTTTAATGAGAGAAATATTCGCTCCAGTAATGGCGAAATAATTGAAATTGGTAACGATTTGTTGCTCACACACACACACACACACACACACACACACACACACACACACACACACACACACACACACTCCGAGGTGGCAAAGGGGAAGAGGGGGGGCTGTAGGCAGGATATTGTTGGTGTAAGGTGTGTGTTTTCCCCCTCAAGCACCACAATCCAGTCCTTTATGGATCATGGCAATTTTCAGGGATTGTAACTCAAGGACAAACAGCTAAAAATAGAAAGAGTGGTGCACGACTCCCGCTACCGCGGGGAGGGAAGGTGGGAGGAGGTGTGTGTGTGTGTGTGTGTGTGTGTGTGTGTGTATGTGTGTGTGTGCGCGGGTCGGATGGCGAAAATGAGTCCTGTCGCATTCGATTTGGGTCAGAAAACGAGGGGGAAAGCAGACGAAGCGGAGTGTTGCAGACGGCGGCGGAGATTCATCACTCGCTGCTCGCGCTTGTCTCCTTCAACACCTCGCCGCCCTCTACCCTACACACACACACACACACACACACACACACACACACACACAGGATGGTAAAACAGCTGCAAAGACAAACGGGAAGCAGCGGCGAAGAAAACGAGGGAGAAGTGAATGTACAATGTGAGAGAAAGAGAATGATCAACATCAATATAATATTAACATATGATGTTCCATCAAAGGCTGCTTTCTGTATAATGAGTGCAGACATACTATGGCAGATCCCAGCAGGGATCAAACTAACAGCAGAGCCTGAACTGAGTCAGAGGGTCCTTCCTGTCCTCATTAGTTGAGAGGAACGATACCTGTAGTATGTTACGCGTTGGGGGAAATGGGAAACAACTAGCTTAGCATGAAGATGGAACTCTTGGCAAGACAGCCAATAAGCATATTTCCCAAAATGTCAAACTATGCCTTGAATCAAGTGGGTAGTGTGTTGGTTTACCTTCTGTATTACATAAGAGATTGAACCACATAACCCTGTCAATGAAAGTGCCCCGCTCAAGGAAATATAACCTCCTCACAAGCCGTGTTTCCAATCACTTGTCAAGCGAATTTTAAGAAAACGTATGAAATGTCGCATTAAAAAAGAAATGTGAATTAGGCACGTTTAAGTCAACTGGTTTGGGTAATGAGAGCGATGAGGGGGGCTAATGCTAGACAGAGCATACTTTGATCAGAAGTTGGCACTATAAACAACACATGGCTGTGATCTGTCAGTGAACAAAGTAGAAGAAGAAGTAGTGGTTGCAAACAAGAAACAAAACCATTTACCAGCATCATCTAACCATCTACCATCGTAAAATGGAGAGTTCTGAAGGAATTTGTTTCAATTGGGCCAGTTTTAGTTGTTCTTTCATGTACGCTAGTATTGGCCCTGTTTCATGTCCAGAGAAGAAGACAATATAAATATACATCCGTGAACGAAAGAAACAGCGGATGAGTCATGCAAGTTAAATGTTTGCTTTGTGCAAATTTAATCGGCAAAGGCATTTTTTCATATCCCGTTGACTCGTTGAGGCAAAAAAACACCTAAAATAAGCGTCAAAACGTTGCAAAGTTATATGGAAATCTGCCGTTTACATACAGCTTTTCTAATGCGATACTTCAACACTGAATGGCTTTTGAGTAGTTCAGTCTCACTCAGGCACCCAAATCCTACCGCTGCAACTGCCACCAAGTGTCACTGCCTGAATTTTGAATTTGGGGTGAAGAGCAAATAGGTTCATGACAATGCTAGTACCTTTCTTCAGGGAATGGAACCCTCAACCCTTACATTACTGTTGCTGCAGCACCACACAACTCCTTTTCCCTGCCGTGCATCAGGCGGTTGTCCCTCCATTTACATTCTCCTTGCCTCACCCACATCTGTTCTGGTTTTCCTAATGAAGAGGAAAGAGAAGGTCCCACCAAGGCTAATTAAGAGGACTGAGATGCAGGCGTGCCGACAGACTGCCGATAGAGTCAGGAGGGAAGCGCTGAGAGCTCCCTAGTCCTGGAGCATCAGAGGAGGGAATGAGGAGAAGGGATGCAGAGAGAGGATATGAAAACGAGCAGAGGAAGAGGAGAGAGAGAGAGAGATATAGTGTAATTGAGACTGTAATGGGTTTTGTCAGAAGCACCTGTCAGGGTCAAGTTAAAACGACTTCGGTGCAGGAAGACGAGAGGGATGGGGGAGCGGAGAAGGGGGGCCAATTGGAGTCAGGTTCCTGGCGAGGAGAGGCCCTCGTCCATGCCAACCTCACCTGATTGCCAATTTGTGCCAGTCCACAGACATCAAACGGCCAATACGAGCCACACGCAAAAAGCGCCGATACGCATCCAATCTCACACACACACACACACATGTCCGAACTCACGCTGTCAACCCACCTACGCCGGTTGATTGGACCCATCTAGCCACTTAACAAGGTGTCCGCGGTGCAGACCTAAGCCGCGTGATTGGAAGATAAAGCCGCCACCGTTAAATATCTAATTCTCCCCCAACGTCGAGATGAAAATAAGGTGCAGCGCTGATTAGATTGCAGCCTGCTGTGCCAACCTCGGTTCTGCGCCATGTTCATTACCAGCCCTCAACCCTCCCCCCTCCAACCCCCAACCTAGGCCAACCCTATCTCCTATCTTCTGCCAACCACAAATACTGTATTTTGTGATGGAAAAGCAATTCTGACACCCTCGAGAGTGGAGGTCGATGCCTGAGGAGTGATGAAATTAAGTTGAGTGAAATGTATTTATAAATCGCTGTTTAAGCTGCACCTGGCAAATTGAACATGTTGACAGCCCCCCGAATGCCAGCGAGACGTAACTGATTGAAATTTAGGACCGCTGCGATGAGAAGGGGTGGTGTCAGTGAACGCCCCTCAGCCCCCGCTCTCGCTCCGGAGAGGGTGGAGGTGATGAAGAGGATCAGGCATCATCCTCTAGGGGCAAAGTTCTCACGTGGTGCTGTTTGGGGTTTTACCTTTTTAATTCAATTCCGTCTACCATGTTTGCTGCCATCAAACATTTTGACAGCAGAATTTCATTAAAGCAAACAGTAAAAACCCCAATGATTTCTCCTTTGCTGATAGCTAAAAAAAACAACAACATTGCATCCTAAAAGTCCAACAATACAACTTACCCTCCGAGCCACCTGGAATTATGACATCAAGGTTGTTTTTTCCAGACTTCAGAAAGAGAGCCACAGCATCTACAAACTGTTTTAAGTGCCCCTTAAAATCAAGTATTATTAAAAAACACTGTGACTTTATTTGCACAACTTATTGCTGTCTGTAAATACTCCCCAGGAACATTTACCGGGACACTTTGTGGAATGTAATCTGGTTCATTGGCACGGTTTGGGTTTCCGAGCAATTTTTCTTCATAGTCTCAAGTGTCAGAATTTAATACGAGTAATGAGAACACTTTTCTTCTTCTTTTTTTAAACCAGCAGCAGAGTCAGCAGCAGCTCTGCCAGCAGAATTCCCACTCTATGTCCAATTTATGTGTTCGAACGCTGAAAATCTCCCGGAGGCTTCGGTCTTAGTGGGCTGAAGGTTAGAGGAGATGCACAAATCGAGATGGACACCATATTTTTCTCATCTCCTCAAAAATAATCATCCAGTCAACTTTTCAACAACTTCTGCAGCTGCTTTAGGCTATCGCCACCTTCAGCTATATCATAGGGGGGAGGGAAAAAAAGTATATTAAGCTGTTTTGATCAGATAAAAACTTTTCTAATTGGCCTGGGGGCTGTAAACAGGTCGTATCTGATGCCAAAAACACCATCACCAAATAAATCAATTCCTATACTTGTTTTTTTTCCTCAGCCTTTTCTCTTCATCCTGCTCCACCTCCCATTCTCTCTCACCCTCTCTCCCCGCACGCACACTCCCACTTCCACTGGTCGATAGCGGAGCGGGTATCGAGCAGCGGCTGTGGTCTAAATGAGAGATTGATTTCTCTAGGGGGCGGGGGAGGGGGTGACCATGGTGTTTGAGTCACCATCAGAGACCTCTTTGCCAAAACGCTCGCTGTGTGTGTGTGTGTGTGTGTGTGTGTGTGTGTGTGTGTGTGTGTGTGTGTGTGTGCGGGCCACTGGCGCACGCTTTAAACACCTTTTGATTTAATTGTGCTCAAGAACAATAATTTTCATTGGAGGCTGATAGCATTCATTAGGAGCAATACAGCGGGGCCGCGAATGAGCCCAACACTTTGTTCTCCTTGAGACACAAAGAAGCGTGGCATGAACACGCGCAGGAAGACAACACTTGTCCTGATTGCCAGCTTGAGTCGATTCTCAGAACCGTCTGTTCATCAGAGCTCCTCGGAAGCGGAAAAAGTAGGCAGCCAGGAGTCTTTGTTGTGGAAGCTCTGCTCAAACTGCGGGCACGCTTTGTGTCGTTTGAGCCCCATTCATAACGTTTACTGAGCCGCTAGTATCTGAACCAATAGAAAAGCGAGCCCCCCCCCCCCTTACAAAGCCACTGGGCACATAGCAGAAAACCAGTCTGGCGCTTTCCAAAATCCGCATGTTAGATGAGTCCGCACTTTGAACTTGTTCGACGGGATTTGCGTTTGTCGCTTGTGGCGTCATGCGTAAATTCTTTCGCCCCAACCTGTTAGCCTCCCGCGCACGCTGCCGCCCGAGGACATACACGCGCAGCGCCGTGTTCGGATGTTTTGGATTATTCATATCTCTGGGCCTTTTGCGGCCCAGGGGGAACAAGGCAAAGCAGGAAACGCAGAGAGAGAGAGGAGAACGGAGGAGGACCATTCGGCGGAATAGCATCGACGAGCGGTGAGATACATAAACATAAGGTCAGAGCAGTGGGAGACGGAGAAGGAAGGAGAAAGGGCGAGAAGCAGAAAGTGTGTGTGGGGGGGGGGGGGGGGACATACACTGCATCAGAAAGGTTGTCTCTCATTGACAAGCTCTTGCTCCGTTCCAGAAAAACCAACCGATCAATGCTTTGGCACGGCATGGCACACACACACACTCACACATAAACCCTGCAAGGTACTGTGTGTGTGTGTGTGTGTCTGTGTGTGTGGAGGATGTGCTAGTGGGCCGCGTGCTGCAGGAGAATGTTTGAAATGCAGAGCACGTCAAGAGTCCTAGGGAGCTTCTTTTGCAGCAAAGCCTCATTAAATAGACACTTGCCTTAAAGCAAGGATATACTGCCAGGACCACACACACACACACACACACACATATGCACATACGCACTGACACACACGCTCAACACCAGCACCAGCGATTCACTCAGGCAACGGAAAGCGACGCACACAAGAGGCTTCAGACATATTGAATAGAAATCTCTGTGGAGAAATAAAAAACACGGTGGAGCAAATGTCCCCCACTCCTTATTCCCCTGTTTCCTCTCCTTGTTCCCCATATGAATAAAGTTTAATCCATCCACAACATCAACCTCCCTCCCTCCCCCCGCTCCTCCTATCTCACACTAATATTGTATTCATGTATATTTGATTGTGCCGACTCGGTGGAGATCGGCGATGCTGTATCTTGTGTGCCTTTTTAAAAATGCATCTATGAATAAATAATGTCTGTATCCGCTGATTGAGAAAAAAGCAAAGAAAAAAAAGCCATATTGCCAGAAAGCCATGATGAAATGAAAATGTAATATCTGTCGCCCGTGTTGAATAAAACCTTTCTGTTTATTTTATTTTAATTTTTTTATGTTATTCTCACTCAGTAAATGAAACCTGCAGCTTTGCACATGATGGCGTTCCCCTGGTACGGTTTGCTACTGAGTGTGTGTTTTAATAAAGAGAGAGCCTCTTTCTATATATCCGAGTGCCGCGTGGTTATTTGGAGAAATTAATAAAGAGAAGCGAGCCGTGTCCCCCTTCACCCCCCCCCCTCCCCCTCCGAGCGGCTCCCCCTGCTAATTGACAGTGATAGCGAAGACTTGTCTCCTGGGCTGACCTCGGGAGGCCTAATAAAGATGCATTACTACCAGGATGTGAGAATGATGCAGATCGGTTGTGTGTCCCCCCCCCTCCCCCTCCTGGTCCTCTCCCAATGCAAGCTGATTAAACTGATAAACTGCGCCAAAAAGAGCAAGAAAAACAAAGGGGGTGTCAGTAATGAAATAGCAGCGAGGAAGAGTGAGTGGGGAGAGCGGTGCGGCATTGAGACGGAGAGAGGAATCCCATCTTGCCTAATGAACAAAAGTTTTATATCCGTCTGCTTCATTTCCGCTAATTCTTAATTGGCGTGACATTTCACGCTAAAAAGCTCTGGCCTCTCCCTGACCCCGCAGAGTTTTAAATAAAGGCCCACGCACATGCGCGCTGACACGCGTACATGCTGCCGTGTGCATCCTCTCATTAGCATAGCAACAGCAAGCCAAGGGATACGGTAACCCAGGCAACCACAGCCTGGCCCGGTCCAACGACGGGAACCCCCGGAGGCAGGAAGTGGGGGCCCTCCTCCTTCCTGATGCGTAAACACTCGCGGGGTTTGAGAAAACACGATGCAAAAAACGTCTACGCCCACGGGTGGAGGCGGTGATTTGCAATTGTTACCCCGGGTGAGCCACACTTTTTTAAGTGAATCGCTGGTGTTTGCTGAATTTTGAATGGCGTCTAATATCTGCAGGCTCACCACAAGAGCACAGAATGTTATGAATTTACTTGAGAGCAGAGAGTCCAAAAAACACCCTAAATGCACTTCACTCTTTGAACTTCATGACTTTTTGAACCAAGTGTGTCCATGTTGGACTGTCCTCTAATGCCAAAAATGATCTGTGTCAATGTAACTGCATCACCATACTGCTACGGTTCTGCAAAACCCTGGAATTCATTCAACAAATGACCAAAGTTTTGAAATGTTTGCAAACAATGCCTGCCCATGGCAAGAACAGTCTGGTTAAGGATAGGGAAAGACTGAGGTTATGCCAATTAAACTATGGTTAAGGTTAAGGACTGCTGACCCGGACGGGGGACATCGTCGGGTGGTGGAAAGAGCACTTTGAGGAACTCCTGACCCATAATGTTGACTGTCCCAATGAAAAATGAGATGTGAAACCTTTGTGTTGCTGTTTACAGGTTTACTGGTCACTAGAAACTACCCGCCCCAATGTAATGTGAGTTAATTGGACCAGACTTTAACAATCAGTCTCATACAGTTAAAAACCTATTCACCTTCAAGCGTTTTTTCTGCTATCGCAGGAAATTGCGTAGTAACTTTTTAGCTCAATGGCAATAAATCTGTGATGACCTGCAAAGCAAATGCTATCATCCCCTATCATAGGTGTGAGTCAAATCAATTCAAAATGTTTTTTTTACATTTATATAAATCGGAATTTATTTATTTGGGAGGGTCGAAGTGACCAGTCCCATTTGCCACTCACTGTGAAGTGATTGGCTCTGTTTCAGAAGCACAATATCTCCAACCTGCAGGTTCCGAGATGCTGTGTGCCACTTGCGCCTCGGCTGAAGGGTGTGGAGATATTCATTTCTCCATCGGGTCCAAAACTCGTTGGCTAGTGCTTGCACTTGTCTCCACTGACACTTGAAGAGATCCTTTTCCTCAAAACCGCTGGCTGGAGCGGTCAGACCTGGTTTTGAGTTAGAAGCATAGCAGGGGTCAGCAGTACTGGTGAAGATGGATCAAACGAGACAGGGACTAATGGTCTCGCATTGATGATGGCTGAAACCTCTGCCATCAAAGTACAAAGCACTTCATGAGTCAGGGAAGTATGCTTGGTTTGCAGCAACAGGTAGTCGAGAATCCTCCGGGCAACACCAATCATACGTTCCCACACGCCACCCATGTGAGATGCGTGTGGGGGATTGAACTCAAATGTGCAACCATTCTTTTGAAGGTACTTTAGCACATTGGTTTGACTTGGAACTTCTCGTCCCATGCCCAGTTCAAAACTGGCTCCAACAAAGTTTGTACCTCTATCTGACCTCAGTTGCTTCGCTGGCCCTCTTACAGCAAAAAACCTTCGTAGGGCATTGATGCAACTGGATGAGTCCATGGACTCTATCACTTCCACATGCACAGCTCTGGTACTCATGCATGTAAACAAGATAGCCCACCGTTTGCTCTGAGCTGCACCACCTCTGGTGTGTCTGGTGACCACATTCCAGGGACCAAAAACATCCAGTCCCACGTACGTGAGTGGTGGGGATGAGTTTAGACGTTCTGGTGGAAGGTCTGCCATCTTTTGGACCTCAAGCTTTCCTCTTAGTTTGCGGCAGGTGACACAGTGATGAAGGGCTGAACTGATCAGCCTCTTGCCAGCAACAATCCATAGGCCAGCAGCCCTGACTGCCCCTTCTGTGAATTGTCGGCCCTGATGTGCCACTTTTGTGTGGTAGTGACTCACCAGTAGTTTTGTGACATTACTTTGTTTTGGGAGTATGATTGGATTGGATTGGATCAGAATCGATCGGTGCATGTCTCAGACGTCGTCCAATCCGCAAGAGACCATCACACATGAAAGGATCAAGATCCAGCATTGCACTTGATCTTGGGACTGCTCTGTTCTCTTGTAGTGCAACATACTCCTCTGGATAAGCCTCCTTTTGGACAGACTTAAGTATAACCAGCTTTGCTTTTGCCAACTCTTCTTCAGTACGTGGTTTGTTGCACTGATGCCATCTTTTGCATGCGTCTGTCAAGTCCGACTTGTGTGAACGAGTTTCATGGATCAAGAAGGAAACTGCTCTCAGCAAAGAGTCCCAAGTGGAGAAGTGTTGGAACCTTTCTGTGGTAAGTTTACCTTCGCTTATGTGAGTAGCAAGGGTGGTCAGTTGAGGTCTCACATCTACATCTGTTTCAGGATCCACCATCTCAAAAGACTCATCTGTATCAGGCGGAAGTGGTTTGTGAAGGAAGTCTGGTCCTGTAAACCACATTGTGTTGATGAGCTGTGATGCGGGCACAGACCTGGTGGTCAGATCAGCTGGATTTTGATCTGTTGGCACATGGTGCCACTGTTTAGGAGAAGCTGTCTGGCGTATACGGTGAACACAGTTGTTTGGAAGGCATGCTCTAGGTGACCTGAATGGCAGGGGAACAACCCATCTGTTTTGCTCTCTGTGAAACTCTTCCTGCATGGTTTTCAGGAATGTCTCATCTTCAAAAGACAAGTCAGGTTTGTTATCATTTTCTGTATTAATGAACACGCCTCATCCAAGTTTGTCTTCAGCGGGTAGGCTCTGCTCCCCGCCGTAGCTTGGTTTTTCTTTGACATGGATGTGATTCTGACATGGTGTCAGAAAAGATGGACGTCCATTCTGCAGGACATTAGTTTTGAAGACAGCTACCATGGGCTTGTGGACACTTTCCTTGCAAACTTCCCCTACTATCACCCACCCTAAATCCAAACGCTGGGCGAAGGGTGCGTTGTGGGGCCCGTTGATTTGTTGTCTGACCTTGTGGACACGAATATGGTCTCTTCCCAATAACATGAGGATCTGTGCTTCAGAATCGAGCTGGGGAATGTGAGGCACCACAGATTTCAAGTGAGCATGGAAAAGAGCAACCTCTGGTGTGGGGATTTCTGATCTGTTGCTCATGATCTCATTACATTCAATAAGTGGCGGTAAGTCAAAACGCTCTTCTCTGTTTATTGCCTCTACCTGGAAACCGACTGCTTTCCTTCCAACCATTTCAGTAGTCCCAGCACAAGTTCTCATCAGGTATGCAGAAAGTCCACCTTGAATACCAAAAAGCTGGAAAAACTCAGAACTGGCCAGTGAACGATTTCTCTGGTCATCAAGAGTGCTCTCGTTGTCCTTGTGGAAAAACACGTACCAAACTTATCTTTGCGCAAGATCGTGCATGAAGACCTTCTCTGCAGACCTCAGTGCACTTTGACATCACTTCTGGAAGGTCACTGCTTCGCTGCTTGATGTCCGACTCTGCTGTAGGAGACATCACTGGAGAGAAAGTGGTTTCAGGATGCATGGCTGTGATGTGTCGGTTACTCTCACACTCATTGCATTTTAGCTCCACTGTGCATTCCCTGGCCATATGAGTTGTAGAGCAGCACCTGAAACATTGCCTTTGTTCCTTTAGTAACCTTTTGCGTTCTGCCAGTGGCTCCATTTTAAAGGCTCTACATTTTTCTAGGGGGTGAGACTTATTGTGAAGTGGGCAGTACTTGGCTGCATCGTAGCTGCCATTTTTAGTTGTCTGAGCTCCATGCATTGAGCTTGACTCTGCTGTAGTGGACACGTCGGTCTTATGGACAGATATAGCAGCCTTCATACCATCTTGCCTGGTTATCGGTCTTTCATCGTGGTAATGAGTGTGGCTGTTCTCTGTTAAAACAAAGCTCGGATCGTTTCTGGTCTTGGCTTGTTGGTGTACAAAGTCAGCAAAGAAAGAGAATGGTGGAAAGCAAACACTAGCGTTCTTTGTAGCTTGAACCAGCAGAAAGCCACTTTTCTTGTAGATTGGCGGGCAACTTTTCTACAATTGGTTTAATGCAATGTGGTGTGTCAAGGTAACTAAGACCAGGTAAGTAACCATCCTCTTTGGCAGAAAGGAGCTCCATGAGTAGATCACTAAGTTCTCTTAGTTTGATAGTTTCCATCGACGTGAGACGAGGAAAGCCGTCTAGCCGCTTAAATAGTGCATTCTCGATCACTTCAGGGGTTGCATAGCACTCTTGAAGTCTTGTTCAAGACAACTGAAGTGTGGCTTATGGGTTGGTAACGTAAACAGCTCGAAGTCTCTTAAAACCCTTGTGTTGTCCTCCCGACTGCCATACACTTGTTGTCCTCTGGGGTCAAAAATGACCCCACCTGGTTTGACTGTTTTTAAAGCATATAGTATAAACTGTTAATCAATTCTGTTTTACACCTTTAGTCTTACTTCAGTCCAACACATTACCACAAATGTTTCCCTTCATTTTGGAATTTAGGGCCAATAGACCTTGTTTACATAAAAGTAGACCCTGTTTTTGAGTGAAAATACAATGAAACAATGAATTATTTTGACTTTATATTATTTTTAACTGTTTGACTGATCACAGAGAGGTACATATCAAAGTTTAGTGAGGATGCTGTTCTTGAATCATTTGAATTTTTCTAATGGCAGCACATAATAAAACCTGTTGTCCTCTGGGGTCAAAAATGACCCCGTCAGGTTTGACTGTTTATAAAGCATACAGTATATATTATCACCCACCTCTGTGTTTCAACTCCTTAGTCAACTTTATTCCAAGTCATTACCTGACATATAAAACATATCAACATTCATTTCTGCAACATTTAAGCCTCCTGTTACCTTCAAATTTACTAACACTTGCTATCCTGGGGTAATTTTTGACCCCAGCAATTTGAACCTGCAGAACATTATTAGAATTAAAATTGCTACCAAAGTTTATGTGTCAGGTACTGGGTGTTTTAATGGCTTTAAATATCACTTTACATATCAACATGTTGAGTTTGTGTTTACCCAGTTGTCCCCATTAAATTAGGAAAAGTCATTCAATATTAAACCAAAAATATGATGTCTCATTTATTTAGAGACCTTAAACGTCCTCTGGGGTGAAAATGACAACACAAGGGTTAATATGTTCAGAAGATTCTTTTCCAAGCCATTTTACCAACAGATCTAACTCTTCACTGGCTATTAGCTCTAAGCCTTGAGTTGCATTGAAAAAGGAAGACTGCCATGCTCTGAAGCTCTCTGGGCGATCATCGAATTTACTGAGCCCTGTGGTTACTAACTCTCTGCGGGCCAGATATTTGGCAAAGTCTATCATGTTAGCAGCTGGAGTAATAACAGAGTCGTGCGTGTTGTTCTTAGGAAAATGGGCTGGATGACTCACGTGCCTGAATGAAGAGGAGTCCTGCGCCTGATTGATCATGTTGGAGGAGAGAGGGTGTGAGATGGGATGCTCTGGCAGGTGTCTGGTATCCTGATGCTGACAAGTACTCAGTCCGCCTTGGCATTGTGGGCGAGACGTTATGGTTGTATGCAGGATTTAATTAATCCGCTTTCTGTTTCACTGATGGCGATGGCACTTTGATGTGGAAAGGAAGTGATGTATCAGGAGGAGATGTGGTAGGGTCGAAGTCCTCCGGAGCCTGATGTTGCAGATACGCCTGTTTGCTGTCTGATTGTCTCTGGTGAGATGCTGCTCCAAGCACTTTGCACATCCTCGCATGCTCTACCTGCAGCAGCCTCTAAAACCTCTGCCTCTACATTTGCAACAGCAGCTTCTTTTTCAAGTTCCAGTGCTTCTAATTCTGCTTCTAGTGTAGCTTTTTCCAAATCTAATTTGGCTCTTTGTTTTTTCAGTTCCAGCTCCTTTTGTGCAAATGCGACTCTGGTGCGTGCAGCTTCAGCTGTGGCTCTCGCTCTAGCAGCAGCGCTGGCCATTGAACTCTTAGAAGAAGATCTTGACACTGATGACCCTCTGTCATCCTTTTCTGAAGACTGGTCTTCCATAATTGTCGCTAACGAATCCCTCTGATAGTCTGGCTTTTCACTGTACTGTTCTCTCTATGTGTTAACATAGATAAACAGCCAGCCAAACTCCTTTTCAAGAGCCAGGAATGCGAGCGTGCTTGCTCCTTTATTGATTTCGTACATCTTAAATCAGGTTGACAACGTTGAATCAGAGTGAAACTAGAAAAGAAAATACAAAACATCTCAATTGAATGCAATATGAATAACGGATAAATATAAACAGCCTTATGTTCACATTTACTTTACAAAAGTCACCATTGTTACTCAGTCAACACATGAAGAACATAAAACACTTACAGCCATTGCTTTCTGAGGAATTCAGATGAAGGATTACTGTGGATTAAACATGGGATACCACACAGCTGCAACCATGCTCCCTGCAGTTTACAGCTCTCAACTTCCTACTTCCTGCCTCTCACTCCCTGCTTCATTACGGGTGTCAAAATAAAAGCGCCACATTGCATGAAACAATGAAACAATGAAAACACATTTCAACAGTTAACTTATTCAGAACAGAACAATATGTATACATATATTTATAGTGTATATACCTGTATATATATTTATAGTGTGTGTATATATATATATATAATCCCTGCTGAGAAGGATTATAAATATATACACATAAATACATTAAACTAAAATATTTTCAGTATATATACTTTGAAGTTTTTAGTTTGGTGTTTTTAATCACATATTCAAAAATTCATTCATAGTTTATTTTCATAATATTGTTTTTCTAAATTAATAATCAGTTCATTCAATCAGTTACTATGTTAAATAACGCATTTTCAGTTATAGTTCTTGCAATTAAAACAATGTATTTATCAATAACTTTATATTATTTCATTCACACATACATATATATATTTTTGGGTGAGCAATTGGGAGGCGGGGTTAAAGCAAACGCTGGTGCACTTGCTCTGTGGGCCTGACGGATGCAGAAGATCCGGGTGGATTTATATGCGGCTGTCAGACCTTTTGGCTTTGATGCCCTTGAGCAGTGCACACGCAATGCAGCTGGCTTGATCCAATAGAGGCGCAGCGCTTCGTCTCCAATTAGGTCGGATCGAGATTGAACAGTCACCACAAACGAACCGTCCAAGAGTTTGTTTGACCACCAAGGTCCTGGTCCGGTTGTTTTGGTCCGCACCCATGCGTGATAGGTGTGTTCACACTTGCACCGACGAAACCGCACCAAAAAGGGGGTAAACTCTCAGCTGTGCACACGAAAAGTGATGGAAAGCAGTTGTGTTCCTCTTTGACCAACGATGCGGACCAGAGTACGCTCTGTTTCCTCTAACCAACTTCCTCCTGAGTCCATTTTGAACAAGCCCTTTACTACTTTTCCTAAACTTCTTCCTTTTTTCTCTTTACACCACTTTTGAGTCCAGTTCTATTTCCGTCCTTTTCTCGGGGGATGTTCCAACCAAAACAGAGCTCTTCAAAAATTGAGCGAGACATCGTAACACATCTCTCCACCCCTGTTCATGCCCACGCACGCTCAAATGCAGATGCCGCACTGGCAGATGGAACAGTGTCAATCTCTCTGTGTGCAGTTTGGCATTGGAAAGCTCGGCAGAGTTTTTGAAATGCATATGGTGGATCCTGCACAGACGGATACCTCGCACCGCCAATTTGATTCCACCTGTCAGTGTCTATCCCACCTGCCTTACGCACGCACACACACACACACACACACACACACACACACACACACTGTAGAGCAGTGGAGGCGGTGGTGCTGTACTTAATTATAATTTAACATATCAAACAGTTTTCTTCTCAGTAGCTCGTTGTGTGTGGGGGGTTAATTGCGTGGGCAGAGTGACTCGCTGCATAGCTGTTTTTCGTTAACTCTGAGCTCTATGTGTGCGAGAGCTTCTAATAATAGATAACCCACGGACAGATTGGAGGAAAATAAAATCCTCTGAGCAAGCAGAATGAAAGCGCTTCGACTGTTTGTTCGGAGAGCCGCGTGGAGAGAGGAGGAGAAAGAGGGAGGAGAAGAAAGGGATTGTTTTGTTGCTCTTCCGTTGTGGACGTTGTTGAGGTGAAGAAAGCGGGGCTTTTTCCTCCAGAGTGCCGTTTTCCTTTTTTTGGTGCTCTTTGTGTGCAGACCCTTTGCAGGCCTCCCAAAGACACAATCTTTAATGAGCGTATCGATCAGTGTTTCTCACACCTCCATTTCCCCCAACTGAGAGAGAGAGAGAGAGAGAGAGGAAAAGGAAAAGGGGGAGGGGAAAAAAGCAATGAAGAGACGAAAGCTTTAGAAAAGCTTCAGACTCACAAAGTGGGGCTTTCTTCTTCTTCTTCTTCTTCTTCTAAAGACCACAGGGGAGTCGGCTTTGTGCCTGTAAAAATTCAATTTACCTTTTCACAGATGGGCTATGCCGCGGCTGCTATTGAGGTGCACCACTCGTAAGCCGCTCTGAGAGCTTGTGCTGTACGTGCGCGCGCAAACCCCAGTGAATATGCATGCGTGTGCGCGTGAACACGCAGGTGCTCTTGCTCATGTGTGTGTGTGAGTAGAGCGGCGGTGTAAGCCACCCTGATGTGAACCTGGGCTTTTTTTTACTCCTGGAGCTCCGTCTCGCTCCAGTCGCTCCTCTGCATCGCATTACCTCCACCCACCCAGCACCACCGCCAGAGAGGGAGGGGGAGGGAAAAACACATCAAAGATGGCCTGTGAGACTGTTGCAGCAACTTTAAAAAATAAAAATCGCTGGGATACAACTTCCTTGTTGACCCGTAGGACAACAGTCAACACATACTGTGTTCTTTTTGGAAGTGACTGTCGCTCAGGCCAGAGACATCGTCCCGTGTCTGTGCGGTGCTGCACTGAAGCAAACACCGCGTTGAGTGATAATAACGCGCTGTGTCAGCGGAACATCCACTTCCACTTGGCATGGTTCTTTTTTCAAAATCGATTCTTCTCAGCAACTACTGGGGAAGCAACTGAGAACACGTGCGAACGACGTGCTGGTAACTTTACATGCATAAGTTATTGGCTGGCATCATCAACAACAACAAAACCTTTGAATTTGCTGCCTTATTGATCACCATTAAATGAATGTAGATGCAGAGAGGCCGTTGGGTGCGAGCCCCATCCTGTACTGTATTCAGGACACGTGCAGAAGAAATGGAGGGAATACACACATTGGATTAAAGCTCCTAAAACTTTATTGGGTTGAAAAGAGGACATTCTGACTGTGCTTCACAACAGATAGAAGTTGAGTTCACACAGATTAACATGAACAGTTCACACCGCCCAAAAATGTCTGTTTCTGCTCCGTGTGCACAGTGGATACTCTTCACATTTTACCATTGAATAAATGCAATACATCAGGATACTTTCACCGTGCACATTTCAATAAGATTGGAGCAGACTGAGATTATTACGGTTGGTCATAATGTGCATAAACCCAAGACGTCTTATAGCAGCTCACCTGGTAGAGTGTGCGCCCCATGTACTGAGCCTAAGTCCCGGAATCAAATCCGACCAGAGGCTCTTTGCTGCATGTCGTCCCCACCTTCGTTTTTTCTATCTTATAAGATAGAAAAAACGAAGGTGGGGACGATAGGCATAAAGGCAAACAAATAATCATCAAAAAATCTTTAAAATGAAAGAAAATAAGGGCCTGCATTCAAGTGTGCCTATGCACAATATTACAAAGTTGCTCCAGAGCTGATTTTGATATAGTGTCAGCTTGAAAGGATTGATGTTAATTGGAAAGCTTTGCCCTGATATAATACCATGCTTTGCCAGGGTTTGCCAAAGTGAGGAATGTAAACGTTCCTAACCCGATGAATTCCAAGCATTTTTATTACATGGGAAAAGCTGATTCCCCAAATACAACTTCATGCGATGTTACCAGCTATACTCGACATTTGATCCACAGTCTTTCAGTGAATTCATAGCAAATAACTTTCAGAATAAACAAACTCACAGTTATGACTGTAAGCGTTGAACATGCCACCACTGACTATCGTGGCCATCTATTCAAGGTTGAACTTCAACAAATCATTAAAATGGGAGAATGCAAGAACACCCTTGAGATGTTGAACACGTTTGCTGACATTTTGTGAATAATTTAATTCCACCGGTTTCATTTTGTTTGTTTGTTCCTGTCAACAGTTCATTTTTTGTTGAATTAAAATTTGCAATTGTTCACCGCTCAGACTACCCGCCTTCCTCCATCCTTCCAAACTCTGCTCTGAGTACGACCTAATGAATATGTGATTGCTAAAGTCTACCTACTTTGAGAATGACTCAATGGTTTTATTCTCCATCTTCCAGTCACCTCAAGAGAAACTGAACTGTCTGGTGTTTTTTTTAAACAGCTGTAGTTTGTGTTCATTTAGCTCGAAGTAAAACACAAATGGAAGAGGCTGAACTGGTAATGAAGAAAAAACAAAATAAGAAAAGTGTGGAAAACCGTGTATCATTCGCTCTTTTTATAATCAGATGTCACACATCTTGCTTACAAAGGAATGTACATAGTCAGGGACCTCATACACTCAGAAAAATGAATCATGGCATAGTTTGTCATTAAGTCTTTGAAACCATTTCATTTTATTAAAATACTTATATATTTAAAATATAACTATTCAAATTCCTTAAAATCAGCATAAATCACTTAATTGTGAATACAATTAAATTGAAACAGTTAAAACGTATGTATATGGTATGAATATGCTTTGCCGGGAAACATTCAAGATTGGTTCAGAAGCGGAAGTGACTCAGGACTTCAGTCGGCCATCTTACCTCAGCGCAACCTGCAGCCTGGATTGTAACCGGTAAATTACATCTGCTCTCATCTGATATAATCTTCCCGTTAGTGTATGTACATGTTTTATGAGTGCAGTTGATATTGTGTCACACCATTATTGATACATTGAGTGTCAAATCCGTTAATTCTAACATTGCAAACATTTTAGTCCCGTGAGCTAGCTAGCTTACTTGCACGTGTTGTAATACGTATATCAACTAACGTTTTACATTAGCCAACATCCGCACACGCCGCCTGTCCGTCTCAGCATAGCACTGTCGCTCGTCCCGACCTGCCTCCGTCGCTACTGTGTGATTAAATACAGCTGAGAGTGAGATTTTAATTTAATTTTATTTAAAGTGCTTGCGGGTTCATTAGTAGCAATTTGATGAACAGACGATGGCGTTATCTGTCTTTCTGCAGCAGGTGCGCACACACACACACAGTAGAGCAGAGCTGCTTTTTAGCGGAGGACAGGAGGCAGAGCCTGGAGGACAGATTGCAAACTGTTGATAGGGTTGTGAAGGAGGTCAAATGCTGCGTCCTTACCCAGAGTAAGGGAACTGGTATGAGACATTGTGGTTTATCTTGAGATTCATATTTCTTAGTATATCAGTGATTTCAAAACGGTGCATTTGGTATTTGTGTATTTGTTGTTTTCTTTCCTTTTTTTTGAGGGGGGGGGGGTTTTGCTGAGTCTTAAAATACTACTTAATACAGTATATTAAAAGGTAAAATTAAGCATTACTTAAACTGTAGAAACAATACACTGGCTAATGTTTTGTGGGGGGATCTTGTTGGTATGCTTGTTTCAGAATGAAGACATCAACGTCAAGCGCGACTGTATCCTGAGGAGCCTAAGTGTCTCCCTCAATGAAGACATGGAGACACTCGTCAAAGAATACGTGGTAAGTGTATGTCAACCTAGTGTTGCATTATAAATTGGTTGTGAATATACCGTATTTACATTGATAGTGAACGTTAATTGTCTCAGACATCGCCATCTAGCTTTGCCCACGTGTGTGTAGTCTGCACTCTTAAGATTAAACTATGCAGCTATCAGTGTGGAGTATGTTCATTTTACGAGCCAAATAAGAAACTTGCCAGCTGTAAATTACCCTGGTAAAGTATGAAATGGTAAGCAGTACAAAGTATGGAAATTATAGAACATAATCATGAAACACCACACCATTATGCTGATCTCATATTCGGTGTAGACAGGGAAGTAATGAGTTACTTGTGACAAATTAAAACCCCAACACCTACAGTACACTTAAACATTTTAAAGTGAAAGTTTGGATTCTTGTCCATATAGTTACATTTACTGCTCCATTTGAGTGTAATAGATCCTCCAAGTTCGACCAGTCAGCTCATGATTGTAAACAATTATGTGGGAGTGTGTTTCTCCAAAATGAATGAAGTGGATCTGGACCGGCAAACAATTTTCAGTTGCGACTCAAAGCAAATGAAAATATTTTTAAGAATGCACAACAAAACTCTTTCCGAGCCTTCTTGCTTCCAAAATGGCGGGACTACTTTCTTTCCTAATACTGCCACTGTGTAACCATGCAGCTGAAATGAGTACTGTAGATTTGTTTGTACACCTGTTAGATCAGGGGTGTCAAACATACGGCCCGCCACGTCATTTTATGTGGCCCGCGAATCCGCCAGCAAAAAAAAAAAAAAAAAAAAAAAAAAATATTTGTATTATTATTATTTTTTTTACAAAAATTAAAAGTTAGATGTGAAAATAAAAATATCCCCATGGTCGAAATTATGAGATAGAAAGTCGAAGTGATGAGATAGCATGTTGTCTGTGTGCCGACATTAAAACGATCACAACAGGTGGACAGGAGATGCAACAGCCCATAAAGAGGATTTCCAACAAGTGATCGTGCCTTTCTCAACATGCGTACTTCTCTGCACTTGTAAACTCGTGGACTTGTGAAACGTCATCAGTCTCAGCCCAAGTACTGTTCCAATTCAAAGTTCACATCGAGCGGAGATGTTTGAGTATAAAAAAACTTTGAGTTGAGCCATTCGCGCCGCCGGTCTCACCGGGGGCTATTTGTGTTCATTCGCACTGGACGCGTCGGAGAGGGGGCGGGGCTTATCGCCCTGAAAGCCGTTCAACTGTCCGCCATTAACCATGGAAAAAATAACCTCTATTTCTGCTTAGTACGTGTTGTGGAAGTCACAGATATCCCGGGAAACTAAACTAAATATGTTAGGAGTGGTTACATTTACAACCGGCCCTTTGAGGGCGACCGTGATGCTGATGTGGCCCCAGAGTGAAAATGAGTTTGACACCCCTGTGTTAGATGAATGAATATGACACCATAGTGTCGCTGTGTGGTGATACAGTGGCAGTTCTAGGAACGAAAGTACTTCCACCATTTTTGGAAGGAAGCTGTAAAGGCGTCTAATGAATTCAGTAACAGTGTATCGAGAATCCTTCAAAACGTTTTTCCAGCTTTGGGTCGCTGCTCCAAATTCTGTTTGTTGAACAAAATGCACTTAACTTCGGATGAGAGCAATCCCGGTGAAGTTCTTGTGACAATCAAGAGGTTGACGGGCCACATCGGAGGATTTATTACACTCGTACCATGGATAAGAACCCCAACAACCACTTCAATTACTTTACTGCAGCAGTATGAAAGAAACATTCTGCAGCAAAAAACAACAACTCAAACACTTTTAACTTGATGTGCACAAATTTCACTCAAATATTGAAATTGACAGCAGTTCATTCACTTAGATATCAGATATCAGGGTATAAGGCCAGTTAATCACAACCACTGGAACATAACTTTCAGTGCTTGTACCTTTTTTAAAGCATGTTTGTGTCCTATTATAGCTGGATTTTCTTCTTCACCTTTGCTAGTTTTGAGTTCAAAATCAGTCAAACGTATTTAAATTCAATTGGACTTATTTTTAATTATGATTACAGTCAAAGTAATTAACAGTTGACTGTGGAGGAGTATTTGTAACTGTTGAAGGATTACAATCCATGTAGAATGGTTTGATGGCTTGCAGGTTTTTGGAAAGTAAAAAAAGAAAGATCTATTATTTTACATGTCCCAACATGGGGACACATCTCATTGTTCTCTTTGTTTATCCTCCAGGACGGCGAATCTACAGAGGCTGTGCAGGGGATTCTACAAACAACAATGGGCATCTACGTCATTCGGAGGGAGGGTGCCGGTCCTGAAGAAGAGCCTGCAGATGTTGGGGTTGTACTTGAAGGCCTGCAACTCCTGCCAAATCTGCCTTGCGGCACCCTTGGATGTGTGATGCTGTTCGGACTGATATATGCGCTTAACCTTAGCTACCCCAAGGACCTCAAGTGCACTTTCGAAGTGTTCCAGAAAATCGTGATGGAACTGGACTCCACCAAACTCTCACCGAAAGTGCAAGTACTGAAGATTAAGATGCTCCAGTAAACTGATATTTCCCTCAGGAAACTGTTTTCCAGTTTGGACTGTTTTGTTGCAAAGTACTCCTTTTAGATTGTTAGCTTTGGTCAACATTTATAAAATGTACGCATTCCAGTACACTAACATTTTACCAAGTCTGTTCTGAAAGGAGTCTGTGTTAGGTTGGTCAACATTTATAAAATGTATGCATTCCAGTACACAAACATTTTACCATGTCTGTTCAGCAAAGTTCTGAAAGGAGTCTGTTTTTGCTGCTAGGGCTTGTTTACAATTCTTTAAAATTGATTTAAAGTTATTGTTGAAGTTTTTGCAATGCCCACACACAATAAAGCCCAAAATCTGTATAATAGATTTTATTCCCATGGGAACACTGGACATTCTATTCCAAATCAAAACATGAAGAAAAATGTCTGAAATGTATTACTTAGAAGAAAGGAATATTTCGCTGTTCAAAAAGATAGCAGTGTCTGCATTTGTCTTTACAAACTCAAACATTTACTGTATAAACTGAAAAATGCTTGAAGATCTAGCTTTCCTGCAAATCACTGAACAAATATTTAGTTGTATAACCACTGTTTCATGGAGTCAACCAACTTCTGCCACCTGTGAATTGTGGAATGTAGTCCAATCGTCGTGGGCTGGAATACCTGTTCACAGGTGCCAGAAGTTGTCTCCATGCAACACAGATGTGAAGCAGTTCTCAGAAACAGTGGTTATAAAACTAAATATTTGTGTTTGTTGAGTTTGTAAAGACAAATGCAGAGCCTAATATTCCTTTTCCTTCACTTTCTGTGAAGTCAAACATTTTTCTTCATGTTTTGATTTGGAATAGAATGTGCAGTGTTCCCATGGGAATAAAAGCTATTAAAAGGATTTTGGGCTTTATTCTCTTTTTTTTTAAACACTGCTATTATTTTAAACACAACTGTAGTAACACGTTTCATTTTTTTATGTATTGTGACTGTGGGGAGAATAGAAACGCATTGGGTTTATGAATAAAATGGTACTGTGTATTCAAAACACATTGGGTTTATTCGTATTATTACATACATTTTACGTATTTCATTTAAGTTTGACGAGTAAATATAGATCACATTAAGTTCATTCGTATTATTACATACATTTTACGTATTTTTGTGAATGTATTCTGCGGCACCTTTCATATTTGTGTCGTTCTTCTCGAGGCGGACATTAATAAATTGTTTAAAAAATTTGCTTTTAGATCAATATGTAGCCTACTTTGGAAAATGCACGTTTAAAGTCTTCACTTGTGTGAACAGATACACTTCTACAATAAACAGGAAGTGAGAGCCCTGTTTATTGTATTTGTTTACATTTTGGGAAATGAACTATTAGCAGTTCATTTCTTGCTGTATACCATCGGATGCATTGACAACGATCACTTAGAGTTACTTCAATACTGAAATGATCTGAGAAAGTATTCTCAGGCAAGTTCTGAAGCGTTCCCATTCCAGACACTGAGTCACACTGTGCTGCGAACTGAGCCTCGTTATTTTATTCAATAAAATACTAATACAAAAATACACTGATGTTGATGTTTAAGCTCATAATTATTACATTATGTCAGGCACTGCCATCACCCAAGTGTAATATCTGCATTATAATCAAGTGCAAGACATCAATTAGACAGAAATTGAACACATTCAAAATCAAAGTCCGTGGACCATTTTTCATTTCCCAATTTTGAGCAGAAAATCAAAAGTATGAAAACAAGCTGTTTTTGTGTGTCATAATCAAAAACGAATAACGAAATAATGACTCGTTTTTAGATATTCTTTTTCAATTGTGTATTCCCTATTGCATATGAAAAGAAAGAATGATGCGCGGATTATGAAGCAGCGCAGGAGGGAAAACAGGAATGCAACAGCGGGGGGAGGGTAAAAAAGGTGAGGACGAAGATGGGAGGGAGATGAGATGAAGAAGAGAGAGGCGCATGTACGTGACTGTGATTGCTCCGTCAGGTTCCGTTAGCTTGACTGCGTGCCTACGTTTGTGTATCTGTGTCTTCCTGTGTGCGACTGGCAGCCTCTGCTCCTCTAACCGGGTTTTTAATGAGGAGGAACATTCTCTCCTCCGCATCCTGAATCTCTGCAAACTCAGATATGAATAAAAGAGAGAGAGCGAGAGAGCGAGAGAGAGAGAGAGAGAGAGAGAGATGGTAGTCTTCACACTACAATCACACTGACTCTCTCCCTATTCCTCTGGTAGTAGAGACACAGCTTGGCAGCAGCCACAGAACCGACTTTGACATTTCAGAAGCAGAGAAAGTTGCTCGCTCACGTCGACTGAGCCGACGTCAGAGCTGAAAGGGAGTTACAAGAGCAGCGGGGAAATCTATTCCTTCTGTCTCCGCCAGTCTCGTCTCTCTGCGGGTCTGCCTCTCTGTCTTTCTCTCACACGTTGTCTCCACACAACTATTGTTGCTATTCCTGAAGAACCTACCGGGCCGTAGTGAAGATCATTTCAAGATCGAATGGAGGTGTTTACATAAGGCTTTCAACGTGTGTCATCATATTGTATCATGTGATCACCCTAAACACAAATGGAAGAACATATCATGTTATTGTGGTTTTATATATGTCGTATATGGTGCTGTTAGCTGCAACACAAGTACTTGGTTATGACGAGGGATGATGAAATCTTCCAATATCTGGCAACAACAAAAAATAAAGTTTAAAAAACTGTATCCTAGCAGCGTGGGTGAGCTCTCTATTGTCCCACAGACAGCTGTTCATTTAACACCCCGTGCATTTTTGACTGAAGTGTAAATAGGTATGCCACAAGTTGTATTTATAATATTGCATTTATGTATTAAGTGGGACACTGGAGCGTACAGCGCGCACAATAAAGCAGCATGACCCTTCCTGCAAATCAGTGCTGGGCAGCCTGAGATTTGTAAATGAGGAACACATAGAGGATAATGAAGTAAATATTGGAGTTATGGACCCACAGTGCAACCGTTTAGCTCCAATGTGTTGGCACAACGTGTTCGGAGTATTTTTATTCACTTCTTTGCCTTGAATGGAACTCCAAAAATTGATTTGACCACATCTGCTGTTTTTGAACTGCTGATGCTAGACCTGACTACTCTTTTGGAACACAAATATCCCCTGTGTTTTGGAATAAAAACAACAGGCTTGAAAATGTGTTTAAATGCTGAAAACAACATGTTTTTCCTGCCTAACGACCTCCTGCAGGCTTGTGAAAAATGACTCAGTGGCAACGACAGAAATCGTGCCATGGTGATGGTTAGTTGGTGAAGGACCAAGAGACTGTGGTCAGCATCTCATCTTTCACCAAAAGTCAATGTTACCTTTTATCATGAAGGCAATCTTTTACTGACCGTACACCCGTCTGTTTTCACATTTTATGACATCACAAGATGAAGATGAACGAGATGATGAAAAGAGTCATTTGTGATTCACGTTATTTATGGTGCTGTTAGATTGCCCCGTTAACACAGGTGTGTGATCCCTTTGCAAGCAGCAAGAGGGAGAGCAAACAAACATGGATGGAAGCAGAATGTTTTGTGAGACATAAGCATATTGTGAATTTTGGAAATGATAACGTCTGTTTTTTAATTTTATTTAATACATTTAGACTTTTATAAATTCTGGACACTCAGTCTGGATTTATTACAAATGTTTGGATCAGATGAGTACCAGGTTTAAACACAATGCATAGACATGCAGATAAACAAGTGCAACCTGTGCTGTTAATTATGGAAACAATCAACAGATATGGCGTAACAGTGGTTTTTGTGTCAGCCTGATATATGGTAGTCCAATATTCACTCTCATTTTTAGCTCTGCACCATCAGAGGGCAATATGTGTCTCTTTAGCTTCTCACTGCTCCACAACATCGCCAAGTTGCCAAATTCATCTGCCAAGCCTTTTAATAAAAAACTGCCTGCTGTATATTTAAAAAAAGACTGTTGATGAGAGCAGTGAGACTGAACCAAAGGAGTGAAGCCACAGGCTGTCAAACCCCAAAACAGTGAGCTGAAAGACAGTGAAAAGCTCTTTAGAGCTGAAGGGAATTGCAGAATCCCAGAGTGTCTGTTAATATAAAAAGATTACAGCAGCAGTAGTTTCCGACAGTATGTCTTCACCCTACAGGTGTGCCATGGAGAGCAAAGTACTCACAGTCCGTTGGATTGCAACCTATTTTGTGGCTTGTTGCCCAAAAAGGATTTTTGGTCCCAAAGCATGTAGAGGATAAGAAAATAAATGGAAAGGACAGCTGCTGGATTTAATTTAGACTTCCTGTCCATTCACCTGGCATACTGGTATCAGAGAGGAGAAAAACCTCATCAACAGAGTCCACAGACGTCCAGTGGATGTTACTGGTGGAGCAGGGACACCCACTGGCAGCTCGAGTACTGCAGCTGCCTCAGACGCAAGCGCCTCGCTTTGACACCGATGCTGTCGAGCTGATTTAAATCCTCGATGACTCAGGTCGATTAAATGCAACAGCAAAGCGAACATACCCTCTATCTTGATCAACCTCCTTCATCAATCTACCTGCGTGTGTGTGTGTGTGTGTGTGTTTGAACATCTGTCAAAGCCTGAGCCTCTGTGGCTCTTATCAGAAGTCTGATTCTAGCCCAGGCTGTCTCTGGTCTCTTCAGGCTGTGTCAGCCACTTGGGATTTTTTGGGCAGACAGTGTTATTGGGTAGATAGCTACACACCAGGACTGAGGGTGGTTCCCCAGGGAGATAAGGCAGCTTCACGGGTGGCTGCGTCGCAGTACGGCGGGGGCCAGTTTCCTGACTGGAAGATCTTTCTTCAGCCATAAAGTTGAGGGTCAGGAACTTATTGTTGTATGGACTCAAGGATGTCGATTCAATCAGAACGTTACTGACAGGGACATAGTTTTAGCTGTTTGTGTGCACTTCTTTTCAGCCTTTCATTTGCAATATAAGGACACACTGAGCATATTTACTACATGTACATTAAATATAATCTTTGTCCGTAGGCAAAGGGAGAAGATTTCGGCGTCAGAAGCGTTCTGGTTTCCAGATAGTCCGAGTCGTATAAATCACGCAATAATGTTCCCCTTAGAATGATCAGGTCAGAATTTCACTTTGTCCAATACTTTATGCCAAACATACCTGCAACACTAATACCCATCCTATCAGCCTCAGCTGCACTTTGCATTTAGTTGCAATTAGTCAATGTGAGCATGCGTGAACATGGTAAACGTAAAACCTGCTATCAACATTTTCGCATTGTCATGGCGAGCTTCTTAGCATGCAGATGTTAGCATTCAGCTCAAAGCACCGCCTCACAGAGCTGCTACCTGTAGACTCGCTGCTAAATGTGATCTATGATTAATTGTAAGCAGGATTCAAGCGGCCCTGTGCATGCAAATCACTGGCATCAATCCCAATGCCGAATATGGGACGTGAAGAATACGAGGTGGAAATGATACTATCGTAAATCTTTGTGGTCACACGCGTCAAAACGTGCCGTAAACGGCGTGCAACATCAGAGGGTGTGTGTGTGCAGACATTTGTACCGGATGTATCTGGATGTTCCAGCGCCGCCTCTCTCAGCATTGTGCCCGCTCGATTTATTGGAACGTTTCACCACTCGTTACACTGTGGATTCACACTTCCAAGGACATGAAAAGACAGAGTTGGTAATGACACATCCCTTGTGTCACGGCTGGCAGGCAGGAAGGAGATTTCACTGTCTTTCCAATTCTGATGCAATGTCTTATTCATTACAAGCCTATTGCAGCCCTTGGAGGGTCTCTGTTTCTTCTTACACCCTCGAGGGAAATACACATCTGACATGGACTGGAATTCTTTTCTTTCTTCCTGGAGCCCACAATGCTGTGTGTTGGTGCGTTGCGTTGTGGTTTTGGCGCGCCTTTTAATGCACGAAAATGGCAACGCTCCCTATGGAAGCAGGTGTGCGCCAACAGAAACAATTCCCCGGCGGTTTCGCTCATGCCGGCTGTTTGATTCTTGACTTGTTTTGGCCTCTTTCATCCTCCCCTCTGTGGTACACGTGTGTACCCCATTCTTCCAGCCTCATCTCTGTTTGTTCTGATAACGAGCGTCGAGGCGCGAGCGGCCCAACCCGCATGAGAGAGAGACAGAAAAGAGACGAGTCGGGAGGAGAGAGAGAGAGAGAGAGAAAGAGAAAACACTCATAGGAGACTCCTTGTGTTCCACTTCTTGTCATAATGGCCGACACCTCGCCTCTGATGCCTGGTTTTTTATTTTAAGCAATGCAGAGAGCGCTTTCCCCAGATGTAGCGCGCTCATTGTTTTAATGTGTGTGCCTGTGTGTTTTTCCAACTATGTGGGAAGGCGTCTCCCGCGCCTCTCATCCGTCAGCTCGGCGGGGGTTGCTATGGGAACAACAGAGGGCCAACACAAGTGATAAGGGTGCTCTGAATGGCTGCGAGGTGAACTTGGAAAGAGAGAGCAGGAGCAGCCCTCGGTGCGACGCTGACCAATCGCCAACACGCACCCGTAGAGTTATTTGGAAGAGGTGGAAGTTGCCCATCTGAGCCATTCAACCCACAATGCACTGCGACAAGTGCCGAGTTTACGCACTTGAGCTTCTGTAAAATGCTTCCGAGACGAGACGGGCCGAATCCCCTCTCCTCGCTGGAGAGCTGCTCGGTTGCAAACCGGCAGATGCTTCCTTTAAGAATTCAAAAATCCTCCTTCCGTCCCATTCCGAGGCGCTATTTTACACACAGGAGTACCGCACGTGTGGAAGTTTGAGTCTGTTCCACAGCGAGGAGGCCAGAGCACGTGTCCGGCTGCTTTGTACAGTCGACACGCTGCAATAAGAAATCTACCAAGACTGGTTTACAATTAAAAGGAATTTAATCCCACTGATGCAAGCACATTATTTACAGTGAAGGACACTATTTCATGAAATATTAAATCAATAAAACCCCGTTTGCAAAAAACTCAACTCAGCTCCTCAGGTATAAAACCCGTCCGTCCTCTGAGAGCCATCACGCGAGAGAGAAAAAGACTTTAAATTAAACCACCCACATCCGTTCGAAACACCTCCTCTTCCGTTTATCCAGATTCCTATTGGCTAACTCCCTGTCTGCCTTTCTGTCCCTGAGTTTACGAACACATTCAATGACCGTCGGTTACGGTTTAATCCCTTCTATGATAATCCTTCAGTATAAACGTTAAACTTCTGCAACTTTGGCAAAAGCTTCATGTCTCAAATTCTACTTCTAGCTACTAATCCTAAAACACTTTATGCTTATCTTAATTATGCATTTCCAAAACCCTTATGATTATGACTAATTATGAATTCTTAAATATGAATCATTGAACACTTTTATTATAGCTACTAAACACAGTTCTATGCTCAAATTTCTTACACACGTCACAGGAGCGCTGGTGTTTACCCTCCGCCTTTAGTCAGAGGCTGATGGAGTGGCGTGGAAGCCAGGTGGAGGCTCTTTCTGGAAAAATAAGTGCCATTAACTGATCAACTAAAGTAGCTGAGACGCACAGCAGCAGCAGCAGCAGCTGCTGTGCTCCCTAATGGAGAGAAAGTGCAAATAACTCTGTGCCTGCGTGTGTGTGTGTGTGTGTGTGTGTGTGTGTGTGTGTGTGTGTCGGCAGAGGAATTGAGGTCAGAGGGATTGCAGACCTACTTTGAGAGATTCCTGTTAGTTTGTTCATGTCAAGCAACCACTGATCCCACCTCCTCGTTGTCTTGTTCACATTGACCTCTGTGACCCTGCATGTGTGTGTGTGTGTGTGTGTGTGTGTGCGTGCATGCACATGTTACCGCCACACCAATCAACAGCAGTACCATTATTGATTGCGCTGCACTCTGCCCACCTTTCCACTTGTTTACTTGCTGATTAGCCTGTTCCCCAACAAGCTGAAGCTCATGGGAGCACATCAGTGTTCCCTCAGGTCAGTAATGATGAGGTAATGTTCTTCGCCTCGTCTGTTATCAGACAGTGTTAGCAGACAGGAAGGGATTAATTAGGGAACTGAAGGAAAAAGAGGTTTCTGTAAGATGTGATCAGAACACTGACGCATTTGGTAGAAATGGCTGGAAGGGTTACACATCAAGACAGGAGTCTCACAGCGCAGCAGCAACGCTGTCAGACGTCTAGAATCGCCTCAGTTCTCTGTCCAGAAGTCGAAATGTATTGAAAAAAAGACAGAAGTAAATATTTCCAAAATTCACAACATGTTTTTATCTCACAAAAGATCCTGCTTAAATCCATGTTGTTGGTGTTTAGCCTTTCAAAAACAGCATACATTTCCACTGCAGTCAATAACTGCTTTCTCTGCCTGTATGAGTGAGAGCGGTCGACCAACAGCACCAGATATTACATCTTGATAACCAAATTGACAAGAAATCACATTTTTATAGGGTGATGACATCATAGAATATGACGACGGACTTTCAAACCTTAATTGCAAATAGAGGCTTTGAATGTAAAAAAAAGCAGGGAACCTACATTTGCATATTTTCATTCATATGGGTGCTGCTGATGCTTCAAGTTAAAATCCGGCAACACTAATGTACCAAATGAGCTTGCACTGTACTGGGATGTTTCCCCTTTTCTTCTTTACACACACTTTGAATGATTAAAAATGTCAACGTGTTTATTTTCATTTGGGTTTATTTGCATATTTCGTATTGGGGTAATCCAAAAGGAACGGAAAGTAATGAGAGTACTTTAATATTGTGACTTACCTAACTTGCATTAGGTAACTGATTACATGTCATAACAGGTGATTAGTAATTATAAAGTAACCCTCCCAACCCTGTCTGTTAGCATAGGTCAGGGGAGACGTGATAAAAAGAGATGAGACGAGGGGAGGAGGTGAGGAAATGAGGAGACGAGAGAAGGAGGCGTGAAAATGATGAATTCTGCTCGGCATCTTGAGGATTTTTTACAAAATAATCCTTCAGTGGAATCAGCACACAACATCACATGCTCCACTACTTCAAGCTGTGTCAGTGTGGAGGGTACTCACCGGGTGCCACGGGGCTGATTAGGCTGCTTCACGAGGCGTGTTTGGCGAGCTTGACGAGGTTTGCCACTGATTGACACTCACGAACAAACCCGCTGAGATCAGCTGCATGGGTTACACCTGTTCGGCGGTAGGTGACATGAGGCTTGGTCTCTAGCACAAATGGACAGTGGTGTCCTGTGAAAGAGAAGTTGTCCTTGTAGCCACACGCGTGCTACATCTAGTGCAGTGATTTCTCATGAAGAAGAGTTTTGCTTCGCTTTTATTCTTTTCTTTTTCTCTGGCAAAATATAACTTTTGGACATATCTGAAGCACTGCCAATCTCTTCCCACGAGCGCAGGAATCTGAACTTTTACGTACAAACAGTCTGAAAAACACGAGTTTTATGTTTAGCAAAGACGTGCACACATTGAACACATGACCAGGGAAAGGTCATCATGTTTACAGCTCCAGGCTATCTTAGCCGTAAACCTGCAGTACAAAGTGAGCGAGTTCACATCGTGAGGCATGGAGACGTGGTAATTAGATTCCTAAACTTTCTTAAACCGCCAATGCAACTTTCATTCTATACTTGATGCTGCTGTTTGCAGAGGTGGGAAAGTAATCAAGTTTTAGAGTTTAACATTGAACAAATGCAGCGTTCTAAGAGTACACATGACTGTCTGCAACAATAGCCTTGGCATGGTTCGGCCACAGCTTGACATGTGTCCTTGGCTCTCCTTACATTGCTCGGTTACATCTGAGCGTAGGACTTAGGGCAGAAATGCAAGCGCTATTACCTCTTCCACAGAGGCTGGCTTATTTGTTGATTTGTAGCACGGTAACCTGATGCGCCAGATGGTTTATGAAACGGACCCATCCGAGAAGCCATCATTGGAAGAATCCAGCATTTCCGGGCCCCACTACTCTCTTTTTCTCTGTATGAGCTGTATGCTTTGGAAATACTGGATTTAAAACCCACACTGACACCCTTTAAACACCTGTGAGATCACAAATTCAAACGCCCATATGAAGTCCAAATCAAGTGAATATTAATAAAGGCTGTTCAGGTGCTAAATTTGGTGCTAAACTCTCAATATGACAACGGCTGAGCCAGTGGATAGAAGCTGACGGTGCTAACAGCGCTAACAGTGCAAACAGTGCTGAACTGGGAAACCGAAAGGTGGGCGCTCGTTTTTTGCGACCACGCAGTCGGTCCGGACTGCTATACAGCAATGCTCTGAATTTCGTACATACAAGCTTTGACTACATTTGAACAACATCCAATGCTGTAGTTTTTCTCGGGGCTGTCTTTATTTAATGTCTTAAGAAGGAACCAAATGATTCCCATTGTCGCATCATAACACTCACCAGAAGCTAAAGTGTAAACCTTCTCAACTTACAGTTTGTTGTATCATTCTGCTGCTGCTGTGTAACGGAGGCCGTCAGACCCCAGCCTGCCATCTCCCGTCACTCACAATCGCGTCAGATTGGAACAAAAGCGGTTTGACTCGAAACTTGAAGGTCACAACTTGAGTTTTATTCACCGTTTCATCTCTGCTTGGGACAGAACAATTACTCCTGCGTATTCTAATCTCGCCATGCATCCGTGTGCACTACCGGCAAACTTCAAAGAGCTCCTTTGAAAAGCCCCCCCACCCCCCACCACCTCCATAACAAATTACCATACAAAAGTCTCCCAGCACACAGCGCCACACTACGCCGAGTCTCTTCACAGACGGAGCTCCGCTGGATGATTGAAGTCGAGCTCCTCTGAATTTCCTCAACTCACCTCCGTGATCAAAGCGGGATGAAGGCAGGCGGTTAGCGAGACGGGCCCAGAAGTGAAGCTCTGCCTGGGGCTCACTCTGCTCCCCCCTGAGACTCCCCCCGCCTCGGACTATAGAATAGAATACGTATTGTCTGGAGCTTGCACGTGGCATGCTTGTATTTTACTGGTTGTCGTGCTAGGCGCCGTTGAACTTCTATTAGCTCTTTAATGTTGCGCGCACAGACGCATTATATAGTGTATGCGTCTGTATTAAATGTCTGAAGTGAATATACTATTAGAGGTGTTTAAAATGCAGACAGTGTAAGCTGGTTGCCGCCCTCCTGCCTCATCCTGGTTCCATCTGAGGCATGAAATATAACTGCAACGTCTTTCATCATTTTACAACTTCATATTAGATCTGCAACCAAACACATTTTCTTTATCTTTCTTATTTCTTTCTTATTTGATGTACTTGATGCTGCTGGACCATCACTCTGTTCTGCAAGTTTCACTACGCGGCCAAAAGTATGTGGACTCCTGGATATCATATCTGCAAATATATAATTGACATCTTATTCCAAAAATCAGGGGCATTAATCTGCTGCTGCTAGAACAGCAACAACACTGATTATGTTTCAGGTATTCCACAAGAGCACACTGCTGCGTTCACACGCACGCCTTCTCAATAGCAAAAATGTCTGTTCAACCATAAAAGAAATTGCCTCTCCAATAAGGAAATGTGTATAAAAGAGGGTTTCAATAAGAAATAAACTGAAAAGCCTGTTGCATGTATGAGGTCTGCCCCGATGCAGGTAACTGAGTGGAGAGGTTTCACAATCAGGATCAGAATGTGTTCAGTGCGGTTCTGCGCCTCTCTTACGCCCCAAAGAAAAGGCGTCGTCTCACCTTGATTGGCCGAATGCCCCAAGCTGCTCTCCATCCTTAATTAGGAGCCGGTCCTCACACCCTGCACAGCAGGTGATCTGAATGCCCTCCAATCCGCTCAGGGGAACCGGGACAGTTCAGCTGAAAGGAATCATAATAACATGAATAACGCTGTATCATAGGTGTTTTGCACATCCTTCACACAGTTATCTACCTTTCACATAATTCCACTAAAACCCTATTAATTCATTCTCATCACTGATGTGATTGGATTGTATTATTTATACAAGACGGTGGGCTGTGTGTCCTGATAACACTGAGCCTGAATGAAAGCTCTCTGCTGTCTCTTCCCTACATGGTGCAATGGGTGAGTAGTACTGTGAATGCAAATCTTTGAAAATGCAACTCCATCACATCGTTGATCATAATAAAATAGATGCTATTAAGCATTCACGGAACGAGCTACATTTCTCTTCCCATTCCCAACATCTGCCGTCACTCCGTGCAACGACTGAAGCGTTCAGCCAAAGACAACCAGCTGCAGCGTCGGAACAGGTTTGATGCAGTAACCAAGGCTCCAACCAAGGAGCTACTCAACTACTCAAACCAAGTTTGAGTAGTTGATGAGTAAATGTTTGTAGTGTTCAACATATGGAACTTACATTTGCACGATGTGTTTTTAATGAATAAAATGCATTTCGCTTTAATCGCAATAAACCATTAAGAAGGATGCCGAAAGAACAACTTAATAATGCAGATTTGTAAAAAGCGTGAATTCATGCTTTGTTGGGCGTGGCCAAAAGACAACAAGCAAACGACTTTTAAAATGCTTGTTTTCTGAATGGAGTTTGGATTGATTCGTGCTGGGCTTTGCTAACATTGCACCTGCTCCATCAACACTCAAAATAGTGTCAGCTCGGGATAAATATGGCAACGTTATGGTCCATACACATACATTTATGTGTTAATATGTTAAAAAACCAACAATCCAATACGTAACATGATTTGGGCTTGTCAAGGCAGCGTGATATGTCGCCACAAAGTGCCGTCCCATTCGTATTCATCCCATTTCGAGCCCTTGCTGCCTCTCACACTCCACCATGCTGGTGATGCGACTCAAGACTCTGAGGGTTCAGGAGTTAAGGCCTTGCAGAGGGGGGGGGGTCATCGTTTTAAAGCGTAGTGCTGACCATGCTGCCGCATTTGACTGAGTGAAGAAGTGTTGGAAATGCTGACGTAGACAGTTCTTCCGGAGCAAAGTGTCACAGCGTAGTGTTTGATGAAGTGACAGCAGTGATCTGCCAGGGACAGATGGATCAGTTTGGTTCTCATCGTCAGTGAAGTTGACCAACAGAGCATTTCCTCTGAGTGCGGTTTAACAATTGGTTTGCACAGACAAGAAAAAAAACAGCCCCTTGACCCAATTAGCGCTGCTGTTAACCTGGCATGAAACAAACCCCACACAATACCTTACACATACCTGTGTCAAGTGCTATGAGCTGTAAGTTTTGCCAAGTGAAAACTGCTGGCTGTCGACAGTTTGAGTTTCAGCTGAATTATAGATGTGGCGGCAGACCAGTGTTCTGCTCCAATGGAGAGATCACAGACAGAGAGTGACATGTCGACAAGCCAATTATGCGACCGGCCAGCTGTCATAGACAAACAACATCTCTGCCGTCATCTCAAGTCTCTGAGACTTCAGAGAGCCTCCAAAATGCAGTCGACAGGAGACCACGCAGATATCGACGCGCGTGGACAAATAATGATAACACAGTTGATAAGGCATATACGATGAGCTGTAATAAAACAAAACACGTGCACGGAGAGCAGCGCACGTGTGTGTGTGTCCGGAGCTCAAAGAGAGAGAGAGAGAGAGAGAATGATGGCGCTGTAATCAGGCTAGGTCCCAGGAGGGCAGAGCAGCAGTGCTGACAGTGAGTTGGTACTCATCTTCAGAGGATATCTGGGCCACAGTCCCCTCTGTCTGGCTAGCAGGGGGTTCAGAGGAGGTGGAGGCGAAAAAAATAAAAAAATAAAATGACCTGATGGCTGAGAAAATAAGTGGGGCTTGATTTTCTAGAGGCAATGACGGGAACACAAAAGATGGACTGCCAGTGAGGACGTGAATGATGGTAGTGGCCATTACTGCCTTCACAAAGGCAGAGGGCGGGCTCAGCCAGACTGTGTATCATGCATCATATATATTAGTTTATATATACATTTTGGCACCACAATGCTGGAGACCCATGCCGTATTGCTGGGAACGCAGGAGGGCAAGGGAGGAGCACGGGGGAGAACTGGAACCAGGACTGAGAGGGGGAAGGCTGTCAGACCTCTGCTGCAGTGAAATGAGAGGTTTTCTAAAGGGAGTCTGGCGCTCGGAACACACTACCGCTTTAGCTGAAGAAAGATTGTAGCCGACCCCTCTCACCCTGGACATAAACTCTTCGAGCCCCTTCCATCTGGCAGGAGGCTGAGGTCCATCAGGACCAAGACCTCACGCCACATGAACAGTTCCTACTATGCTACAATAAAACGGTTTCTGATTCAGATTGTGTCCACAGGGATCGCCAAAATCCACGCACAATGAACGTTCCCTGTAGCAGCTTTAAACATGTGGTGTAAAGGAAGCTCCACCGCATGGAACTGTGTGAACAAGAGTCAGCGGCCGCGGGGACGACAGTTACTGCTTCACTGCTCAAGATCACTGAACTTTTATCTTTTTTATGAGAAAATAAAAAGGGTACACTGGCAATAGTCAAGATCACATATTATAACACATAGCAGCCAACACAAAGTGCTTGGTTACAGTGTGACTTCCTGTTACATTAGGGTCGCATAAGGTCAATAAGGCCCAATCGTGGTGGCAGGTACAACATATAATATGTATCGTATATCGATCATGCCTAGGGCAGGAAATGAATGTGCAGACTGGAAAGCAGCGTGTTGAGCTAGTTTAAGTCCAAACACGATATGAAGCTTGCTGCTTTGTCACCAGGATAAAGCGTCATCCCAAACATTCCCAACTCATTATTTATAGCAGTTTCATCAATAATATATGTATACTGTAACATCAAATCAACTGGGAGACCAGTAAACGCCCAGTGTTTCATTTGATGCATGAAATAAGTGTCAGTGGTGCTCCCCTTAACCAAATATAGGTTACCGCAGCACTCAGGCTCTCTCTCCCGCTCTCTCTCTCTCTCCGGATTGTACCATCGCAGGGATGGTATTTTTACCCGTGCGATGAAAGCTCGAGATGAATACTTCATCCCTGACCCAGATAATGGCGATATATCAGGCTCGGAAAGCGGAGCTCTGTCGTGTTGCAGCCCGCTCCTCCGCTGTGCGCTCCCGGTGCGGCGGGAGCTGTTAGTGGCGCGCCTCGCCTCGCCTCCCATCTCCCTCCGCCTGGAATCCGACCCCATCCCTGTCTCCGTGTCGCTTCTCAGAGAGAGGAGCGGAGGGGAAAGGAGAAGCGCCGCGCACCGAGAGAGGGGCGATGGAAACGGGGGAAAGGTGAGTAGCTCGAGGAGGAGGGAGGAGGGGGGAGGGGGTGAGGGGGGATTAATGGTAAAGGTAGTCGGTGTTCCCGAGAGGCGAGCCACTCGCGCGCTTTAAGGCGACTCCTAGGCTCAGTCGAAAAGTAAATGCTCGTACTTATACTCGCAGTATGTCGTTACTCGTTACATTTGGCTACACGGTGCCCAGGAAGTTTCGAGAAAGTTGCCGTTTTCTTCGACTGTGAACTTCGGCAACCCGGTGAGACGAACGCACAGTTAAGCTAGCGGTGCAATGCGGTTACTGCAGGCTAATTAAAAAAACTACTCTAGAAGAAGGTGACGTTTTAGGTTACTGCTAGCTGTGGTTTTAATTGACGGTAAATCATTCTTGTATAGCCTACATTAGCTCACACCACACCAATGGTGAGCCTCCGTGAGGCACTTCAGTGGGGGGTGCAACTGAAAAGTTGCTCCTGTAACTGTTTTTGTGTGACGCTGGTGTAGTTATAGCCGCTTACAAGCCTCCATTAGAAATACTCAGATAAACAACATGCAGCACGTGCAACACGCAGGTGAGGTGGGGATAACATCGAGCCAATGACAAAGTAAAGTGCTGAAGCTGATGCATCATGTAATGTGCACTCAGTTGTCCGTTTATTAGGTACACCTAGCTATAACTAGTACAGTCTGATCAACAGGCCAGCAAAAAAAAGAAATCCTGCATTCCAGAAGGTTCTGTTGTTGTTCTGTTGTTACTGTATTAGAGAGGTGTCGAGTATTTCGTCTATTCTTATAAAGGGCGGACAAAATACTAGAAACACCTCTCAGTAGAGCATCTAATTCAACCGTACCACAAATGTCAGCGTTTTTAATCGTAAAGCACTAAATAGTATGATTTTTAATTTGTGAAGATTTTTGTTGCGTTGTATTGCATTGTTTTTTAGATGTAGGCTACTTCATACATTGACAACTTGAGTTGAATTCCCCGTTTGAATGTTATTGGATTGTTTACATCATTTGTCGTCTTGGCCGATCGTTTTTTGTCGTTTTGCTTCGTTAGCTGCTGTAAAAAGGCTCCAGACTATTATTTTGTGACGTCCCTTTCAAAAATCACTTCAACCACGCTGCAGTCAGTGTAAACCATCAAACATTCTGAAAGTTATCCTTTCTTAATTGTTGTAGTGAGTCATACATATACATTTACAAATAACACACAATTCAGATTCTTATTTCAGGGGTGGACAAAATATGAGAAACACCTCTCAGTAGAGCATTAAATTCAAGGGCACCACACATCTCAGCGTTTTCACAGTCAAACACTGGATATTATAACCTTCAGTCAGCGATGATCTTTGTTGCAGCATATCCCCCGTAATGTGACAACTCGAGTTGAAGTCCCCGTTTGAATATTATTGGATTGTTTACATCATTTTTCATCGCTCAAAAGGTTTTTCGACTCCTTCCCCAGCCCATGAAATGATGATTGATGATGATGGATCTATTGTTGAGGGCCTCATGACAATGACAAAGACCACCCAGGCCTTATCTGAAAGGTCACTTACTCAATATGCACCACACTTGTCTGTCTTCAGTCTGGCTGCAGCGCCGGATCGTACAGAAGGAAGAGTGGCATTTCTTTGTCCTCCTCTCTCCCCCGAGGGAGACTGTCACTCTCCTCTGCCGTCACACTTCGCTCCAAAGTTGGAAACTCAACTTAACTGCATAACAATTGAAGGAAGACCTTTGTAATCGAGTGGTCCCCTTCAGAAACTCCATGGGGTGGGGGGCTACTTATACATGCAGTGAAGATAAATAAATGATACTTGAAGAAAATGTATCAACAAAACAACCCAATTAAGCGCTCATTCTACCACCCGTTACACTGAATTATGCTCGCACGTGTAACACTTCAAAGATTCTCTGAATATTTATCGGTTACTTTGTTGAAATCGGCATGAACCACTCTTCACATGGGCATGAATTAGATCCGCAGCACTTATTTAAAGCAAGTTGACACGTGCCACTCCTGTTATTGCCTTCCTCCAAAGCAGCGGTGACGAACTCAATGAGCAAATGCCAGGAGCTGAGCTTTCACTAAGACACCATGAGGACTACGGCATGCCTAATTAATCAGAACACACGAGGCCGACTTGCCTCCGAACCGTGTGACCGGTTGCTGACAAACAATGCAGCATTTAAAACAGTCTGGCTCACTCTGCATGAAGCAAACTTTGTGTTTGTTGTTGAAATGGAACATTGTATCGCAGTGTGTGTGATGTAACGTTCTGTGGTGTGGAGTTTATAGTGTCACCATCTTCACAGGTGACTGAATCGCAGCGCTGAGAATTCACCGAGGGTTTCACGCCTGGGACTCCGACCTGCAGGTACAGTGTCATTGGTTTTCCTTCAGCTGAAGAGCCTCACCCCATCCCCCCACTCCCACTCCTCATTTTTACTTCCTTCCTTTTTCTTGTTTCAACGAGAATTGATTACTTCCTTCCACATAAACACCATACCAGTGGATGGCCGTGCACAGCCCGTCACGTTAAATGGATGCGGTGGGATGACGGCCTCCGCCTGATGCTTTCTCTCACGAGACAGACAGGATGCAGCTCCTTCCCTGTCAAAGTTAGGAGGAAGTTAAAAAGTGATATAACGTATTATGTCTGTCAGCCAGTGCTGCTGGGATGACGGGCCATCTCTCTCTGACAACCTGAGTGACATTTTCCAAATTTTCAATTGGCAGCAGTGCTCCAGAGTCACCGTTTGATTGACGGCTGCCGGAGCAGACTTTATATGAAAAGTGTGCACTTATTATTGGTATGAGGCGTGGAAGTCGGACACAGCTTGTGTTGCACTATAAGCCTACATTCAAGTTGCTCTCCAAAAACTAGATTTTACCAGATTACATTTGAACACATCATGAGGCCATTATACAACAGAGCCTGAACGCATTGTAGTGTAAACCAAACTAGCTCCTCCTCCTTCAAGAGTTGTTGTTCGCGATGTAACGTTATCAGAGATCGGCGACTAGAAAGCATGAATGCCGATCTCCAGACCGCATCTGTTTTCTGATTATCGGTCAGTAACGATCGTCAGTAAAACTTTATTTCACACTGTGACGGTTAAACTGCGTAAGAATGATCATTTATGAAAGGATCATTATTGTTATCTGCTAAGATGCTGATATGATTCTATAGAGGGTTATCTAGATCTTGCTACTGACGGACAGCAATGCTACACACTTCACCAATCAGCCGATCCTCGTCCATGGCGACGCGACAGAGGTTCAGCTCTAAACGGCTCATCGCTGGCAGACGGCTGGGACACGGTGTCGTGAACATATAGTGACAGCAGTTTTAACGTGTTATTTTGTGTACAAGTAACTTTTGAAATTGCCAAGTGTCTTAGAAATAAATAGGCAATTGTATTTTTTCTTTTATGTAACAGGCGGTCTTTTTATGTTCTGTATAACTTGGAACTTGTTTTTGATGCTGCTGAGAATTGAGAGATACAAATAACTTTCAGTTAACAAGTGTTTACTTGTGCAAGTTTAGCATGAACACATGACTTTTCAAATGCAAGAACTCCAATAATCTAACACAGCCTTTACTCTGCTTCCATACCATAATTCACCACAAATACAATGTAGTATAGTTGTTGAAGCAGGGACTACTTTTCCTGTTTATACAGTAACAGAGAGCTAGAGGCGAATGGCCGGAGATCGTGTGCAGCTTAAACAATTCACTTATGAATTCCAGGTTACTCAGCAGGTCTGAAAATAATCCTGGCAAGATCAGCTAATCCCAGCACAGCGCTCCTGCTCTGCTTTTACCCGACAAATGGCACGCCGAAGCGGTAGCTGCAGGAACACAGCCGTCTACAGGAACATGATGCTGGTGTTTTTGCTGAACTCCACAGTGTGCAGCAGCCTGGTTACTGTGTATCCGCAGAGCAGGTAGATAAAAGCCCGCCTGCAGAACGCACTGTCCGGGCCTCCTGCCGTCTTATGATCCACTCTCAGAGGAGGTAAACACACTCTTTGTGCTTTTTCTACAGATGCCTTTACCCATAAAACCCACCTCCTACGCCCCCCCGACCTAACTCTCTTATAGAAGTGATGCAGAGAAAAAAAAATCCCTCCCTTTGCACAAACGCTCTCACTCTAAAAGTCAACCGTTCAAATCTTAAAAGGGTAACGCACACACACACACACACACACACACACACACACACACACACACACACACACACACACATGCGCGCACATAAAAGCCCGGTGCAGTGAAATAACCGTTAGGGAGTTCATTCCAATTCTGCTGACAGCAGATAGGCCTCACCGTTCTCTTTCTCTATCACACAGTAATTACTTATAAGGCCACAGGGATTATGATGTCCCCGACTCCCCACTGTAATAGAGCCGGTGCTCCATATAGCCCCGTTAACTGAGCCTTTATCACCCCCACCCCGTCCCTCATTAAGCTGTCCCTCCCTCTCATTGTTCCCCCTCCGTGTAATATCCTCCATCCATTAACTTGGCCCACTCCTCCTCCCATCTCTCCGTTTCCTCACACTTCCTCCCCCTTTGCTCTTTTCTCCACTCGAGCCTTCGCGGCGCTGCCACGCTGGATCAGCTCACTCTTAATTTGACTCCTACACAGCAGTCAGAACCACTATGCCCTGAATATACGAGTGTGTGTGTGTGTGTGTGTGTGTGTGTTTCTGTGCTTCAGGGACACAACACAGTACAGTGGAAGCTGAATGTACATTGTCCTTATGTGACTGAGCATGTTCCTCGGTGCAGGCGGTTTGTTCCATGCATACAAGCCCCGTTTAGCTTTCCGCTCTCATGTTTGCTTTTTTCTCGTTCTATTGCCGTCTTTATCTCCTTGGCTCCTGGCGCAGCAGCAGCATGCCTGCAGCATGCAGCAGCAGCAAGCCTCAAATCAGAGATAAAATCAGCACTCGGTCCGGTGAGCGGCGATCGCCATGTGTGAATTTCCAAAGATATGTAGCACGGTAAATATCTCGACCTGTCTGCAAGTCCAAATCCTGTCATTTGAGAATTGTTCTGACCGCCGATGACTTAAAGCCAATGAGGTTGGGGCGGGAAATATATTTAATGCAAATATATTTAAGTGGCCGAAACGCTGAACAATGTAAGTTACAATATCCTTCAATGTAATTATTAGCCACTGCTGGCAGGTTCTTATTATATTACTATATGACCGGTTTGTTAGCATTTCTAAGCGTGTAAGATATGATGTCGTAGATAAAGTGTAGCCATCGACCGCACGTCTTCTAAATCAGACTTGGCTTGGCGTGATCCCGGTCCTTCATACGGACCCTGCAGGTGTCTAAATGAGACGACTAAACATCATCCCCAGAACATCATTCGACCTTCACCTCAGTGGTGCTGACGTGAAGTCTTGTGGCCGTGGTGTAGTTCGTTTGTATCATAAGAGGGGTGTTCATTGGTGAGGATTATCTTGCTGAACAGACAGTACAAGTATCATAAATGTTTGTTTGCCATTGAGCTTATTTTCTGCTGTAATCCAAATGAGAAATCCCATTGTCCTTTTGTTGAGGGAACCAGCACAATGGCAACTTCCAGGTTGTCCTTATAAAGGACACCGTGCCTTCAGCACTCTATTCTCTCCTCTTCAGCGCGACGGCACACTTGACTCGCTACGGTGACAAGTGTGCCACTTTTACAGCATCTGTCAGCCGACCAGAGACACATGCGCGCGCAAATACAAAGACACACGGAGACACGGATCCGCAGGCAAGGACGGCCGCAGCCAACACACCGAGTTTTGTTTGCCTTTTAAATGCAGATAAGAGAAACGCCAACTGCTCCACGACGGCCTCAGCCAACAATCAGCCACAACTTATTTAGACTCGGCTCTCTCATTACTGGACCCCGGACCCCGCGCTGCCAGATTTAGCCTGCTAATTCACTTCATCAGCACCAATACAGACGCGGCAACAGCTGGGCTGGAGCGTTTAGCCATTTCAATCTGGTGTAAAATATGTAAATGGGGGCATTCATGGCGAGCTGGCCGGCAGCAGAGCTGAAAGAAGCTCCAATGACAGCAGTGGGTCGTTTTACTGCAACATTATCATGCTGCATTGTCCCTCCTTACCACAGAGTCTCTGTCGGCTGGTGGTGAGTTATTGCAGATAGCGCACGCTGTGTTTAGTGTATGTGTCCACGGTGGAGATAAGATGAGCAGAGAGGGCAGCCGGTGGCTCCGTTTGCTCCCAGGAGGCTGAGGGATGCCGTCTCCACAGCTCGGACTCGGAGGACTGTCTTTTCGGTTCAGCGACTCTTTCGAGGCCCCGCAAACCCTCAGACTTTAGCTTTGTGTTGCGCTCCGTCAACGTTCTCCTAACGTCTGGGCCACTAAATTGGTCGGAGCCAAGCCGGGCGGACAGGTAACCCGGAGCTCGATCTGATCCTGGAGCCGACCGGCGGCACGATGTCTGTCGGCCGAGAGGAGCTCTCGGGGATCGAGGTGTTACAGCCAAGAGGCCGTGTAAGTGTCAGCTACAGCACTGCGTTGGTCTGAAGCAGAGCAGAGAAAATGAGCTCTGCTGTCCTGTGAATCCTCTCCTCCAGTCTTTGACAAGTACTCCTCTACTTTGGCTCCATCTCTAGCACTCAACTTTGCCGAAGCGTTTCTGCTCACTTACCAGGCGTCACCTGTCACTGAAGCTGTGGAGGCAGTATTTGCATTTTCCTTCGATAAAGTTTAGGTTTTTTACTTTCACCAGTTCAATGTCTGTTCATCCATGGTAGCTCTCACTGCCAATCTGTCTTTCTGTTAATCCGTGAAGAGGACCCGTTCCCGATGTAGATATGAAGGACTAAGCTAACGAAAAATACAATTCTCAGCCTCAGGTGTTTATTGCACAATGAAAACATAGTTATGACCATTATCATCCATTTCTGCCAATAGATCCCCCTAAATCCTACACACTGGATCCTTAAATTAGAACAAGTAGAACATGGCACTTTTGCCTTTGGTTTCACACAGGACACGAACAGCGGCCTCCTGGGTGAAAGTCCTGAGTTTAGGACGATGATACGAAACGTATTTGTTTAACGTCAAAAACAAACGTAATCCGGGAAAAAACACATTTCCCTCGAAGCGTAATCGACAATGCAGTTTTGTTGCTTGGGACCGTTTCCTTTCGGAGACCAGGCTGGTATAGTTGCCGGCTTTATCAAGCTGCCAAAAGTGATGGCTTTATGTAATTCGAACACAAGCGTCTGTTGCTGTTTGTTCCTCACGGCTTCATTCAGACATAAACAAACGCTGACAGAAAGAAGATGGCGCTCCCGTGATGTTTGACCTCGTGAGAGGGAGCAGAAACAGAGAACAGAGGTGTGGAAATGGTGAAAAGTAATGAAATGGATGTTTTCTGTTCCCCCACAGGCTCCGTCAGGGATCAAAGTGAAACATTTCTACTTTGAAGCCTTAATTCTTGACAATTCATCACCATAATTTTCTCAGTGATATTTAACATGACCAATGATACGTGTTCTATCGGAAAGGTTACTGGTCAGAGGGACTCTTACATTTGAGCAGTGTCTGTATGGGTGTCAGCATTGTTAAAACCAGGCCAGTGTGGAAACTGTCTGATAAACCTCAGGTACCTTCTTCAGCACACACACACACACACACACACACACACACATCCAGATAAGTGCACACACCCACACACTCAACACATTTCAGCAACTTGGGCGGCGCACTGAGGTCAGCTCCAGACTGCAGCACGGCTGCGTTATTGGAATACTGCAGACTAATTAAACACAAGTCAATAAACGATCCCTCGGTGAACTGTCTGCGCCCACAGAGGAGTACAGAGAGGGTCAGTGTGTGAGCAGAATGAAGCGCACCTCTAAATAATGGAAATAGGTCGCCGCACGAGGAATAGCTCCGAGCTTTTTCCCAAATCACAGCCCGACCTGTGAGACAGACTTGAAAGGAGGATTAAAGGGGACTCCAGAGAAAAAAAAGTTGTTTTTGAAAAATTCAACAGCAGGTTAAGTAAAGAGTGCTACTTTATTCATAGCTAAGCATGTGGTGGCCAAAGCAGCAGCCGCGGTGACGATGGTCCTCTTCATCATATCAAACCTCCATGATGAACACCATGATGACCGTGAGAACAGTTTTTTACAGATTGTTTCGTGAAAACAAGCTGAAACAAACAGATCGGGCACAGAAGCAGTGCACTTTCAGTATGATATAAGGTTGGGCCAATGTAAAAACTGGTGTACCGTATCTTAACGACTAGGAGTCGCACTTGACCCGGCATCACTAAAATTAGCTAGTCCATCTTAAAAGTCAGCCCACCTTAAGTTAGCCCGGGCCGAAGTTGTCGCTAACTTCAAGGCTAACCCCCTTCACTTTCATCAGCAGGTTGCTGATGAAGGCTTCTTTTTAATTTGCCTTAACGTGTCGTGGTTGCATAAAATCAAACAGCTTTAGCTCATACACCGGACCGATGAAACCGGAAACGCTCTAGCATCCAACTCTTATCGCAAACACAAGTCTTTCCTCTTTCTCTACGTTAAATATTTTGTATCTAATCTTTTATAAAGTTGAGGTCTCCTAACAGACAGATTGCAAAAGAAGATCCTGTTTTTCATCCTGTCTTTCAAACACCCTCCACACAGGCTGTGTTGTATCTTTGCCGACATCAACAGTTGCTTCTTATTACCGTGACTTATTTACCAGGGACTGTGCTTCCTCACAGCTCGAGGTCATCGACATCGCTCTGTGTTTACACCGCGAGCACACGGTGTTTCTCCGATCCCCGTGTAAGACTGTCTTTCCATCTCGTCGCTGCGCGTGATCACGCCAGATTTGGGGGTTTTCATGCACAACTATCTGCATTGGTTGCTGTGGTAACGACCTAGATGTGTGTACGTTCGCTAACGGGTGGTGTGATTCTCCGACACGGAGCGGAAAAAAACCCAACAAGCTGCCGTCTTGATGGAAATGTGTCCTCTCAGTCTACTTCCACAGCAACAGAGACGTGATGCACTCGTGTTCTGAGCCGTCATCAAAGGCGCCCGAAGCCACATCTCTTAATATGTGTCATTCAGATCATCCATCAATTCATTCATGCTTCACAAGTAGATGCTCCTTCCTCAGCTGATTGGCTACCAGCTGACTGTTGACATTATTACCTGATGTGTCTCACTGGTACTGGTGACATAACTTGAGGCAGTTTATCAGACCTCACACTGTAAGGAGCCACGTAACAAAACGCTCTACAGAACTATTTCAGCCGTGGCCGGAGGCATTGTGTCTTTAGGATGTGCGTCTGTCTAGTCTTGAAGGAATTTCTTCAAATTTTGGCACAAACATCCACAAAACGGAAGAATTACTAATATGTCGAATACGATGAAATGATGGAGTGATGTCATTTAGGACAGACAGGGCTGTAAACTAAGGCACACAACTGCGAGGCTCATGAGTATCACACATGCAGTAATATTGATGTATCGTTTGATGTATCAATACTAGTGCTATTATCGATACTTTGATCGGTTCTTTTTGATTATATCGTGAGAGGAAATCGATATTTAAATAAGAAAAGAATCCACATTGCTGTATTTTTCTTGTATGGAAACAAATAGTTTTTCTTGAGCAGCAATACAAAACGTTAAACAATCTTTAATACTTCTGCAGCTGAACAATTAGCTCAGCGATCAGCTTTAATTTAAGGTCTGTTCTCCTTATGAAAGGAGTTCTGCTCCTTTATGTTCTGCTTGTTGGCCAGATGTTTTCAGAGATTGCTGCTGTTTCCTCCCTCACTCGTCAAGGTTTTATAGCATTTGACACAGATGCTGAGAGTTCTCAGCATCTACTGGAGTAAAATGTAGCCATGATGTGTGTCTAACGCCGTAGTCGGTGTGTGTGTGTGTGTTTCAGAGTAAAGCACGACTCCGCCCCTCGTGCAAAGACACAGACAGGTTTGAGGTTTGAGATGCTGCTTTTTGCCAGATCTCCCTCCGTAACTTCTAAAGTACCGATAGCAGAACCGTAAACTCCGGATCTTATCAATCATTTGATTTTACTACTTTGGAACCGGTTCCCGATTAGAACCGGGTTTCAGGAGGCATCCCTATGCAGTAGTACTCCCCAACACCTGTGAACGGATTGTGATGTGTAAAATCCAGCTAATGCATCACAAAACTAGACTGGTTCTGATTGGCTCCCATTGCTGAACGGTGGTCAGGCCAGCCAGGCCAGTTTATACGAGTTTTACCTTTTAATTATCAATTAGAGTTAATTCAATTAAATATGAACGAAAGAACATTTATTTGTGAAATGTTATTTCACGATACATCTGAACACAACATCCTGTGTATTGTGTGATTACTGCGAGTCTCTCCCGAGGAAGAGCAATGCCGGGTCTCTTCCCTCCAGGTGGGATTAATAAGGGATTAACTATAAAGCCGGATCCACTTTAGTCATCTCAAATATTCCAATTTGTCCTATCAAACGTTATTAATGGCTGGATTTGTGCTTCGGCTTCAGGTTAGCTATGCTTCTTTGCATATAGATGCGTCTGAAGTCCGGGAGCAGAGCGACCGACTCCCACAATGCAACCTGTGAAGCCACAAACGATGCCTATTGTCTTTAAAACTCAGATGGAAGGCTGATAAGACGCTAATCAATGATAATGGCACCCAATTAACACGCACTTCATTAGGCTTCGCTTAACGAGTGAAGCTTTTGCGCGGCTGTACGTGTAGAGGCGGGTCCCTGCGCGGGAGGCCGCCGGGGGGGAGCCACCGCGCCACCTAATTAAAAGTTTCAAGTCGGAGGCACGCTGATTGTAAATGACTTCGGATGACGCTGGCGGGCTCGTTGTTGATCTCAAGCTGCTCAAGCAGTTAATTAAAAAAATAAAATAAAAAAACAAATCTGTTACAGATTGCAATTAATGCACCCTGAGCGCCGGCCTCGTTAGCGCGCGGCCGCCTCGGTCAGCCCGTCGGAGAGAGCGGGAAAAAAACGCTCTCCATTTGTTATTCATCTTTTTTCATGAGCCTGTTATTAACAGCTAAACCAGACGATAAGCAATCATGTGCACAAGAGATGAAAAAAGAAATAACAAAAGATGCGCCTCTTGGGAAAAGTCTAACTGTTGCTATGGCAACCTGCAATGAAAGGGGGGGGGAAGGATTTAATTTTGAAGGGCGGTCGTCTCTTTATATTCACCCTCCGTCCTTTATTCCTCCGTCCGTGAGGCGATCAAAGGTGTGACAGGTAGATAAAGTGTGGCGGCAAAAAGTGGAGGGAGATGGACAGAGGGGGGGGGGAGGGGGGGTGTAGAGAGAGATGTCGAGCCACGAAGGATAAACTGCTGAGAGGCTGTGTTCAAAGCTCGGTCCTGTAACAGCACTTGTGTTTTCACTTAAATCCCGCTCCTCGTGACCTCCTCAACACAAAGCGTTCAAGGGTGAAGCAGTCAGAATTGGGTTTGCAGTGCATTGTGGGTTTATTCTGGACGCTTCCTCCCACGTCGGTGACAGACTCCCCCGTCCGCTCGGCGGGTAAGCGTACGTAGGCGGGAGAAGTGGGTTACGCGCAGGAAACAGAAAGCTCCTGAGGGATGACACGGGGGAAGAACAACAACAACAAAAAGACAAGAACAACGGGCGCCCGACATCACAACGACAAGGATGGAAAGTTAGAAGAACCGAGCGTCAGCTCGGTTCCGCTGCTGCTGCTCGTCTGAGCGGAGCGGGGAAGAGGAGGATGTAGTGTTCAAGCGGAAGGTGGGTAAAGTGGAACTTCTTGTCAGTGATACTACGGGAGCAACTTCAGGGGTTAAGTGTCTTGCTCAAGGACACATCGACATGCGACTAGTGGAGCCGGGGATCGAACCGTCGATCCTCTGATTGAAGGACGACCCTGCTCTCCACTTAGCAACGGTCGCCCCCACATTACAGAATGTTCACCCAGCAATTAGCATTATTCTTTAAAGAAGAAGACGTAGGAGCTCCCAGGCTGAATGTTCTAATGAGACACATGATTAAAGGGTAACTTACCTGCTCACTATTTTCTGATGTGTTTTGTGCCTAAGTGACTTAATTGGGACGATAATATTGGTTCAGCATTGAGCGCGAACAGCCTGCGACGTAATCGCTCAGGGCGACTCCTCACCGCCAATGAACGGCCACTACTGCTGGTTTCTGTCACTGACAGGCTCAGATCGTCATTCTAAGTGTCTGACAACATTGTGGGAAGCGACGTGTTTACCGGGAGACAACGTCGGAAACGACAGTGAAAATTAAATAGAGTGGCGTTATTTCAAAGATTTTCAAAATAAGGGCTGAATATTGAGCTGATTTCTTTGGTCTTTGACCGATTAATCACCGTTAATGTTTTTTTCTTATTTTACTAGCCCCTATACAAATGGTTTTATCTATTAGGCGGTTACCAAACAACAACAAAGACCAAGTCAATTGTCACGGTTAATCTTTACTTTGAGTACTTTGAGCCAGTTTGGCCCACATCCTCTAACGCCACCCAGGATTCCAGGATGTTTCCAGGATAAGTCAAACGCTCGCTTGTGCCTCAGCTCACAACTTTTATCGCCGCCGTTTTCTCGCAAAGTGCCTGATCGCTAGTGAGTGCATGCAGCTGTCAACAGATGTGAGAAGGGAGCGAGATGGCTCACTCCTCGGGAGAATCAATGTGTTTTATTCTCTTTCACAACTTGCTGGAGTCGCTTGATGTACTAGCCCAATGTGGCATTCTACTTGCCCCAGGCAATCCTTATTGCTGAGCCCTGAGATGTTTAAGGTAATTGTACTATATCATATTACAAACTCGTGTAGGCTAGAAATGTCCTCAAAACTATACTTTAGTACTTAAGTAAATGTACTAAACACTTTAAATCCTCCTCATCTTTGCTTTAGATGCTACTGACTGTCAGCATCCTGTCGGCTACAGTACATGTCCACTCTGCACACATTGGTCTGCCGGAGCTCTTAAAAAATGTGTTCACTGTCTCATGCTCTGCATATTGCACCGCTTAATCCACTTTGCCTTATCTGCCACTCTGCCGTATCTCCTCCAGGGCCCTGCGTGAGGCGGAGCACCCTCCCCAGGAGAAGAGAGCTCAGCTCGGCCTTTAACTGATCCGACCCTCCGACTGCTCACCTCCGCTTCACCTTCTCAATAAAGAACCTCCTCCTCATCCCGGGGGGGAGGAGGCCCGACTCCAGTCTCCCTGCTCTCCTACACCTCCATCCTCTCGGCTCCCGCCGATCAATCCGCCCTTCCCCGACTCTGGCCTCCCCCTTCACCCCTCCCTGACTCCCCACGGGCGCCAAGTGCATGGCGGTAACTTCAGCCCACGAGTTCCACTGGCAGAGCCTGGCGCGACTCCCCAGCGGCCGCGTCTACCACACTCTGTCTGAAGTGGGGGGGCAGATGTACATGCTGGGGGGCTGCGACGCTGCTGGGAGGCCCTGCCCGGCCCTGGAGCTCTACTCCCCCGAGGTACCAAACGAACGCACCATGGACACTGTATCTGACGTGGCTTTCTTTCCTGGCTCGGAATAGACAGTACATGACAAAGTGCTATTAATTAAGATGTCAGAGCAAATATGATTTAGTAAAATATGACTTAAATAAAAAAAAGGTCTGTTTTTATAGTCATAAAGACGGCACCAAAAAAAAATCTGAATTACCGGTACTAAAAGACAATGGGAAATAAAGTTGGAAAATAGAAATAATAAATATAATTTTCCTGGCAAATCAACAGAAAAGTACTGTCTGTACAGTAGCTGCATTTCAATTTCCACTGTGCAAATTGACCATGATTTATTTAAACTCAAGTTACCTTAAATCCCCCCTGAAGACACAAATACATTGATTTAAATTGTAACTAAACTAGCTCCGTATATGAGGCAAATCCCAGCACTGAGGGTGGTGCATCAAATAAATAAAGAATAAAACCCAGGAGAAGTTCAACCTGTCACGCATTGAAAACTGCTTTTGCCTGAAAGCAGCCGCTCGTCTCCGTGTTTGCAGGGCGACCGCTGGATGAGCCTGCCCCCCATGCCCACCCCACGCGCCGGGGCGGCCGTGGCGGTGCTGGGAAAGCAAATCCTGGTGGTGGGAGGGGTGGGGGAGGACCAGAGGCCCCTGAAGGTGGTGGAGATGTACAACACGGAGGAAGGCAGGTGGAGGAAGAGAAGCGCCCTGCGGGAGGCCTTGATGGGTTTATCCATCACCGTGAAAGGTACGGAACGAGATCACGACGAGCAGGACAACGAGTGACTCCGAGGTGTACAAGTTGTGTCCTGTATGTGTTATTTAACTTTTATGTCGTTGAAACTCAAACAGGAAGTTTGAACACCCTGCATGTACAGCACCTCAAACTACTTTTAGTTGACTTTAATCGTAATCAAGTCTTGTGTACAGTCAATTTTCGGGCCGTGACGTCCACATTTATCCTCACATTTTCGGGTTCAGTTCACTCTGCAGACACAAACAGAGAGCCTTTGATGAGTTCGAGCTCAGTCCACCGGTGCATCCGTCAGCGTCTGCTGGAACACAGATAAATGCTGTGTACACACACACTTATTGGCGGCCTCCTCCATCTTCCGGACCAATCTTCCGATCCTCTGCACCTCTGCTCGCAGTTTACTCCCCAGACGCCGAAAACGAGACAAATCGTCTGCCAAAATGATCGATGGGGCCAAATTAAAACAAATATGGTATTTTTGAATGCATCGTCGGTCACCAATTGGATATTGGCATTTGTGGAATCCTTATTTTCCAGATATTAGATAATGAGCTCCAGGTAATGAGCTTTTCTATTCCCCGAAATGAATACAGCGTGTTTGAGAAACTTTTTGTAAATATGTATCAAATATGTAGCAAATATGTATCATTTCTAAAGAAGAATAAAGAGAAACATAATAACCTGCAGACTGTTTCCCTGCAGCTCTTTTCCCCTTCACTCGTCAATGCTGCATTCTCGCTCGTGTCGACACTCTCACCCACTTCCATTCTTGCTGTAGAGGTGGCATGCCGAGGTGCCAGACATGGCCTCTCGCGTTTTATTATTCTGCTGCTGTCCTCCCAGTCCTCCCAGTGTCTGCCACAGTCTCTTGCTCCGTCACAAACTTCTCAGCCAACTCTGCAGCTTTGCAGATTTTTAGCACATAAAATAAAGTCCCAACGAGGTGTCTCCATCTGCTGCGATTGGTCTTTGGCAAGCTGGTTATTGTTGAGCAGGTTGTTGTTGTTTGACTCATTTTAGCAGCCAGACTGTATACAGAGACGGACGACGTGACGGTGAAGCCAAAACATCTCGATCGCCCCCCGGAGGCTGGCTCCGCCCCCTCCACGTTAGCGGATGGGACATGGGCCAAACTAAAAAATCGAAGTACACGTCAAATAAGTTGTTCCCAAAGATGGGTTCTGTCCTTTTAGGTAGTTGTTATCACGTTGATGTGTGTTCAAGTTTTAAGTAATTATTTGATGCTGTAAAAAGCACATCATGATTGACAGCTGCTCTGAGAGAAGTGGTCACGTAGCCGGAGGCTCAGGAACAATAAATAAATGTCACAAGTCTGTAAAAGTCAGGCAGCAACCTGCGGTTCTGAAAAGTGAAGCCAATGCTGAAGAGCCTCAAACTTGAATTCTTTCTAATGGCCATCAGGGGGCGACTCCTCCGGTTGCAAAAATAAGTCCGAATGTATAGAAGTCTATGAGAAAATGACTCTACTTCTCTCTTGATTTATTATCTCAGTAAACATTGTAAACATGAGTTTATGGTCTCAGTCTCTAGTTTCAAGTCTTCTTCAATACAGCATGATGTTCATTTAGTACATTATGGTCCATTTAGAGTCAAATAGACCATAAAGCAGAGTATGCTTTAGGGCGGGGCTACCTTGTGATTGACAGGTTGCTACCAGAGCCGTAAACAGTACCATGGCGTCTCAGTCCGCAGTCCAAATATGGTCATTTCTGTTAATTGGTTGCAAAAAAACCCGGTGTGAGGATAGCCAAAATGACGAACTCAAGGCTTCAAATCGCAGTCCACAAACAAATTGACGACTACGTCCACTTTCTACATACAGTCTATGGTAACAGTACATGAGCCAATTTAATCATGAATGTATTTATAAAGATATATGGGTAGTAGTTGTGTCTTTCTAGCCAAACAGCTAACGTGGTGCTAACCTACCACCTCGGTGGCTCTCATGCTAACATGCTGTGACTTTGCTGGGCTCGAGGTTGGCTCAGGCATGTTTATGGGCGGGGCATTGATATCTTGTCTCCACCCCCTGTTCAAATGACGTCATAAGCGCAACGTGTACAGTGGGAGGAGGCAGAGTATGCAGTCAATAATACAATCAATGCATTCGATGAACATTGTGGCCTGCTAATCCGATACATTGTCGCTCTGCCTGTGTGTGTGTGTGTGTGTGTGTGTGTAGATGGCCGGGCTCTGGCTGTAGGGGGAATGGGTGCGGACCTGCTCCCTCGTAGCATCCTGCAGCAGTATGACCTTCGAAAGGACGTGTGGGCACTACTTCCTCCCATGCCGACCCCTCGCTACGACGCCAACACGCATCTGCTGGGCAACAAGCTCTACGTAGCAGGTACAAGCACACAAGCGAGGGGGTGTTTTTTACTCCAATAGCTTCACTGTATGTGTCAAACAACAGAAATGTATTCTCCAAATTTCAATATGCACCCTCGAAGCATCTATAGAATTCTAATTTGTTTTCTTTTCATACAATCCTTCAGCCGGTCGGCAGTGTAAGCGACCCGTGAAGGCCTTCGAGGTGTACGACACAGAGACGCGCTCTTGGACTACGCTACCCATCATGCCTTGTAAACGATCGTACGGGGGCGTAATATGGGATGCGACCGGGAGGCTGTGTCTGCTCGGAGGACTGCGGCAGGGAGGAGGACACCAGAGCTCCAAGTTCACCAAGAACGTCAACATGTTTGACACCAGCCAAGGTACGAAACACCTTTTCATATTTGGACTTTCATTTATTGTCATTTGAGTTACGTATTTTGGTTGAAACTCCTCCCCTGTTGAGCCACACTTCATGAACTAAAACACACAACACATGCTACGTGACAAACCGTTGTTCAAATCCTCTGAATTTCCGGCGGATTCCAAATATGTCAGAATTAATTACACAGAAATAAGCATCAAACAATCCAGCTGGAACTGCAGATGCAACACACGGCTTCTTGACTTACTTCACTTGAGCGGGATGTGACTGCGGTGAAAAGTTGGAATGAGGACAAAATATCAAGAGGGGTTGAGGGCTTTTGAATACTGCTTTATATGCAGCTCTGTATCCCAAACTCAAAACGATTATTTGACTTGTTGGAAAGGTGTAGTTTGTATAAACTTGAGGTTTTAAAAGAATAGTTCTACACTTGAGAGATATTCATATTTGCTTTCTTTCAGATGGGGAAAATGATGGATTTCAGTTGGCCATTATGCTTGTGTACAACAAAACATCATCTTAGTTAGTTTAGCATTAGAGTGGAGGCTGGGAGAAAATATCCCGATCAGCAACTCTTTATTAACGGTCTGATTTGCTCAATGTTTCCTGCTTGTAGAAAGTGTGCATATACAGAAATGTAAAAATGACAATTTGTGATGTTTTTCAACTGGCAAAGCACATGAAGTTGATTGGAACATGTTTTGGTTTTGGTCTCTGTAGAAGCACAAAAGTGCCGACCCTGATAACCTCTCTGTGGGGATAAGACTTTGGGAAACTACGCGCTGCGCCTGGCTGTTGTTCTTCAAGAAATTCTGAAGAAGATGTTTCAGGCATAAAACCACAAGTTGTCTCTTACAGTGGTGGGGTGTTCAACAGGAACTCGACTGTACACATCAAAGTCTGTTTACAGGTTTTTGGGAGTACTATGGCACATGTGAAGAAGGTTTTACAAAGTCTTCCTGACATCAACTGCTTGAGGATAGCGGATTAGCTGCTACTAGCATAGTACACGTTTGTCGAGTTGCATTGTGGGTCTCGTAGGAGCCAGGTTTCAACAATGCAGATGATATCTCTGATCCTACTGAACTGCTTTTTATTGATGGAGTCCTCTTAAGCAGTCAGATTTTCAGCTAGCTAGCTAGCGAGGCAAGATGTTTGTCCCTGTTTCCTGTCTTTATGCTAAGCTAGGCTAAATACCGCCTGACTTCAGCTCCATACTTAACGCACAGATGTCAGATACAAAATCAATCAATCTCACACTCATAAAAAAGAATAATCATAATTCAAAAACTTTTCCTTTACATTCCTAGATCAATCAAAAAAACAGTAATTATGTTGTGATATATTTTGGTAGCAGCAAAAGTCTCATCGTCTCCTTCTTCGCTGACAACCTCCATCTTCATTTTGACTTTACTGTCAGACAAAGCAGCCATTGACACCAACCCTCGGCGTGAGGAGAAACGTTCCACTCGGTGAAATGACTTATCGCTCCATTCAGCAGAGACACCCCCAGAGTAACAGGTGATCAAATTGAGGAGGGACCGGAAGGAGGAAGGGGAGGGCGACAATCGATAAGTCATTTTCGACAGCTGGATTTGCGGTCACACATTGGGATCGGTCCAACGGAGGCCAAATAAGGCAGAACGTGGGAGGGATAATCTTAACGTATGATAATTGGGAGGGAAAGTTTGCCTTGTGTGTGAGAGATGGAGGGAGAGAGAGCGAGAAAAAAAGGCCGTCCGACAGACACAACACAAGCTGATGCATATCTGTACACACACACACACACACATACACACATATGGGGCAGCCGTGGCCCGTTCCTCCAATCTAATTTAGGTGGAGATGAGATGGGAGATGAGCTGTGGAGGGAGGGCTGGGGGGGCGAGGAGCGCTTTAAATTACAAGATCCAGAAACAGATTGCTTTATTATCCATCTGCAGCAATATCTCTCCACACACACACACACACACACACACACACAGGGCCATGCAATCTGCTGTCACACAATGATATTCGATTACTGTTCCATTCCAAATCGGCAGTATAAGACACACACAGCTGTTAGATGATGATTTGGCATTGTGGGCAAGCTGCAACAAGTATGACGGAAAACACAAAGTATTCACACAAAGAATGGAAACAATGGCCTCAGGAAAAATAAATGAAATATATATACAGTATATATATATATATATATATACACAAATAAATTTCATGTCAGTTGAGGATTCATATGCCAACGTTTTGAGGTATCCGTCTGCCTCCACCACGATACAAAGCCTTCCCTCTTTACGGGGCCTGTATGAAGGCAATAAAGTAACCCATGAATATGAGGTATAGATTCCTCCTCAGCATTGTGAAGGTGGCTTTGGCGTTTTGCCAGCAACACTCGTTTGTCTCCTTGATTCCTAACAATACATTTTGTTTGTGCACCCGCTGGCATCTTCAGAGAATATTGAAACCAACAGCGCCTTGAGCATAAACGCCTTTGTGCTTGCTTGCAGCTCGCGCGCCATCTGTGGAGGCTCACAACACGGAGCCTCTCTATGAGTATAAACAAAGTTGTGATGCTGTATTTACACCAAACTCTAAGCATATTTTAGCCTCACTCTACTCACACAGGAAGATGTTCACCGATAAATGGAGTTGAGATCAGCCGGTGCTAGGCTATGCTAACGGAGCAGCTTCTCCATCAACACTCACAAGCACGTAATCCAGGCAGAAATACAGCAGCGACGTTATAGTCTTTAATTTATGCACATTCATTGATACACATATATGAGGGACTGTCGTAGATTTCTTTCCTCCATATTTTATTCAACAACGCCAGAGTGTCAGTGGCTACGCGAGGAGAATCTTAACATCTTCATGCGGCTCCGCACCGAAACACATGAGCGAATACATCGGCAGTTTGCTGGATGTTGGACTGACAGCGGGGGATTGGAAAATGTCAGCATACTGCCCAAAGCTACAGCACTATCACTGTTGGGATGAGGGACAGACATTTATTGTCTTGTTTTTTCTGTAGTTTGACTTCCTGACAGGTGTAAAATGAAGAAAAGGCAAGGAGACATACTGTATGGCAGCGGTTCCCAAACTTTTTAGGCCGCTACATCCCGACCGGGCACCCCCCCCCCCCCTTAATAATAATTTTTTTAAAAAGCAACAGAGCCTTTTAAGCCTTTATAGCCGCATAAGAATCGGACCAATGAGAGAACAGTTTGCTCGCGCGTGGCATTTGTTTACAATATTTAGTTCGCTGTTAAATGTTGCAGTGTGAACACAAACCGAACAAAGGGGCAACTGCAACATTGTATCATATTAATCCCTGAATCAGAACAAAGCAAACAAACTGAAGGTGTGAAAACGCCCTGAAACACTGGAACAAAGTTTCAATAACTTTCAGTGACACAAGGCGTCACTTTTAAAGAGCAATACGGATGCGAGCACACACGCACAGGCTCAGAGGCAGATTATCACATTTAATTTACAATTAATGAGCGACTAATGTAGCCAGGATGTCTTCGGACAAAGCATCGATGCGGCGCGACACAGTGTTGTTGGACACCGGGATCATGCACAACTTTTTTGCTTCTTTCTCCCCAATCATACATTCCACCATCTCTCTGGCAGCTGGCAAGCTCCCGTCTTCGGCGATTGTGTGCGGTAGCCCCTTTCTCGCTATTCTGTAACCAGATATGAAGCCCGTAGTGCGTCATTTATAGACCAACACATGAATGAGACTGCAGTTGTTTTTGGCTGTTTTGTAACTCCTCCAATTTGGATATAAACAATTAAGGGGCTTTTGACTTGCACTGGCATGCTTGGTGTTCAGGTGGCGACGTAAATAAGAGCTTCAGACTGTTAGCCAGAACCTCACTGCACACCACACACTGTGGCTTTGGGGAATCTGCGTTGCCAATCCAAGTGAAGCCCAGACACACATACTTTTCATCATATTTCCTCTTTTTTTCCCAGTCTGATGCTCACTCTCGTTTCCTCTTTTTCACCTTGACTCCGCGATGGGCCGATGTGCTCCCGATTTGTCTGTGCTATCCCTTCCTCCTTTTCGGTCTCCTCCGTCTCATCTTCCTCTGACTCTGGCTCGATTTATTCTCCCGGTCTCTCCCCAACGCACCTCTCCGTTCCCCTCGCCTCCGATTCCTCTCTCTCTCTCTGTCCCTCTCCTCTTTTACGACTGATAGCTTCAGATGTCCCACCTGACAGTTTTTAAATTAAAATTACATTTTTTTTTAATATTTAATATTATTACACCATCAGACCGCCATTACACTTTTCCTCTCGCGCACCCCCTAGAGGCAGCTCGCGCACCCCACTTTGGGAATCCCTGCTGTATGGGAATAGAGGGAACGCACGAGAGCTCAATCGTGATCTGGAAAACGTTATTTTCTTTTGCTGATTTGGGTAAACCAACCTTTGAAATTGCTGTTCTGTTACCAATAATATTAGAATTGTGAATTCTACTGCTTTTACTGCATCCAGTAAATACTGCAGAAACATCAGAAGCTCCTCTGAAGCGTGTGGAACTCGGCCAACAATAACAAAAACCTCAAATGATGCCGTCCTCCTGGGGCCAACTAGTCGCAAATATATTCCCACGTTGTCTATATTTGATTCATGTCCTGCTTAAAAAAGTACCCGAAAGACTTCAAAGCAGATGGAATCAAGCAGAAATGAAGCAAATGCGCTCTTGTTTTGGCTGTGACCGTGGGCCAATGGGTAATTATTGAAAAATGCCACAACATAATGGTGAGACTCTGTCCGAAAGGATCATCTGTGCGGTCAGCAGCGTCTTGAGATTTCACACCAGACGAGGCAGACAGAATCCATCAAAGACAGAGAAGCAATCACCGTCCTCTTCGAGTGAGAGCTGTGGACCAAATTACCACCACACAGACTACAAAGCCCCAGCCTTCAGAGCAGGGGTGTCAAACTCATTTCCACTCTGGGCCACATCAGCATCACGGTCGCCCTCAAAGGGCCGGTTGTAACTGTAAGACTGTAAAACTAACTTCTCCCTAAAATATTGGTAAATAACTCTCTCTGCATTTGATTATTGTTTATTCAAGTGTAAACATATTGTACATGCAGTTATATAAATGAAAAATGATATTTAAACACATTTCTGTTACTATAACATAAATCATTTTAATTGAGGGTTAAGAAACCCACATGACTCTATCAAAGATCAAACTATTAAAGAAAATAACAAAGACAAACATCAAACACAAGTTCTTACAATAACTTTGTTCAAAGCTGTTTGTGTCACCTCTCTGCATCACTAATGTTCCTCCCTGTCGTCGTCCTGTGCATGGCACAGGTTTTTCTCCTTGAAGCACAAACATGTATTTGATTTGCCATCTTTCATTACATTTTCTTCCCTCTGCATCAATTTTTCTCTTCGTGGATATTTTGGGATTATTTGTCGATCTTTTTCAATCGTTGGAAAACCGCTTTTCGGGCTGTTGCCTCTCCTGTCCACCTGTTGTGATAGTTTTAATGTCGGTACACAGACAACATGCTGTCTCATAATTTCAACTTTCTATCTCATAATTTCGACCATAGGGATACTTTTATTTTCAAGTCTAACTTTTAATTATTTTTCCAAAAAAAAAAAAGTTTTTTATTAAAATTTTTGTTTTTGCTGGCGGATTCGCGGGCCACATAAAATGACGTGGCAGGCCTTGAATTTGACACATGTGCTTCAGAGGATCGCCTCATCTCCCTCATTCTATTGTCACTCTCCCTCTCTGTCTTTATTCTCCCTCTGTGTTTTCTCTATCTCTCTCTCTCCATCTCTTTATTGTCCTCTGCCGTCTCCCTCCAGGGTAGAATAATGCATGCTGCTGTTTTTTCCTGCATCCGACAGAGAAAATCTTGGCGCAAAGACTTGTATAATCCCTCCAAAGCAAATAGGAATAAAGCTTGCAGTCGCATCTCGTGCTCAGAGGACTGAACCAGAACTCTGCAGTGTGATGTGTTGACACAAGTTTATTTTATGGAGGAAAATCCAGCCAATAACACTGTCAGCACTGTTAAAAGAAGAATTACTCGTGATGCAGCTTTCCTTCTGCATCCATTTGATAGATCTCTTTTCTTTCATTGATTGATGAATGTAAAGAAAAAGACACCATCACAGTGTGTATCCAGTATGTAGCAATGAATATGATTGTTTTATATCAGTTACCAGTTCTTAAACATTTGATACTGAATAATCCTAGCTACCAGGTGGAACAGTTGCGTATCTCACCAAACCAACTAACGAAGCGTGTTTGCTAATTTAGATATGACTCGCTTAGTTTAGGCTTAACATTATGTCAAATGGAATATAGAGTCAATATTTCTTGTCTGACATGACAACACCATACTTTTGACACCTCATGTATGTTTTAATGCACCACCCTTTATTCTTTTAATGAACACGGCAAGTATTCAGTTACGTACTAACGTACTAATATTAGTCACGTGCTAAAGTTAGTTACGCACTAAAGTTTGTTACGTACTATTGTTAGTTACGTACTATCATAGATACGTACATCATCGTTCGTACTTACATCGTTACGTACTAATGTTAGTTCCTGGTAAAGTTAGTTGCATACGAATGTTAGTTACGCACTAATGTTAGTTCCGTACTAACGTTAGTTACGTACTATCATAGATACGTACAATCATCGTGTATACTATCATCATAAGTACTATCATCGTTCGTACTTACATCGTTACGTACTAACGTTAGTTACGTGCTAATGTTAGTTACGTACTATCATCGATACGGACTATCATCGTTCGTACTTACATCATTACGTACTAATGTTAGTTACGTGCTAATGTTCGTTACGTGCTAATGTTAGTTACGTGCTAATGTTGGTTACGTACTAATGTTAGTTACGTACTATCATAGATACGTACATCATCGTTCGTACTTACATCGTTACGTACTAATGTTAGTTTGTGGTAAAGTTAATTACATACGAATGTTAGTTACGCACTAATGTTAGTTCCGTACTAACGTTAGTTACGTACTATCATAGATACGTACAATCATCGTTTATACTATCATCATAAGTACTATCATCGTTCGTACTTACATCGTTACGTACTAACGTTAGTTACGTGCTAATGTTAGTTACGTACTATCATCGATACGGACTATCATCGTTCGTACTTACATCATTACGTACTAATGTTAGTTACGTGCTAATGTTCGTTACGTGCTAATGTTAGTTACGTGCTAATGTTGGTTACGTACTAATGTTAGTTACGTACTATCATAGATACGTACATCATCGTTCGTACTTACATCGTTACGTACTAATGTTAGTTTGTGGTAAAGTTAATTACATACGAATGTTAGTTACGCACTAATGTTAGTTCCGTACTCACGTTAGTTACGTACTATCATAGATACGTACAATCATCGTTCATACTATCATCATAAATACTATCATCGTTCGTACTTACATCGTTACGTACTAACGTTAGTTACGTGCTAATGTTAGTTACGTACCAATGTTAGTTACGTACTAATGTTAGTTACGTGCTAATGTTAGTTACGTACTAACGTTAGTTACGTACTAATGTTAGTTACGTGCTAATGTTAGTTACGTACTAATGTTAGTTACGTGCTAATGTTAGTTACGTGCTAATGTTATTTACGTACTAATGTTAGTTACGTGCTATCATATATATGTACTGACATAGTTCTAACTACCTCAGCCTATACATACGTTTTTTTTTCAATCAGTATGGCGTTCTTCGCCACAAAGTAACTGCTGGAATTTTATTGAACATCTCAGATTCATATGACATACCAGCACAACATATCTACCAGCAGGATTTTGCTGTGGGGAGAGAACAGAGCAGAGTGGACAGCCAGCTGTGATCTCTATTCCGTTCACAGCTCTTCATTACACACTGCAGCACCACGCAGGAAGGTTCACCATCTGGCTACTTATCTCCCTTTCACTCTCTCCACATCTATTTGTTTCCCTCCACCTTGTTGTCTCTGCCTCTTGTTTAAGAGAAAGATCGAGAATAAATGAGAAAGAGAGGGAGAAATAACAAAGCGAGAATGAAAGAGAGGAAGAGAATAAGGAGGCAATGAGAGAGAGAACAAAGAAGAGAGGGCAGATAGAAGAAAGACAATTGGAAAAAAATAAGTAAGAAGAGAAAGAAATAGAAATAGATCCCGAAAAAGAAACAGAAGAAACATTGTCTCTATCTTTTTTCTAATTCCCTCGCCCTCTCTCGCTCCCTAATGAAGTTATCTTTCTCCCTCCGTCACCATTCTCTCCAGTCTGGGTTTCCTTCAGATAAACAAGGCTTGGCAGCAAGAAAACCTGAAAGTGAAAAAGAAAACTTCTGCAGAACCTGCTGGGAAAAGAGACAGGCTATGTCTTAATTTCCTGTCTACCATGTGGAGTGCTTCAGCCTCGAGTGTGAAGGAAAATGTCACGTCTGCTCCGTAATGTCTTCAGAGAACTGTCTTCATTGTCAGTTTTAAGTGTCAGGTAATTAGGGAGATAACATTAAATTGCAATGTCTTCCCCACCTACAGCTTGACTGATTTGTGTAATGCCGTTTCCAATACTTTGCGATTAAAGGTGCCAATAGCTGTTTCGGTGGTGGATAAGAAAAAGCTCCTGTCACCTCCTCACCTGCGTGACCCGGGTTCGATTCCCAGCTGTGGCCGCTCCGTGTTGGCAGCAGCAGCGTTAAGGGTGGGAAGCTGTTGAGGGATCATGTGTGCCTCACTACTGATTGGTCGGGACATCAGTGTGATGATGTTGAATTGTTTTTGAATTGTTCAGACTACAAAAGATGAACCAGGTTCAACTTGTTTGACTGCATTGTTTTGCCATTCAAACTAATACAAAATTTAAATAAATTCAGAAAGAAAAAAGATTCTCCAAGCTGTGGTGAGTGAATCCACCATCCACTCAAAGTAAAGCACACAGCTCGGCCACGAACAGAGCCACCCACACTACAGCACAGGGTGCTCTACTTTTCTCTCACATATTGGGGCAAAAAAACAATCTGATGCCTGAAGTATTTTGACATTTCATTCCCACCAGTCCGTGGGTCATTTGGTACCGAGCCGCACAGAAAGAATAAATAACTTGCATTATTTCCATTTTATTGATTATCAGAGTCTGAAAGATGTTTTATTTTGACAAATTACCGGATTCTCTCCCAATTACATCCGCCTGTGCCTCTTGACACGTGTCAAGACACTTGTCTCGGTCACGTGATACGTTACCTCAAAAGTTAAGCCCACAAACTAGCGAAAATGAGTCAAAAACAAATGTCTTTGGAGAGCTTCTTTGCTCTGGTTCAGCGTTATGGTGAGTTTTATATTCTATGCATTTTATATTTGTTTTCATGCCGGTCGTATCATTTTTATTTCATCGTGTTTTTCCGCCACACCTTGAAGGCCGGTCCGTGAAAATATTGTCTGACATGAAACCGGTCCGTGGTGCAAAAAAGGTTGGGGACCGCTGATATAGTGGACAAGGACCACACTTCCCACATGCCTCGACACACTGATTCATGCATTCAAATAAATCAAACCAAAGCTCCAAAATGTAAAAATATCAATACATTCACCGAGCACTGAACATCTCCTATACTGTACAGCAAAAAAAAACAAGAAGATGCCCAGCTTCCCAGGAAAGGTCCAAAGGAAAAGAGGAAATAAAGCTGGCAGAAGTGCGAAACTTCATTCACATTTCCCTTTTGTAAACTATAAATTCTACAATACGACATATTTACTCCTATATAAATACATGAGCACAACTTAAGAAAGCGTCGGAGAAGTGGGAGTTATCCAGCCGAAGTGTCAAACTATGAAGCTCTACGGGAGGGAAGCAGGAAGTCAGGTGACATCGTATGAAGAGCGATGGCGTCCGCGTAGGGAGGAGCTCGGAGAGCATATATTGAATGGAACTCTTCACCCAGACAAAGAAAGAAAATAATCAATGGTTACTTATTTTAGTTACGTTTAGTTATTATTTTAACATTGCATACGTAACGTAGCCTCCTTAACTATGTACATTTTTTTTTTACAAATTTTAACCCAAAACAGAGTAGTTTCCTTTGAACACACAAGTTTATTTTGAAAAGTCACTGACCTTGACACCTGAGGGGCCCGTAGAGCCTCACAGTCGACGAGTTGGGGGCGAGACGCTTAAAATGTACCTTTCAAAATAAAAGTTAGAATAAAATCCACGTACAAGTTTTGCAGGGATTTATAATACACTATTCTTAATTTGGTGCGACAACAAACACACTTCTACGCTAACAGTCTGGCTATGACCAGTAAGTAGACCTGGGGTCAGATGCACTGTAGCTGGTAGATGGCTGGTGTAACATTGTGACTCTAACTCCAACTCTCCTGTCCCCTCGCCGTCTGTTTGTAGTCAGTGTTAGCTGTAACCTTTGTTTGTCCTTGCCAGGTGTTGGTGTGTGTGTGTGTTGGTGTGTGTGTGTGTGTGTTAGTGTGTGTGTGTGTGTGTGTGTGTGTGTGTGTGTTAGTGTGTTGCACATGGCTGCAGCTGGCTTAAGGGTGACCTGTTTGCGCGGGTCACGCTCAGAAAACAGAGCTCAGCGGCATCCTGTCCGACCAGAACAGAGACCACAGTGCCACTGACCCAATAACCCTCAGCCGCTTCGTAAGCCTGCGCATACACCAGCGCGCGCACACACACACACACACACACACATCCGCTCATGTCAGCTCTCGTGTCGTCCTCTGCAGGCGCCTGGTTGAAGTCGGAGGAGATGGTGGCGATGAAAACAAAGAGGGCCGACTTTGCCGCCGCTTTCCTCCGCGGCCGGATGATTGTAGCAGGAGGACTCGGTAAGAGCAGACCTTCTGTTTGCTGCAAATATTGATTGAATCTCGCTGCATCCATGGTGTTTAATCCATCCAGAACAATCTTAAAGGTTGGAGTAACCTACATATCAGTGTTCACGTGACTGAAATCACGCGCAGCATTCTTTGTTTACAATAAATCCCGATGAAATGAATCGATGGATACCTTTGGGTCTTGTTCCAGGTCACGAGCCCTCGGCGCTGGACACGGTGGAGGCCTTCCACCCTCAGAGGAAGAAGTGGGAGAGGTTGGCCCACATGAACTTCCCCCGATGCTCCACCTCCTCCATCGTCATCAGAGACCGCCTCCTGGTGGTGGGAGGAGTCAACCAGGTAGACTCACGCCAGACTTAACCGTAAACGGTGCATAGTTACAATAACTCAACACAAGCTGAGCACAGGCACGGTGACAGATGTTGACTTTGTGTGAAGACGTTTTACATGAAAGTCTGTTACTTTCAAGCCCACAAGTTTGCACAACAGTGATTAAGTCCGTGTCCGCATGGGAAAGCCTTCTGTACTCAGAACTGGCGAGCTCGTCCGCAGGCCTGCAGTCAGAAGCCGCGTCGACAGAGTCCGTGTAGTTCCTCTCTCAGCCAGAGGGGGGAGGCAAAAGCAGCGCAAACCGCGTCCTGTGTGAAAGGACCGTCCACTGAAAAGGAAAGAAGCAAACCGGGCCTACGGGTGCTTTCACACAAACTCAGGTCAGGTTTGATCCGGTTAGTTTGGTTAAGATTTGTTGAGTGAAAATCAAACGAACCAACCACAAGATTTTATGACGGCAGACACGGTATTTTAGCAATGATGTCACGACTAATAGATGCATCCGTTGATCGTGAAATCTGTTCAGCAAGCGATCTTATTGATCTGTAATCATGTGTATGAGCGCGTCAGCGCGGGTACTTTAACTGATAAACAGGTGGAAACCGTGTAAAGCTGTTGCACTTGTATTCAGTGCTGTGTACTTTGTTCCAAGTGTGTGACAGCGATCCCGCGAGGTAACACGTCTTAATCAGACAACGTAAATATACATTTCAGATGCATTAAAGTGCGGCTGTCACCAGACTTTGATTTCTCCATGTGGGTCCTGATGATGTAGGGTGACCATCGTCAAAAGGTTCCCTGTCAGTCTGTATGACTTCATGTTTACTCTTGTTTAATTGTGGAAAAGAGAACAAGAACCAGACCAGAACTAAACTGCATCAATGTATCATTGGTCCGGATCAAAGGAACCGACTACAGGTGTTGAAGCACCCTAAATTATTCCGTTGTTTACTGAGGTTTTTACTGAGTTAACCGGTTATGTATCATGAAGTACTGACATGAAATATCTTTTCTCTCTCCCGCTCAGGTTCCCAGCTCGGCCCACGAGATCCTGTACGTGAAAGAGGAAGAGTATCTGTAATTGAATGCAGCAGATCGGCGATCCCTCTCCTCTGGACGACCCTCCTGACTCAGACCGTAGTGCAATATAAAACATATAAGCATTGGAAAAGAACAGAGATGGAGTCAGAGTGAAAGCCCCCCTGCCTTTGAGATGTACAGTAACAGACGGCACCGCCCCCTGCTGGGGCTGTACGGACACTGAGCCCCCCCCGCCCACATGTAAGCACATGCACACTGGAGGAGCTGGCTCTTTCTTTCTACCGGCATATGTTTGAGCACGCGACACGTCTGCGTTGTACGGTGCAGTGCCGACACGGAGAAGAAACCATTGTGTGGCTCATGCGTCACAGACGAGCTGTTTTATGGCACATATGCATTTTAATGTTCGCCGATAGAGTCCACGTTTATTAATTCACTTCCATGACATGACTGCAATATTCATCATCTAGCAAAAAAGAGGAACCTCACTAGGAAGTGGGAAACGTTCGGTTACGCTGTACTGTAACAATATTTGCACTAATCCAATTAACACTGAGTTACCATCGATCCCTTCTAGTGCATTGTGGTGATTGCACTGAGAACCATTCTTCTGTGCTGTAAATCTATGATTTAATGCATTTCATGAATGAGAAGAGACCGCATTGAAAGGCAATATGGTGTTTGTTGAAGACTGCTGTTGTAGGCAAAGAGATGGATCTCCGACCCGATTGTACACGTTTGATTCCTGCAGCAATACTGTGGTTTCCTCTGTGTTTCCTCTGTGCAACGTGTGCCGTGCTGTGATGACCATCAGTTCCTCAGGTCGTGACGTTACAGACGTGTTAATGTGACTGCAGAGATAATCTACAGACTGGTAGATGTATGAAATGTGTGAAATATGTTGTGTTTCATCCTTCAGCATGATCCATTTCTGATCTGTCCATAGTATTGAAGACACCAGTCGTCTTATTCAGTGGAATAAATGGGATCTGTGGTTTGTACTGCACTTGTTTTCCACTAGATGGCGGCGATCACTCACATGAGCTCATGAGGCCTACCCTGGCTGCTTACACTGTCTGCAGGTTCTCCAGGCTGAAGGAGTATAAACTGATATTGTTACACGTGCAGGTACGTTGTCTCACTCTGATCATTGTATTCATTATTTTTAATATAAAGACATTTTTTTCAGCCAAATTTAAGAATTCATAAACTAGATTCCAGGCTTCACACCAAACACACACACACGTTAATCGCGTCATTCGTGCCGCCGGTCTCGCCGGGGACTGTTTGTGTTCATTCGCGTGAATCGCGCTGGCCGAAGAGGGGGCGTGGCTTATCTCCCTGGAAGCCGTTCAACTGTCCGCCATCAACCATGGAAAAAACGAACCTCTATTTCGGCTTAGTACTTGTTGTGGAAATCACAGATATCACGGGAAACTAAACACCGTCATGTCTGGCCACACGTTGGCTGTTTACTAACGTTACAGCTGTATGAACACAAAATAAACTGATTTGGCTGTGATTTAACGGCAATAAACCGACAAAAAGGGACTCGAAATAACTACGTAATGATGCCGATTTGTAAAAAGTCTGAATTCATGTTTCGTTCGTTTTCTCCGCAAGACGACAAGCAAATAACTTAAAATACTTATCTTCTCAATGGAGCTCTGATGGATCGGTGCTAGGCTATGCTAACATCGTAGCAGCTCCACCAGCACTCAATAACGTCACGTAGACGTAAATACGGCAGCGTCTATTCATTGTTTGTACCGTATGGTTTACACACACACATGTATACACATAGTTTGGTCTGGTCTCTGTTGATATGAGGTATCGTAGAGCTCTGGGTGAACACAGACGGCTACAGGATTTATTTCCTGATTCAACAACGGCAGGAAGCCAGTGATGACAGGGGGAGCAACTCAACGCTGATAGGCTATCGCGCCACAGCGTCACGCGATTATGTCGCTGAAGTTGAAAAATTTCAACTCGTGCGTTTGGGGCGAATTTGTGTCAATCGGCAAACCGCCAATCGCAAATTCGCATCCCTCCAGTCTCATCGCGTCTGTGCAGACTTTGTATGTAATCTACTCGTGCGAATAATTCGCGCCGCGTTTGGTGTGAACGCACCTTTACATTATGATAAGCAATACGAAGGTAGGGAAAAACTTTCAGAACATGGTTCTTTCGTTGATATAAGTGGCCATAATGACCGTTTATTTGCAATTGCTATCACACAACTTTTGTAACTAGGCCCCTCTTTGTTTATGCACAAAAATATGTACACAAAATACAAAATATGCTTGCACCTCTTGCATCACAACTTTCCACAGAAGCCCCAAATACATACAGTAGCTCTTTCCACATGTCAACTGCACACAGATGTGCTAAGTGCAAAACACTGTTATCATTGTCATTTGTAGCGAGCTCTAAATACAGACTGAGAAATAGCACAAGGGCTTTATTTTGAAATCCCATAAGTCGTACTGTATGTATTTCAGTGATAGAAATCTGGTGATGCTTCAAATCTGCAAGGTAATGGTCACAAAAGGGTCCTTGACATCAGCAGAGAAAGATACATAATTAATGTAATATAGCAATAACCTGTTACAGCCAGGTTTAGTAATGGTTGGTGAGGTTATGTTTATTCACTGCTTACTCTACATCAATACGCTGATTTCCTCTGTGAGGCTTTTACTGCCACTCAGTAAGGATCGAAAGTTTGCTCTACACACACACACACACATTTTGGACTTCATCCGGGCTAAAATGGGTTGATGGGATTCAAGTGAGGCTGTTCATGGCTGCTGTATTCCTCTCTGTGTCTTTTCCACATTAAGGCGGTCAAACTAAAACAGCAGAGAGACACAGGAGGGTACAGTTACTAGCCTGAACTCTCACTTAACCATACAGGTACAGGGAAAATAAAAGGTCCAGTGCATTCTATTTCATCTTTATTTATACCGGGACATGTAGCGCTAACCGCTGCCACACACCACAGCATCTATAGCCTGAGCTGATTTACAGTTCTAACGATACAAAACACAAGCTACAATATAGGTGCAAAACATGACTTTCACTTCTACACAAAGGGAAAAAAAGAATCGTATATGTATTAAAATGCTATCTGAAAAGAGAGAGAAAAGCTATTATTTCAATAATGAGGGCGATCATGATCCTTACTTATAATACATTCTTGACTTGAACCAAAGTAGCAACACAAGACTGTAAAATGACTCCGTTACATGTAAAAGTCCTGCACTCCAAACCTTCATTTTAGATTTTCTTAGTTTGACATTTTAAAAAGATCGATACTACTCGTCAATCATCCATCTTCTCAGCAAGAAAGTCAAAAAGCATATTTCCCAAATTGACAAACTTCTCTCAACAGAAAGACCAATTTTAAGTGTGACGACCCCTCCCTCCCACTAGGGGTCTGTGTGCTGGGCGCTGCCTTCTGTCTTTCAGGATGCTGATCAGCAGCTAATGAGCCACACCTGAGCCTGGTGGGGTGATGGATATATAAACACAGCTCAACAGTGATTGGCCGCTCCCCTCCGACTCCTGTCTGGATGACACAGCTGCTTATTTGTCGAGAGTAATTCTTTGTTATATTAATGTCTATTTGATTACTTTGATCACTCGTCTTGTCTTCCTTTTGTTCCAGCCTTTTGAGCCGGGTTGTGACATAAGTTTGAGTTTTGAGTACAAGATTTCTGTCTGAAATGTGTTGAAATAGAAGTTTTGGTTTCTTGAACAATCTATTGTCTTTTTTTCTCTTTTTATTTTGTAAAGCATATTTGAGTAAATATAGAAGCTCTACACAAAAAGGTGTGTTATCATGTATAAAGTTGCATCTAATGCTTACGAGTTTCAAGTCTCAAAACTCTGCTTAAGTACAGTACTCGATTAAAACTACTGCGTTTATTTCCACCACTGGCATATGAAACATTTTGCAACATCCAATATGTTGGAAAAAAACAAAACGTATTGCTGCCTGGTTTGATACAGACCTGGTTTGATACAGACCTACAGTAGATACCAGACTGACTATAAACATTTGTGCAAGAAAATGGATGAGTGAGGGAAGACACACACGCGCAAGCACCGAGATAAATACGGTATTATCACAATAATATGTCACACTGTCCGCCACCCTTTCATCAGTTAAGTGATGACTGATATCATCACACCATTATTCTAACGCTTCTGCACAAAGATTTACCAGCAACCATTTCACAAAGACTATTCTTAGGTTTTTCTGCTTTGCTTCGTTAAAGGGGAAACTATTTTCAGCATGCTACGGAACTTTAAACTTGCTTGAGTTGCACACTTCTTACATCAGGGGTTGACTTTCATTGTAATAGATTACCCAACTCCTTCTCTGACCTGCAACAAACTATTCCACTCTCCATTCTCCAATTTTCCATCTCTCCATGATGATGTCTGTTTTGTTTAATGGGTGAGCCATGTGCTGCCCATGGGAGGTTACTCTTCACCCACCCATACACACACACACACACACACACACACACTCACACACTCCGACTCGTACACGTATGAGGACAAGGCAGTTAATCGGTGAGACTGTTTGTAATTCTCTAACGCCTCGCAGGTTCTTGATGTTGCAGAGTGTCTGTCTGAATAAGTAACTTTTGTTTAATCATCACACCGGCCCTTCTGTGTTTGACATGAATTCCATCCTCCCTGGACGAGCACTTTCCATCTGCACTGATCCCAACGTGTGATGCAGAAATAAAGAATACAGGAATTGGAATGTAATGGATTCTAGAATGTGGTTTTCCAAAACTTGACTGACTACAAGTTGTGTTGGGTGCAGTGGTTAGTGTGAATGTCTGTCTCTCTCTATGTGTCAGCCCTGTGATTGGCTGACATATAAGAGAGCTAAAACTACAGAGGGAAGCTCGAACGCAAAGCAAAAAAATGAATACTGAAACGTACCCGAACAACATTGGGAAACCCACAATATTAGCACTGCCATTGGTGATTCCCCGACAGTAAATATGCTAGCAGATTAGCTCGCTCATGGTATACTACTAAACTGCATCCTTAATTACGTTCCTAGAGAAACGTCTTTCACCCCGGATTACGGTCGCAGTGGTTATCGTATTGAAACAATGTAACAATGTTGCCGTTGTTTGCTTTTTGTTTGTTTTATATGGACTCGTGTCTGGAAAATATCGTTGAATTAAAAACAAAAACACAACAAAACTACTTGGTCCGGTTTAAAGATAAGAACGTTTGTTACGTAACTTAAACGGAACGTTAAAATAAGTCAACGTTGCCTTTTGGTTTGACATGGGACAAGGACAGGGGTATGCTGAGTGAAAGTGTTTTTTTATTTTGCAATATGCATGTTAGCACTTCCAGTATAATATCTCAATATGTTCTCACTCCCAACTCGTCAAATACCGACGCTCAGTCAGTGGCTCCACGCCTCAAACTATGACGTTCTTCGAACCACTTAAGCATCAGTTTTCCACGGGTCAATTTCCACTCATTTCATGCATACATTATATTTTCAAAATAAACTTCTGTGTTCACAAACAAACAGCTTTGTTGAGTTAAGGAAAATATTGTTTGTTACGTAATGATGGAGGCTAAATGATGGACACAACGTATGTAAAGCACGTTAAAATAATATATAAAAGCAACTAAACTAAGTCAAATGTTGGCTTTTGGTTTGACACGGGACACGGGACAACGGACTCCTGGGTGAAAGTCCCGTGTTTGTTTAAGCCATCCATCCATCAAAACCTCCCTATATTTGAGCAGTGGTGGGCCGTCAGGGCCTGCAAGGCCTTCTCTGCTGGCCTAAACAGAATCATAAAGATATATCTATTTTATGATTTAATAATTTTTCTTAAATACACTACATGTATTATAATTTATAAAAATATTTTCCTTATTTTCTCATTGCACAGCTACTGTCTTCCTCAGTTGCTCTGCTTCCAGTGCAGCTTGTTTTAAGTAGAGCTTTTATCCAATCAGATCTCACCTCTGTGTCTCTAGGTAAGAACAGAGGCCTGCAGACTCACAAGTGAATCCATGTGCAGTTTAAGTGAATGGGGACGATATTGTTGATTGTCATATTAAATAGTGAACAGCAGCTCTGGTAAGTTAAATGTGTTTGTTTTTACATCTGCAGTAGCTTTAATATGCTTGTTTATATGTTATTATTTGTACAACTTGTTTTTATGAAGATTTTTGTTTGGTTTTATATGTGATAGGAACCATTGTTATGTCCAGTGTTGCACTGGGGACATATTTAGCAGGTGCCAGTGTTGGCAACTTGGCGACTTTCTCACTAAATCTGGCGACTTTCCAAACCCTCATGGAGACTTTTTTTTTGTCAAAAGCTACTAGTGACACATCTAGTGACTTGTTCTGGTGTTCTTGGAGAATTTTCTGGTGTTTTGACGTTAAAGCACGTATGTTCTGCACAGTCATGAACGAGCAGCGGGAGCTGCCGTGAGCCTCTCCGCCGCCGCCCACAAAAGCCTCGCGCTGCAGTCAGAGCAAAGAGGAAACGCACTCTCGGCAGTTAGTGTATCTATAGGTGTTGGCTTCATTTTTACATGAAACAAATAATAACCGTAGCTGTGTTTCAGCTGCAGGACAGCAGTGAAGGCCCAGGTATAAAATGCACGGCCCCCCACTGTATTTGAGAAATGTTGAAAATATAACGTAATCCTGGAGAAAATATATTTCCCTCAAAATGTAATTGACAATGTGTTTTCAGAATTTTTAGGAGGCTGCTCAGGGACATTAGCCTTGGTTTGCATATCATAATGGTCCCTTTCAAAATCTTCCAAATAAGTTCGGCTTACTTTAGGGGGGATAATTGACCATGAATGCTCGTGTTTGTTTTTTTTACCTTTTGCTTGGCAACTGGATCGGAAGAGGACAACAATGGCGGCTCCTTAAGAGGTTAGCGTAGATGCTGCAATAGCATCAGTTCTATCAGAACTAGAAAGCATTTCTTCATTAAAAGAAAAGCAAAGAACAGCACTGAAAGCTTTTCTCGATGGAAAAGATGTTTTCCGCTCTACCAACTGTTGTTAAGCAATAGTTTGAGTGACAGATGGTTCATCCAGTCACCTTCCACGCATCTAGCGTGGTTGTTCCTCGCTCCGTCTGACTTCTTTTCAGTGATTCATCTCCAGAACTCAGCGATTAAGCTGTTTTAGTACAATGATATTCGTGCCGATAGGAATGATGATCAAAACAACAAAAATAAGACCCAGTTATAACCAAAGGTGCTAATTAACCCAATGGGATGAAGTGATTGGATGACGTTATGGTGACAGCCCTCTCACTCGGGGGTGTAATGATGACTCTCTGGAGAACAAGACGTGAACACTCGAGCTGAGGCTTGTCGCTGTTTTCTGCTTCTCCTCTGTGAATAGATGAGGGAGGTTTGGAGGGGGACGGGAGAGAGAGAGTGAGCGGGGGAGTGTGTTTGGTGGACAGCCATTCATCCTGAGCTGAGGGAAGGTTTCCAAGTCTCCCCCTGACATTCTTCTGGGCTCAAAGAAGCCCTGGGACAGAAGTGGCCCAAAACTGGCACAGACCGCCTCAGCGTTGCCAGGGACAACCACTCTGGCGAGGCGTTGCTGGGGCCCAGCGCTGTTTTGTCTTCCATTCTCACCTCACTTCCTGGTTTTGGAAAAAAAAAACCGAAGAGGCATGGAGGATCATTAACCATCAGAAGGACCCCGTACTACACTGTAGGTCCACATGTAACCAGACCTCAGGACGGGCTTGCACGTCTTCATTCAGTTCGTTATCTCTGTCTTCACTGGCACTCAGCGGTGCAAGCTTTCTTTTTTTCCACTGTAAAGCAAACATCCATCCAGTTTCAGTCGACGGGTAGATTCTGAACCTAAAAGAAAGATCAATCATATCTGCAGCTGTTACACTGACCTGATGAGTGGGGTCACACCAACCCATGTCTCTGACTACAGCTCTACAGCTCTACACTCTACATTCCAGTGTAACTTTTGGTTTGAAGATCTTTCCTTCTCACTGGATGAATACTGCCTAATATGCGTTTCAACCTAAAGGACGTGCTTTCTTCATCATTTCTTAACTTCCTTTCCATACAGGAAGTGGAAATGTGTCGGCTTGTTTAGGTTGCTGCTTGTGTTCACGTCCCGCCTACATTTGATGAAATACTGGTCTGTTTTATAGTCTCACGTAGAGTGAGGGACTGACGGCGCCGAAAGACAACGAGAAACTTCCGTACTTCCATACAGTGGTGACTCATCTGGTTACACCAGTTGTTCTATTATCGTGTAATAAGATGAATATTATATATTTTATATAAATATATAAAACATTGTACTTTGTTGGGTGAAAAGTTGTATTCTAATTTATGTTGCTAAATCAGCTTCCAGGCTGTCAAAGTAAAAAGTCACCTGGTTTAGTGATGCAAATAATACTAATAACTAAATAATCTGCATATTGTACCAATAAATTAGCATAAGAACTGTTGACATTCTTATTACCATAGAACCATCAAGCTGCTGTTACGAAAGCAATGTTAGCTATTTGAGCTAATGCTAGTTGTAAGCTAGTTAAGTTTTTGATTTGAGTTCAAAGTTCAAAGTTCAAAGTTCAAAGTTCACTTTATTGTCAAAGTTTCCACATGTGTTATGCATACAGAAAATTCGAAATGCCGTTTCTCGCAGTCCCACAGTGTAATATAGACATGAACATATAACATATAATAGAATAAAATAGAATAAAGTTAAGAACATAAGGGCCTAGATAAAGGATTTACAAGTAGCAGCAGAGAATAAAAAGTGACTGGTGCTGATAAAAAGTGACTGGTGCTGATAAAAAGTGACTGGTGCTGATAAAAAGTGACTGGTGCTGGATGAGGGAAGGAGGATGTGGTGCTATGACCTCGTCCGAAAATGTGGATTTGTGTTCCCAACTGTGTGAACCAATCAGGACCAAGACAATTGATAGCCATCATTAGGAGAGACAGAAAGTAAAAAGGGAAAACTAAAAAATGTAAAGAAGATCCGCCAAATCCTGGAAAATCAGTAGACTACTGTAAAATCTAAATTCATACGATAGCTAATATGCAACCGATAGATGTGTTCTCCACCAGCCCTTTTGAACTGTTGGCAGTTGTCCAGGTGGTGGTAACCTGCCCAGTTTTCATGCTTCGCACAAGGACCATTGTCTGAGGATTCTTTAGCAGCCTTTGAAACTATTAATCTTCCATACCAGGCCAGAGTCACAACAGGATGTGCAAGGCACGAATCCACATCCACGCGCAAGCACAAGAACCGTGTCTTGGTACGAGACCCAAGACTCTCACTGTATTTATAGTGAACTATATTTTAGCACACATCTTTTCCACTCACCAGTATCCAATCTTTTTTAGACAAAGAATATGTTGTTAGAAATGCTAGTGATGGACGCAATACTTTTTCCTGGTGCTGCTTTAGTTTCCGGGTCCTGGTATTGTTCATGTTGGCTCTCCGTCACACTGTTTTCTTTCATCTTTCTGAGACGCATTAATAGAACACAGCCATCGTTCATGTTATTGGTAACACCTGTGCGTATCTTAATATTTCCTACTATGACTCCTTTGGTGAGTCTCCACAACCTCTCACTCCCACTAGTACCCCCCTACGTTCTTTGACGTATTGGTCAACTGCCAGTGGGTTCCTTGTGTGGTGAGCACTTCTCCTGTCTGGGCCGTGCCTACAACGTATCCACGCTGTCCGTGTTCTTCCTTGCCATTTCTTTTGAGGATATATCCGCAGTAGACTTTGTCGTCTTGGCCATAGGCTGTATATAAGCAGTGGACGCAGTCATTGTGACGTCACCCATTGGTTTGGGGGCAGCCGTTTTGAAGCCTCAAGTTTGGCTTTTTGGCCGTCGCCATCTTGGATCTTTTGCAACCAACTAACGAAGAGGAGTGACTTAGAGACGCCGCACACAGCTCTGGTAGGGTAGAGACCTGACAATTACAAAGTATTCCGCCTTAAAACATACTCTGCTTTATGGTCTTTCTGACTCTAAATGGACCATCATTTACTAAATGAACATCATGCTGTATTGAAGAAGACTTGAAACTAGAGATTGAGACCATAAACTCATGTTTACAATGTTTACTGAGATAATAAATCAAGAGAGAAGTAGAGTAATTTTCTCATAGACTTCTATACAATCTGACTTGTTTGTGCAACCTGAGGACTCGCCCCCTGATGGTCAGTAGAGAGAATGCAAGTTTGAGACACTTCTGCATTGGCTTCACTCTTCAGAACCTGAGGTTGCCTCCTGGTCTCTGCCTTTTTTTTAAATCATATGTGTACAACTCCCACTCCATTAGTAGCCACTGGACCAGGCCGTCCTATTTCTAGACCAAGATGTTGCAGGATGTCCTCCCACCTGCTCCATCTGATGTTGGAGGCTTTGGTAGAACACTGCACCTGTTCTAAGGTATCGGTGAACTGCACTCTAAGTCTCAACTTTGATAGGCTGCCCTTAGGCCAGCTCTTTCAGAGCTCCTATACTTTGCCTGGACTGTCTACTGATGTTAGGACACCGATCCATAGAGCTGTTAGTCCTCCTCCTTCATTTTGTTTGCATTCATTTGAAGTTGTTTCTTGCCACCTGACGAGTGCAACTCCAATATTCGCTGTTCTTTTTAGCTCTGTTTTGGTTTCCATTTACTGAGAAAGAGAATATAGCCGCTCATTACCTGCTACCTGATAAACCATGTTCACGAGCTAGTCCCTAGTGGAATCCAGACAAGAGGCTAACAGATGCAAAAAAGCTCTGTTACAGTAACACAACATATTGATTACGTTCCAAATCATATTATAAACTTACAAACAGGACATGTAAGATGTTTCCACGCAGTTTGACGGATCACATCTGTGTTTTTTTCACTCCTGCTGTTCGAAAGAAGACATGAAACTTGAGTTAGACTTTGAATCACTGCCAGTCATTCAGTATGTCGGAACATTTCCGGTTAAATAGTACCTGTTAGCTGATATGCTGCCAAAAAGAGATCCTGTCCAATCAATAAATGACAGTTGTTCAGCTTAGATGTGTCTTTGACTTTCATTTATATTTGTTCAGCGACAGTGTGTTTGTGCATCAGTGTGTGTATGTTTGCGTGAGAGAGAGATAACTTGTATTTAAAAGCTAATTCAGTGAGTGGAGGGTGAGGCTATCTTAGCTTTATTGATAATCATCAACAAAATTGTGGGATGGATGGAACACTGAGAGGCGTCTTTGCTATTCTTAGATCCTTTCCACTGGTATAACAAAGATTATTACCTGGACGTTGTGTAATTGTATTACATATTTCTACTATGAAATGAATGGACAGAATGCCACAGGTAAATGGCATCAATTTTAAGGCACAGAAAACGTCCTTCAAGATGCCCATAATGTACTTGTGGCTTGTAACTGCTTGCTTGTAATTTGCACTGTTGATAATTTCCTGTGGTTAGGGTTATTTCCCTGTGTGAACAGAGATCTATTCCTGGAAGCAGTTATGTTGAACTTTTTTTTGAGTGAAACCGAGAAAACCACCCACCGATATGTAAAAAGAGCGCGTCCTGCTGAACGTTCTGCAAACTACAGAGATAAGCCGCTGCATGTAGCCGTCTAAGGAAGAACAGCCCCAAGAATTTCCCTTTCAGACTTTTCTCTGACGTCTGGAAATCGGAATGACAGTAAATATTCAGTTATGTAAAGAAGTGCTGCATTCAAAAATAAATGAATAAATGAGCTTTGTGTCTGCAAAGGTGATTTTTCACAGGGCATAATCTCACACATATCCCATTTTTTAATCCAACATTGTATTTATTATGTGCGTCACGGTGTTTTTTTGTGCAATACAGCTTAAATATTAAACATTACATTCAACATTTTGGGAAAATCTCTTATTTGCTTTCTTGTCATGACTGAGTTGAGATACCACTCTCCATGTTGAGACGCTAAGTATTAAGGTACAGCCAACCTCAGCTAACTTAGCTTAGCATAAAGAATGGGAACGGGGGGAAACAGCTAGCCTGGCTCTGTTGAAAGGTAAAACAAAATCGGCCTCCCAGTATAAAGCTCAGCCATAAACACATTGACATCTTGTTTGTTTCATCTGCGCCGTCAATGTGAAGTACATTTACTCAAGTACTGCACTCAAGCACAATTTACTGGTACTTTACTTGAGTGTCTCCATGTTATGCTTCTTTATACTTACCCTTACTCACTATGAGACATATTTGACTCTTCACTCCAATCTATTGTTTTAAAGCTTTGGTGAAGAGTTTCTTTGCAGATTCAGATTATTAACACAAAATATAATTAGCAATTGAATTATGATGTATTATTATAGATGAAGTCATTTGGCTCAAATTAGCACGTTTACCAGCTTCAACAATTATATATTTTTAATTAATTACGATATAATGCATATCAACATATGACTCTGCATGCTGCTTACTGTTAGTACTTTACGGGACAAGTGTGTAGGATTTAGTGGCAACTAGCGCTGAGGTTGCAGGAAGCGTGTAGAGAACTACGGTGGCCTACAGGTAACATAAAAACACAAGGCCCTCTTTATTTGTCTGTTCTGGGCTACTGTAGAAACATGGCGGACTCCGTAAAGATATGAAAACACAACGACCCTTAGTTTTCAGGTGATTAAAACACCAATGAAAATAGAGTTTTGAATATTATATACCATTTCTTTAATCACGTAAAATGTTTTAAATGATCCCATCTGAGTACCGGTAAATCTTCCACCACTGGACAGGGAAATATTAGGCACTTAATCCCCTGTAAAACCACCACAAAAACCACGATGGTATAGAATTGTATAGTACCACAGGAGAACAGGCGAAGTGAAAAGGTAATTAAAGAAAATAGAAGAATGCCATAAGAGATAATTACATGGTTGTAATATGTTGATCACTATAAATAAAGTCACTGCTGCTGAATATAGACACCTCATAATCATTAAAGTGGTTTCCAAAAGGTTTCCTTTCTTTCTTTGTCTATGAATATCATGCCATTCGAGATCCCCGTTGTGTGGTTTCGGGTCATTTCAAAACCTCAACTTATGTAAGACTTGCGTTTATTTATTCTCTGTGTTGATGGATCATTGACACGAGTCCGCCCCGGCCCGGTTAGCCGGCGTGCCCATTCATGTTAAATTAAAACGTATCTATCTCTGAGCCTCCCTGGTGGTAAATTAGCAGGCTTGTACAGGAGACTGGCATCGCACGGGCACAAATGTCCACACAATGTATGTGTGTGTGTGTGTGTGTGTGTGTGTGTGTGTGTGTGTGTGTGTGTGTTGGGGGGGGGGGGGGTCTGTATCTTCAGCCCAGAGTGGAGAGGGAGGGCCCGCGTTGTGGCTTCCTGGCCCCCCAAGCAGCCGGCCGGCGGGGGCCACTGGTCTGGTGCAGCAATGTGACGGGGGTCGACTGGGCAGAGACTGGGTACAACACCGCGCAGGAGGAGGACGTGTCTAACCATTAACCAGCGTTAACCACCGAGGCAGCTGACCGGGAGCCGGTACCGTGGGCTGCATAAAGGCGTGCGCACCGGCATCCACACCTCAGCCGGAGCGCGTTACTAAGAGGTAGAGGGGTGCATCCAGCCGGCAACGCGAAGCGCGTCCGCTCTGACCGAATATCGCTCTTCCTCTCCGGAACACGCCGACAACACAAGGTAACCACCGCCGAGGAACTTTTTATTTAAATCTTACTACCTGCATAGAACCGGATGAGCGACCGGCTGTCAGAGCCTTTATCGAACGGAATGTGTCACTTGGCGACTCAAACTGCCAGGACACCGCCGCTCGTACCCTCGGTGATAAAAAGAAACGCGTTTTGCACCGACTTTTCACGGGTTAAAGTGCTCGTGGGGATAGCGGCCGGTGACATGGGCTCCAGCCCGGTGTTGGAACAGAAAGCTCTGCCCTCGTTTAAACGAGCAGCAGAATAGAATAGCAGGGCTCGTCTATTCAGCCCGGACCAGGGAGCACTAATTTACGCCTTTGCCATGTTGGGTTCGGGCGGTGTTGGTCCTGACTACTAAACAGAGGATTGTTTCAGCGTGGAGAGCCAAAGACTGTGTGCGGATGTCGCAACAACGCAGGCAGGATGAAAGCCGCAGTGGTACCGCAGAAAACGAGCAGATTAGCCTTCAAAATAAGAGCGTAAATGATATAGTTCCGTGTAAGCTGTGAGCGAATGCGCACCTTTCTGCGTGGCCTCCGTGTCGGTTAGGACTAACCTTCTCTCTAAATAGGCCCGGCGTGTATTTTCAGTTATTGTCGATGCACGAGTCAAAAGTGCGTGTGTGTTGAGTTGCTGTGTGGTTTGTTTTGACGAGTGGAAAGAAGGAAATGAGGGGGCGTTTACTTTGAAAGGTCGGACAGGAACTGTTGCTCTTTGTGTCGAAAGAGGGACGAATTGACGGTCGTGAGACTCTCCGTTACAGAGGATGTTCGCAGCGCCTCAGTAAATGCTTGACATATTTTTAGCCGCCGGGAGGAAATTTGGCGCTGGATGAAACTGATTTGAAACTGTTGCTTTCTGCTCACTCATCACGTCCTGTCAGCGGAGAGCGGAGTGATTCCGCTTGGCACTAGCACTGGCGTCAGAGCGACTGAACTTATGATGTAAAATATCAGTTTTCGAGATTCTAGCAGTTGTGTTATATTATTGTGGTGAGTTTAAATTTTCTATGTTTTTATATTTCTGTAATATTCACATATTTTTTGTTTCGTTTATTGGTTATGATATTTGCACGTTGTCCTACACATTCATAGGATTTCTGTTTTTTGATAAAGGAAATTATTATATCCCATAATAAGTATTAAGTATTTTTCCAAAAATGGAGGCTTGAGCACTACCATAGTTTTCAGCTCTTACACGTTGCTGTCTTCTAAGCACTCAGAGCTGTATTTAGTTGTTGTTATTAATATTACTATTAAAAAGCAGTGATCTACTAGCTGCTGGTATTTGTAAATTAACGTGTAATGGGCCTGAAACTGGTTTATATTTAGGACTGAAGAATCAAAGAACCTTTTCTTTCCTCAGGTGACTGTCCACTCTGGTTGGCGAGGAACCATTCTGCAGGCGGCAATTCAATCTTCATATTACAGACCTTTAAATATCTCCCTTGAAAACCTCCCAGCAGCCACGTGGTGTAAGGTGAGACATTCCCAGCCTGGTACACTCACCAGTCTGACATGATCAGTGGACTGAGAGCATGACCAGTCTGCGCTGCTATCTTCCCACTTCAGATCTCTGATTTGATTTTTTTTCCCTGCAGCTCACACTGAACTTTCCGAGGACTGTTTACAAGTGACTGGGAGGGGATTTCTCTGGCGAGTCCCCGAGCCTATTCTTTTCCTTTTCTCTTCTGTTTTGAAGCAGTATGCCTTCTTCTTCTTTTCGCCGGTCTACCCTGAGCACCTTGCAGTGAATGGAGAACATACTGGTTCTGCTCCCGAAGCACCGACAGGAACACGGGCTCAGCAGACGCACGGCTGCGTGTGGCTCGCTGCAGGTTTTTCCATACAGTACCGTCTTCTCCCGGTCTTTAGTAGCGACCCCAACTCCCTGTAAGCCTCTTTAATGGGATAAATCAATTGGACTGATCAGGTTCAAAACCAGATCGGGTGGCCGATTCCATTCTGACTTCCCCGAAACAACCTGACCTTTTCTTGTCAAGCCCAGAGTCCTCCAAAGGCGTCCGCATGGTACTTTGGTCGAAAGAGCAAGACAAACTCCCTGACGTCGACATGTCCTCCGGGGCCATTGAGGGAGGGCCCCCGACATCGGGCCTGCTCAACTCCAACTGCTCCGTCCACCCGGTGATCCTCGCCGAGGGCCCCGAGGAGGTGGGCCTGGTAACCGGCGGCGAGTTAGAGCTCACAGAGGTCACAGAGGTCACAGAGGTCACATCTTTCCCAGAGAGGGCCGGTGAGACCGGGGAGGATGAGGAGAGGTCGGAGATTGTGGTGGCGATGGACTGCCGGGCCAACGCCAAAGGTCAGCGGGAGGAGGACGCTCTCCTGGAGAACGCCAGCCAGAGCAACGAGAGCGACGACACCAGCACCGACCAGAGCCCAGAGCCGCCGGCCCCCCTCAAGGAGACCTCCTTCTCCATTGGCCTGCAGGTGGTCTTCCCTTTCCTGCTGGCCGGGTTCGGGACGGTGGGAGCTGGAATGGTGCTAGACATTGTTCAGGTGAGTGATGGCTAATATGTTCTTTACTACTCAGTGGGCAGACGACTTCTATATATATTTATAAGAAATCTGCTCAGTTCTGATTCTGATTAGAAACTGGTGAATCCAAATAAACGATAAATAAACGGATGGTCTGCTCTCTTTTAGGCTCAAAAAAGTTCTGGTATGCTCCAAAAGGTCTAAAGATCATGTATGCTAACACTAATTGGTTCAGGTACTTTGGGAGACGGTGGGAAGTGAGGCACAAAACAGTTCTGGACGTCTTTCAGAAGCAAGAAAGAGAAAATGCCGGGTGCTTTCGGAAAAGGGAAGTCCCTGGGCTTATTTCAGGGACACTCGTGCCGAGCCAAGAATGTAGTTAAAAAATAAAGACAAAAAATCAGAACGCCGCTTTTTATTTGATACGCCCTAAAACCACAAAAGCCATTTTAATTACACCCTTTGTCTGTAGTGTGTCTGAAGAAAGCTTTGGACCTTCCCTGTTTCTATACTTTACTCATTCAGAAGTTAGTCCGGCTAGTTGAACTCGTTTGATTTAACTGGTTCGACGAGCCCGACTCACATCACGTGTCACGGCGCTGCTGGCCTGTCTGATGTCTTGTGTTTGGGGATGGGTGGGGCTCTAGTCACACACACCATGGGGGTATTTATGTAACCTCTCTCACCTCTAAGGCCTGCCTGCCCGTCCTCAGGGCAGGCACATACTGGTACGCTCTGTGTGTCTGTAGTGCAGTGTGTGGCCAGAGAGCTGCTGCCTCCAAGAAAACACAAGAGTGCATTTAGAATTGCTCTCTTTCCGGTTGACTCACTGTCTTTCGCCCTGAGTATACATCTGGGGGTGTAGAAATGAAGGCCAAAGTCATGCTGACAGCTCATACATTTCTTTAAAGTCAGTTTATGATGCAGATAAAGCTGGAGGTGTCAGGCTGCCAGGGGACCAGTCCCGGCACATTGTGTACACGCATACTGGTGCCAACATGGTGGACCCAGAAGAACTCACCACAGGGAGGAGGGGGAAGAGGATCGGGGGGGGGTACTCTCTTTCAAGCACCTGAAATGGCAGCCTGCCCCGGTCGAGCTGTGAGTCAGAGCCGAAAAAACAAAAGACGCAACGCGCCGTCAAAGCCTCCATTACCACGCGGTTAGGTATCCCCACTACACCAGGAATGCAGAGGTTTGAGGTCAAAAAAGTTTTCATGCTGCCTCAACTTAGGCACCATGCTGCTGCAGTCCCTCCAGTTTCCAAAACACACAGCGCACCATTCCTTTTGGAGGAGACGCAGAACTTCTGGTCAGCCGTGCTTGTGCCGGAGCAGGCGAACCTTGAAGTAGCGCGCGAGGTGAAAGCTGAGACCTGATGGTCCGCTTGACACGATTGTTAGTTCGGCTGAGCATCTAGCAGGTTGTCTGGCTGCCTAATTCCCCCCTCCATGACACCGGGAAACGCTAACTCAGCTAATCCCCCCCTGTCCTTGCAGGAAGGTAATTGTCAAACTCTCTCTCTCTCTCTCTCGCTCCCCCTCCCTCCCTCTGGTTCGTCCAGTCTGTTAAAAGCTTGGAAACTCCAACAAAGCTGGAGCCTTTATTCAACGCCTGCCCATAATTGAGTTTTAGAAGTTGCGGCTTGGACCGGTGCATGACTTGGCATTTTTGCAACACTTCTTTGAAATGTGACCTCTTCAACCTTAGTCACTTTGACTATGTACAACACACACACACACACACACACACACACACACACACACACACACACACACACACACACACACACACACACAGAGTTTATGGCCTCATTCCCACCCGGGGGTTGGCCTAAAAAGGACCGTCCAGGCTGGTATAGAGGAGTGAGAAGTCTGCATAGTTCTGCTTAGTGACTTGGCAGCACTATAGACTAAAACCTTCAGTCTCCCAAAGCCAGGGCTAGAAACGGGGCTCACTTGGGCGACTTGCTAAAGGTTATAACGGTCATGCAGTGCTAGTTTACCTGAGAGGGCCAAGGTCAAAGGCCAAACGGGTGATTTGTTATCAGTCACACTGATTCTAAAACCTATGGTACCTTCTCCTTGCGCAGACTACGAACCAAGAATGCAACTTGTTGCCTCAGTACATTCTCATTATCATGTGTCTGCCTCAGTGTTTAGCCATCTGTCCTGCGTGCATGTAGACTGAAACAATAAAATATATCTATAAAGAGGTGGGACGCAGCTTCCAGTAAACAGGAAATCACAATGGGTTTAACACCGGCCAAGCCCTCGCTGCCCACCAGACACTGTTTTGCGCCGACCGCATCCACTTGCCTGGTTTACCATGGAGCCACAGTGAGACCAGAGCGTGGGCTTATTTACTCAAAGGGAATCATCATGCCGGCGGCTGGCTCCGTTCACGAGACAAAGTTGATGCAGAAATGGATGCATCATTGGGAAAAGACTTCAAAATATAAAAGGACCAAGTGCGTTTTTCTAAACCTTTACTGGTGTCCGACTATTTGCACTTCCTATTGTGACTGCTTGCTTTGGCCCTTCTACTCATATTGGTCAGTCTTTTCCGTCAGCCAAAGGTGTTATGTCCCGACAATCATTAACAACATATCAGGTCACAGCTATTAAAACCTGACAACATCCCGGACAGCTACTTAGTTCGGATCTAAGCGATAACGAGTTGAAGGATTAGAAGGTTAGAATGCTCTTGTGTCGCCCCCAAACCCTGGCTAATATTTCACTCTGTCCTGGATTCTCAGGAGACCTTGGAGGGTCCCGGGTTGCGTATTTGCACTCCCCTCTTGTCGCAAACAGTCCACATCTCAGGCTTCTTTAGGGCTTAGCCCTAAACCTTGTGACAGCTTCAGTGTCTCTGCTGCCTGAGAACTCATTAGCATTTTTCACAAGTACATTTACTGTTTTTCAGAATCAGAATCAAAACCATTTATTGCCAAGTGCGTTACACATACAAGGATTTTGATTTGTTGAATGGTGCATAACAATAAACAATTAACACAGAGCAATATTCGAGACATAATTTAAAAATATTAAAATTGACAATAAAATATGGTAAACAAACAAACAGCAAGTATATAATACAAGTGGCAAGTGTATTTTAATATAGTAAAGGAATACCTTACCCACAAAATGACCATTTGTTAATCAATGTCTCGCCCCGCGTTACCTTGAGTTCTAAAAGAAAGCTTTTCTCACATGCCTCCACGGCGAACGAAAAATCAAAAAACAGAGAAAGACAGTTTTCTGCGGACTTGTCCGGACTCGCGAATGAGTAAAACTGTTTGTGCAGAAGTGTTTTTGACAGTGACGTTTTAGCAAAGATGCATGTGTTTGGAGAGTAGTGAGCATACGACTGGATAAATGAGACTATTATAACACTCGAATTGTGTCGGATTTAACAGATGTTTTGATGTAGTTTTGCTGTTGTTAAACGCAGCCATTTCCTTCACTTCATTAAGTCTTTTCTCATTTTTTTGATTCCCCATGAAGTTTTCTTTAAGAATTCAAAGCAACACGGGGAGAGTAACTGATATACTACAAGTATTCCTTTAATGTCAATGAGGTCTTGTTTCATAGCTAACGTTCATCTTTCAGGTTCAACTCCGGTGCGCCAATTACTTTTGGCCACAGCTATGTTCATTTTACCCTCCACGGCATGCCTTTGCTCACGAGGCTGGGACCAACCTGTACCCCCCTGGAAACAGACACCACCTGGCGTAGTTTCTGTGACGCTGACGGAGCTGCGTTGGCATTGCCTGCCATCAGCTTCAGCTTCAGCTCCCTGTTCTGTGCAGCAATTACAATGATCACAACTAAATATTGGGCCCTGTTACTCAACTGGGCAACCCGACCCTTGTGGGGGTCGCATACCAGAGCTCCTATAGGTCTGTACACAGAGGTACTGGGGTTGTCCAGTAGAGTTCCTGGAACCGAGGAGGTGGCCATGAGGAGGGAGGGAGGGCTGGCTTGGCTCAGGGCCAGTGTTCCATGGAGACAACAACATATATCACCACAGGGGAGGCAAAGAGGGAGATAGGGGAGTGAGACAGAAGTAGAGAGGGGGAGAAAGCTTGAAAACATGCGGCTGTGAAATAAGAGAGGAGTGCTCACAAAGGTGCCCACAAGGCTGCTGGGTTGGCAGAGGGCAGTGATCCAAGCTGAGGGACTGGCTGTTGGAAAGGAGCTCTGCTTGGCCTGGTGACAGTGAGGGGACAGACAGAGGGAGTTTAACCCACACTGGAGTTTCAGTGCCACGCCTACTGATACAACTCAAACTGAGCTGTAGACGACACCCCTTATTCGTCCTGTACATCTGGAGGCACAGTGGGAGCAACGTAGTGAAACAGAAACACAAGCTTGCTCGCGTGAGAAAATGAAGGCGAACAGTGTTCAGCTGCTCCTCTGTTTTCCTCCCCTCGTCTATTTTCTGCATCCCTTTTCTTTTCTGTGTCCGCCTCTGTGAATATTGATTCCGCTCTGGGCAGACTGGACCGTAAGTGCTGAGTGCCTGTGGGACTGGGGCCCACCAAAGATAAGCACTTTTACTGGAGAGAGATCGATGTCCCCCAGGCCTCACCAATAGCTTTGTTTCTGGACACAGAAGGCTGCAAACCTGCTATCACTGCATGAACACCAATGGAGGTACAGCGGTGGGAGGCACTTTACCACAGTGACTGACAAGCCCAGAGACGCAGGCCGTGGTTAAACTCGTCTTTTCAATGCGACCTTTGTCATCCGTTCACGCCAGGAAGCTTTAACTGTCAAGTCTATACACTCAGATCTCGCTCGTATTGGGATCCGATCGGCCAGATCACATGCAGGGTGGGCCCGGCTCGCATTGAGTTCGGATCTCAGTGAGGTGTTGACAGCATGAGGCCACAATCCGGACAATTCATCAAACGTAAGGGGCCATCATCTTACCCCCCACAAGGGAGGTTCCACAGCTGTAACCTGCTGTCTATGTCTGCTGATGAAAACCCAACATTCCCTGATTTTGCTGCTTCAAAATAAAAGCATTTAAATAATAAAGAAATGGGGGACTTTTCTTGTGAAGATATTTTAGGAAAATGTATTTATCACCGAATTAGCTTTGTTAGCGGCTATTCTTCTATGAAACAAGTCTATCAATACTGCAGGGAGGGAGAGTAAGTGGCAAAAATGATGGAGGACTTTTATTGTCAAGAATTTATAGGAAATGAAATGTATTTATCAAGTGTTTTACAGTTGCTCCTTAAACCACAATATATATCCGATCACGATACGATCAGGCAGGTCTCATTGAAGTGTGAAGTGTGGACACGCATGCAGAAACAGCTGAGTTCAGATCTGGCATGCCCGATCAAAAAGGTTGCACTGAAGTGTAATCAAGGTCTCACAGGGAACCCACCAACAACTCAAGGGCTAGCCAGCAGCCAGGAAGGAGGTTATTGAGGGGCAGGTCTAATAACACCATCTATAATTTCCACTAAAGTCCATCTACTCGGATCTGGATGCACAGCTAAGCAGAATTGTTCTCTTGCATGTGCTAAACAGGATCTGTGATCCTCTCAAGCGAGCCCAACACTTGCCCAAGTTGTCCTTTAGATTTAGCTGGCCTGGCTCCTGGCTGACTTTACTTTATGGTTTTAGTTCTGGGGGTAATACATAAAGCGAAATGTAGCTTTCTTTGCTGAGGCAGGGGCTGAGCAGCACGGCAATGCAAAGTCCTTATTGTCCCAACGCTGAAGAAGTTTTGCGTGATTTGTCGTACTTTACTGGATTTACTCTTGGTTTGTACTTCCACCATGGTACACGGTATAATATGGGTTCTCTATCCTCATGGTGCCAACATGGCCTTTTGTTTCACTTATTCATTCAGCCTGACATCATGTTCATGACCAAATTCAGTTTTGAAGAGTGGGCATCCAGTCTCTGCTATTTAGTAGCAGTTGCTAGGATCGCCTAGCTTAACATGAAGACAATTTATGAAATTATAACCTGAATTCTGATATGTAATGTCAATGGCCTAGAGAAGTTCAATCACTATTTGTTAAGCTGAGCTACTGTCTCTCAAAGCCAGAAACCAGAGTAAAGAAGGAATACTCAAACTTGTGATCACAAATTCACAAATTTGGGGGGCGAATGGAAGCCAGAATAGGAGGATAATAAATCATTTCTGCACAAAGTCCCAGTGACCTCGATCTTGCTAAAGGAGAGCAGAGAACTGAAATGATACATAGTGTAAAAGGTCCGTAGAGACACACTATCTGGTCCATCATACAAGGTCTGGTTTCACCGCTGAGTCAATACTAAAGAACAAGGTTTCAGAGACATTCCGCTCCCGACCAAGGGTACATGATGCGTGTGCCGTGTCTCTGTGAATCTGATATGTCCTGTTTCTATATGGCAGTGTGTTCATTGCGTTTGATGTTGTGTCACTGATGTTACATGGTGGTCGTTGCAGCACTGGACGGTGTTCACGGAGGTGTCAGAGGTGTTCATCCTAGTTCCAGGGCTGCTGGGGCTCAAAGGCAACCTGGAGATGACGCTGGCCTCCAGACTTTCCACCGCGGTAAGAAATGTTTGTTTGTGTGTGTGTGTGTGTGTGTGTTGGTGATTGTCTTAGTTTTATCATCCCGAAGTACCTAATATACACTTCGTCCCACTAGAAGTGCCACTGGGCGTATTATGTTCCATAAAAAAACAATCATCTTATCTGTAAAGTAGCCATACCTGGAGTTTTTTTGGACTACTTGTATATCACTGCAAAATGATCTAAGCTTAGCCTGGGGGACTGTTTCAATTGATTGTGGTTGTGTAAAGTTACCTATCTCTCATTGCCTGTCAACTGCTGTCAGACCCATTAAAGCTGATTGTTCTTGGGATCAGAGGTCATATTGCCAAATGTGACCTGGTGTTCATACAAACTGAGAGCAACATTCCGGTCCCATTCCTTGTTTTTTGTTTTAAGACTTTCACTGGCCGTGGCCAGCTGGTTTACCTGGGCATGCATGTTGGTTTTGTCTGAATACGTTGTTCATCCTAGACATCCGCTGAGTAGCAATAAATTATTTGAATAATTTATATTTATATTAATTTTAACTAGTAATTAATAGTTAGCTTGTTAGTTCCTATGCTGGTTTAGTCAAACCAAAGTCCATGCTGTTTTGGTGTTTGCTTTAAGCAGATATTAAAGGTCTTAGTAGGCCTGGAAATAATGAGAGAAAACTTGGAAGGATACATAATTTGCGGGCGGGGACGGGTCTGTGGGTTCTCCCCCATAAATTAATAAAAATGTCCTGCTTTACTTCACCACTTAACCTCTTGGTTTTAGTCAATAAACAGCCACCTGCAGTAGTCTAGATCAGTCACATTGAGGGTGATATGAAACCCAGGAATGCATCAAGAACAGTATGTAATTGGGTGGATCAAGACATGAAATAATGGTAATCTCATCAATAGTTAAGTCAAATTTGCGTTTACCAACTACACATCGCAAATAATTAAATCAACAACAATCTATTTATAGCCATGTTACACGTAAAAGAGCCGACTCTTTGATTCCCATCTCCATAGCCGAATCCTGTCCGATCAGCGAGCCAACATCAGGTCGGCTGGCATAGCTAGCTAACTTTGACTTGCAGATCGGTTCTGCATTTCGGCGACAGTACAATCCTACTTGTAGCTAATTTAAAGTCTGGCTGCAGCCAGTGTGGGCCAAGGTTCATTCATATTCGCTAGCCTGTCTTTTCCCATGTTCCATTTTCGGTTGGTGATCACATTTAAGCTAAGCGGTTTCCCGTTCCTTACCTTTTGTAAACAGTCAGACTGGCATGTGTATTGACAGAAATCATGCTGTGTCAAACAATCAGCAATGGGTTTGACTGATCCAACTCAAAGGGCGGTCCAAAAATGTGTCAGCTCCTTAATATAGTCAAAGTATCATTGATACAGGCCGCTTAAATTGAATCACCTGATTGGGGGGACTGTATCATGATAAGTTATCTCTTGAATCTGTGTTATGGTGTAGTGTTTGTGTAATTATAGCTATCTATCCCACTGGCTATTCATATTCACGTGTTACACAGTCGCTGCTTTGTTCTGGCTGCAGGGGTTTCCACAAGTTCAATTTATTGCCGTTGTTACATCTATTGTCTGCGGCTCCACTGAGCTCTTGCCTATGAAGCTGTTCTCTGAGCTAACATGGTCCAGTGTATAGTCTAAGGCAGGGGTGTCAAACTCATTTCCACTCTGGGCCACATCAGCATCACGGTCGCCCTCAAAGGGCCGGTTGTAACTGTAAGACTGTAAAACTAACTTCTCCCTAACATATTGTTAAATAACTCTCTCTGCATTTGATTATTGTTTATTGAAGTGTACAAATATTGTACATGCAGTTATATAAATGAAAAATTATATTTAAACACATTTCTGTTATAACATAAATCATTTTAATTGCGGGTTAAGAAACCCACATTACTCTATCAAAGATCAAACTATTAAAGAAAATATCAAAGACAAATATCAAACACAAGTTATTACATTAACTTTGTTCAAATCTATTTGTGTCACCTCTCTGCATCACTAATGTTCCTCCCTGTCGTCGTCCTGTGCATGGCAGCTACATCCAAGAGCTGCTCACTGAGAGTCAGGTCTGATGAACATGGATAGATGCTCTGTATCCGTGTTGTCTGTGCTTTCATCAACAGTTCATTACAAACACAAGTACCTGCTCGTCTCTTAGCTAGCTGTGTTGTTAGATTGCTGCTAGTTCATGAACTCGGTCTGCGATGGTGTTTCTTCACAAACTGACATTTGTAAAAGTCTGTATCTGGTCGGAGCTCTGCTCACATACCTTCAGCATGCACTGGGCTGTAGCTGTGTAAATATATTCTGCTGTGATTGCAGTCTGCCTTTTAATTCTTGGACAGTTTGATGTTTTTCTTGGAGGCTAAATTTAGCTCCGTGTTTGGTGTCAAAATGCCGACGTGAATTGTATCCTTCATCACCGACACGCCTCATAACACAGAAGACAGACCCGTTTTTCTCCTTGAAGATTCTTTCCACTGGCCTGTGGAAAACAGGTGAAGAAGCTGATTAGCATTGCTAACAGCGGCCCACCCAGCATGGGCAGCTCCACTCAGTCACAGAAATAACCTATTCTAACAAGACGTGTCACATTCATGTTTCCCCACATTTCTATAGCACGCTATTCTATCTGGCTTACAAGCTACAACAGATCCACATTTGTTGCAAAATTTCCAAATCCTTAGAGGATCAACTATTTTGAGTAGTAGTTGAATAATTATTGATAACTTTGAGTTGTGGATTGAGGACGTCATCTTGGGCTTTGGGAAACAATGATCATTTTTGGACATTTTATAAACCACACAACTAATCAATTAATCAGAAAGAATGAACTGTTAGTTGCAGCTTTAAATTATACTATATCAGTAAGGAGTCATAAAACATCCAGTAAAAGTTGTAATGATAAAATCACCACCTGAACCTGCCAGTTTTATGTTGCTCAAAGTTGCACTTTATAGACATAAATGTAGCTTGAATATATAATTTTGAGCTCGTTTGTCACAATAAAAGCCAAATCCTGGTAGATGAAGTAGAACTGACAGTATTTCTTAAGACATTTAATATTTGATGAGACTCCAATGTGAATATTTTTTGACGTTTCAGTTGTTGTTAGTTAGTGTTTGTTGAACTTTCCGTGACGTTTCCATGTTAATTACGAGTGCAGATGTGATAGTGAATCAATGACGGTTCGGGAAGTCGATTCAACAATGTGTCACCAATGCTTCAACACTGATTAAAGAAAACTGTCAATGGTTGTTGGTGTCCGGAGCCCGTGTTGCTCTTTTTAAAGTTAGTGAAATATCTTGAAAGAATGCAACAAGAATGCAACATATTCATTATAATATCATTTCCTGCAACCTTTGTTTGCATGAAATTAGATTTGAAGTCATTTTTAAGACTTATCAGCTGATAGAATTACTTTTCAATATATATATATATATATATATATATTTTTACAATGGTCCTATTTGTCAAAAATGCGTAGTTTAAAGGTCAGCGTGAAAAATGATTCTCACATCCATCATCACAAAGTAGGCCAGAGCGAGGCGCTTGCCCTGAGACATTACTAGCTCTCTGCTGGCAGGCTCCACCATGCCGCCGCTAATTATGAGCAGATTAAGACCACTGCAAGTTTCCTAATGCGCTTATTAGTGAAAAAATAATGTAATCCCGAGGACTGGCTGGCTGTTGGAGTTTTCAACTCACATGACCGTGTTGCCTTTTTGACTTTTTCTTTTTAACCACTTTGTCTCTGATAGATCGCCGAAATAAGTCTTGTCTCTCATCATTACTTATTTGACTTACGTCATATCCCCTCTCATGTTCATGATTATACGTATTTGGATAGTGATATTACACGAACTTGGCAGCACCTGCAACGCGACTGTGTTCGAGTTGCACCCGTTTTTAACACACTCTAATCAGAGATTACAACCACTACAAACGCCGTGTTTATCCTCATTCTATATGTATTAGATCTTTCAACATACACTCCTTACACGTGTAGCGATGCTTTTGAATAGTCAACCTCTCATCCATCTTATGTGATCCCAGAATCACTTTCACGACCCTTACCCTGATCCAAACACCACTAATCCAGTCGCCCACACACACAGACACACACACGCCTATAGCCGAGGACCATCATCATCATCATCATCACACATCATCACCAGGCAATGCTTCTGTGCATTTCTGAGCTCATCTATGTACTGAATCGTTTTTGCATATTGTCGCTCTAAAGGGGAATTTTGCGATGGGTTGCAAACACACTCTATAAATCTCATTACATAAGAAGGTCTTCTTATCTGCATCCCTTCAAAGTTCTTCATATGAAAGTTCTCTCTCTTTGCATGTGGAGTTCACCGTGAGACCACGACGCCCCCTCTGCTCTGCACAGATGTTCTCTTAACTCACTTATCTAATATTTGTAGCAGTTCGCCCCCTTTAGAACGACAGCATGTCTGTGGTAGCAGGAGGCGTCCGTGCACACGTTTGCATGGCGCGAGGACTGTGTTTGCGCGGTTGAAATGCTATCTGGCATATGCGCAGGTCATAATGACGTACAGCGCTAATAAGCGCATCACGTCATGTCAGCCAGGCTTGCGAGCGTTGCCATGCTGCTGGATGTAGTCGTTGTTGTATGGGGCTAGATTGTGAGGAAAGAAACTGCCTCTTTTTCCCCTTATGATACCAGTATGGCTGACCTTTTACGTTATATCGTGTCTCTAAAAGTTTCATTGTGTAAGCTCCCCTCCTAAGGTAAACACTGTTAGCTCTGTCAGCACTGTTTTCATTGTTTACAATGTTAGCGCCGTTAGCACCGTTAGCTGCCTGCCAGGCATGTTGACAACCGTGTGGAGAAGCACTAGATATGCTCTGAATTCAAAATGTAGCACCTTGAAAGCGGTATCAATCAACACAAGCTAACAGATACGCAACCATAGCATGCTAGCGAATAGCAGCCATGGAGCAACATTAACATCTCTTTGGAGAGATGTTTCTAGTTGCCTGGCCAATATAAGTCCAATATTCATACTCTCCTGACGTTTTTTGCTCTCTTTTGTTCTCCAGCAACTCCTGAGAAACATGTCTGGGCTTGTAGCTGCTGGATGTTTGATGATCTACACCAGCTGATTGCTAACAAAGTGTACAGTGGGTTTATCAGTGCATTTCTTTTGTGACAAAACGGCTGCACACAGGGGCTGATGAGAGTGAGACGCAAGCACATAGTGAATTTGCAGCCGTAAATCCAAAATAACGAGCTGAAGTGGCTAAAAAGCTCAGTAGAACTGATGAGTTGGGTGGCAATTGGCTTTGATTTTGCCACTTTCAGCATTCAGTTCAGCAGACTCATTTGATTGAATGTTGATGTAAACAACAGTGATCACATTTTTTCCCCCCCTAAAATATGATTTATTGACTCAATACCAGAATAAATTAGTTTTAAACAAGCTTTTTGGATAGCTGTTAGCATGGTGATGGCAAGGATGTTTCTTAAAATTATAGGGGATTGTGATGAAGTGCATTGCTGATGTAGTTGCATGGCTAAAATGGAGTCAGACGGGCAAGAAACACGAGCAGCCAGGCCGTTTTACACAAGCACCCAGGTTAGCCAAATATATTTTGAAGAGAAACAAAGGAAACCTGTCCATTGAAAACTTCTATCGCAGTTTACACGACGTCTTTCTGCAACTGACCCACCGTACTTGTCGTAATTATGAATACACGCTTTTAGCATAATTTTGTGTTCCCTCAATTTCCGTTCTACCTCCAAATAAAGTGGTTTCGATGATCTGGCTCAACCGTCCCGTCGGACGTCGTTGTTGTGACGTTGTGACGTTCCCAGAAAAGTTATAGTAAATCGGGATTATCCTCAAAACATTCCAACCCCACAAATTAAACAATATATGTATTCATATAAACTTCTTTTACTGCATTATTAAACCCAAGTGTAAAGCGGATTATCCCACCCGCAGACTTGTAGGATCATTGCTCTGGACACACAGAAGCCCACTGTAGCCACAGACACTTGGCACTTGCGACCATCAGTGTGTGTGTGTGTGTGTGTGCGTGTGTGTCTGTGTGTGTGTGTATGTTTGTCTGTGTGTGTGTGTGTGCCAAAGCTGGGAGATGAGATAAGTGGAGTCGGCCGCAGGGTGGGGGATCAGATCAGAGTTTCTTTGTCCAAAGAACTGACATCTGATTGTTCTGTTGGGACCAAGAGGCACACCCACACACACACACACACACACACACACACACACACACACACACACACACACACACACACATGATAATATGTTGACCTTGTGTGTTCTTGTCTCTCTCTTTCAGGCTAATATTGGTCAGATGGACACAGCCAAGAACATGTGGAAGATGATAATTGGGAACTTGGCCCTCATCCAGGTAAGTGAAACACATCTCTGGAGGACCATGAAGTGAACTCTGGTGTCATGGAGCATCTCTGGCACACGCTTACATCCCACTTAACAGGTTACTGGGAGAAATAATAGTTTATGTGCTGTTCAATTCGATGGTCAGATTGCTCTAAAACTCAGTTTACATGAAAACATTTGAATTTAAGTTTGAAGGGTAACTTCAGGATTTTTTAACCTGTATGTTTTTTGTGTCTAAGTGACTAATGGAAACATTTGTTTCTTTTAATTGGTCCAGTATTGAGCGAGAATGTTGCAGATGACAGCCACTAATGTGCAATGTAATCGCTAATTGCAACTCCTCACCATCAATATATGTCCACAAAAAGTGCTTGTTTCTGCCACTGACAGGCTCAGATTGATATTATAAGTGTCTGACAACATTATGGAAAGAACCCTACGGAGAAATAAAACCTTTCGCTTGACCTCGTCTGTTCGTTATTGTGGCTAACCAGGTCTCGCTCAACGACAAGTCTCGTTCTGAAGTGAGGGTTAGCCCTCAAAATCAGCTATATAATCAGCCATGATATTGCAAATCTGATATCACTGACATACGCTTTCTGGACTCCAACACAACAAATTCTGACAACACCGGCACTCACGTCTCCTCCGTCGTCTCCTGGCAACAAGTCATCCCTCATGAGATTTCAGAATGAGACTTCTCCATGAACGAGCCTTGGTTAGACACAATAGCAAATATAGGGGATGCAAGTAAAGACTTTTTTTTTATTTCTCCGTAATATTATAATATACTAATATATATATATATATATATATATATATATGATATAGTCTGTCAGTAGAAGAACAAGCACTTTTAGTGGGCGTACATTGACGGCGATGAGTTGCCCAGCGCAAATGCATTGTAGCATGTCTGCAGCATTCTCACTCAATACTGGACCAGTTTCAAAAATGGTTGTACCCATTAGTCACTTAGACACAAAACAGGATGAAACAAGTCAAAGTTCCCCTTTAAGTGTGACTGCGTTGAATTATTTTGCATTCGACAACGCACCGCTTTAAGTAATGAAGCTTTTCCTTTCCTCCGGTCAAGCTTCTGTCACAGCATATTGATCCTTGTACCGGATCTTTATCTCGCACACAACAAAAATGTGAAAAACCTGATTACAGTTTTACATGGCCAAATGATCAGGTTTCTTTTGATCCCTTTAACCTGATAAAGGAAAACCAGTTTCTGCTTTACATGACATTTCAGGAATCATATTACTGGCAACCCTAAGGAAACAATCTGGTTCCATGAGGCACCGTCTGTACGGTAAACACAGCGACTGATCATCACTGAGAACACCAACAACACGTGTGTTGCTGTGTGACAGCTTCTGAATACTTGGCTCTCGTCCTAAATAAAGGAGTGGGAGTCAAATATGTCCCATAAACCATGCTCCACCAGCACAGCCTATTGTCTGGTGTGACTGCAGCTTAAGAATGACGAAGGTGTACCTTGCCCACGCCCTAACGGGTGCAACAACACTGTCAGTCAAGCACAGTCTGAAAGAAAATGTGTGTCCTGAGATGAAAGGCAGAATAAGACAAGAAATGCCATGAGCTCTCTCTATTGTTCTCTGCTGCTGCTTTGTACTGATCTGAGTAGTTACTGTACATAAAACAAGGGCATTTAAACAAGCAATATTTCCAGAATGAGAGATCAGTCTCTGTCAATCCAGAAGGACATCTATATTGATGTATTTAAATGCATATATATATATATATATATATATATATATATATATATATACAGACAGATCCTCTAAAGCAGGGGTCTCAAACTCATTTTCACTCCGGGCCACATCAGCATCATGGTCGCCCACAAAGGGCCGGTTGTAAATGTAACTACTCGTAACATATTGTCAAATAACTCTCTGCATTTGATTATTGTTTATTCAAGTGTAAAAATATTGTACATGCAGTTATATAAATGTAAACATATATTTAAGCACATTTCTGTTATTATAACTTAAATCCTTTTAATTTAGGGTTAAGAAACCCACATGACTCTATCAAAGATCAAACTATGAAAGAAAATATCAAAGACAAATATCAAATACAAGTTATTACAATAACTTTGTTCAAAGCTTAAAATCCTTTCAAGGGTGTGTTTGCACAATCCGACATGAAGTATTTCATGTGTTTTTAAAGACACGTTTAAAGTAGTCTTCAATGTACTCACAATACATTTCCATGTCAAGTGTACAGTAACCAGCCAAAGAGCTGCTTCTGTGACTGTGTGTTTAGGTATCTCTCATTTTGACTTTCAATCTCAGAATTTTGACTTTCCATCATAGTTATGACTTTCTATCTCATAATTTCGACTATGGGGATATTTTTATTATCAAGTCTAACAAAAAAAAAAAAAAATCTTTTTATTTTTTAAATTTTATTTTTAAAATGTGTTTGAGACCCCTGCTCTATAGGGAGCATTCATTCATGTGGCCTCCCCTGAGGGTCTGCCATTTGAAGTGGGCTTGTGGTTACGTAACGTTCAGTGTGTTCCTGGAACATTTAAACCAGTGCTGACACAACCTCCCATATAGGGGTCTGGATGCACTCACTCTGGGTCACAATGGGGCTCCATTAGGAGAGTTACATTGGAGATACAGATTTATTTTGCTGGGATGCACCAACGAGGATTCATTTAATCAAAGATTAGCTCGAATCAGAGTTCAGCGAAACTAGGTTTCAAATGAGTACAACTACATTTGAAATTAAGCAGAGCTCTGTTGCACCATTAAAGGCGAGTCCCTCTTCAGTAAATCCAAGTTTAAATACAAGTGAAATGTGATGCTTGCTTACACAAATACAAATGAATACATTGATTTGCTTTCTGTCATGTCTTAGTTAGTAGGCTATAAAGAGGTTTGAATTGTATCCTTACTAATTGTAATCTAGTTTTTATGTTAAGATTATTTTAAAGGAAAACCTTTAAATCAGGGTTTCAATGAAAAAAGTCAACAAATGAACCCAGCCCGTGTGTTTTGACGTTGTATTCCCCTTGGATAAAAAGCTAATAACTGTGAGTAAGTGAATGAGGGTCTGTACTATATACTGAAAATAAAAATGTATATATATTTAGTACGTGTGTCCATTCTGAAAGCTGCTCTGATGTAACGAGATAGTCTCCCATACAACTGGAGTTCACATCGATAGCAGCGTTAACCGTCTTTGTTGTGTGTGTTCAGGTCCAGGCCACCGTGGTGGGTTTCCTGGCCTCCATAGCTGCTGTGATCTTCGGCTGGATCCCAGAGGGACACTTCAATCTGGGCCACGCCGTGCTGCTGTGTGCCTCCAGTGTGGCGACTGCCTTCATCGCCTCTCTGCTGCTCGGTACGGCCACCGCACACAGGATGTGAGGGGGATTCACAGTGTTAACAGCTACTCATCGTGCATATCTGGGTCACATCCGACTCCCACCTAAAGTAGCTAGTAACTGAACTCATCAATGTTGGATATTTAGTAAGGCGGAAACCTCCGGTTCTGACAAATGAAGCCTATGTGGAAGTGTCTTAAAACTTGCATTCTCTCTACTGACCAGTAAGGGGGGGGGGGACTCCTCTGGTTGCATAAATATGTCCAATTCGATAGAAGTCTACGAGAAAATGACTCTACTTCTCTCTTGATTTATTACCTCAGTAAACATTGTAAACATGAGTTTATGGTCTCAATCTCTAGTTCCAAGTCTTCTTCAATACAGCATGATGTTCATTTCGTAAATGATGGTCCAGTTAGAGTCAAATAGACCATAAAGTGAAGTATGCTTTAGGGCAGGCTTACTGTGATTGACAGATTGCTGCCTCTACCAGAGACTTATACAGCGTCTCTACGTCACTCCTCTGTATTCCAAATATGGGCACTTCCGTTCAATGGTTGCACAAAAGCCAAGATGGCGTTGGCCAAATTGCTGAAAACACAAATCAAATCAGTGGGTGACGTCACGATGACTACGTCCTCTGCTTATACACAGTCTGTGGGTTGTAACTGTTCAACTAAGTTCCCCAGACAAAATGGATTTATAGCATAGCTATATTAGTGTTCAGTGCAATTAATTTACATACATCTTAGCCACAGTCGCCCCTTTAAAAACAACCCCTTTGCCCATTGCGCCTCACCTTGTGCCCAGTGGATGCACTTGCGTCGTGCACTTTAGACGATGCGCTATAGATCGTTTGAAAAAGGGCCTAAACCCGTGGCAGTGGCTCTGTCAATCTGTGCTTCAGACCCGGTAGTGCTTCGAGCTAAAGGCTAACGTCTGCATGCTAACATGACAATGTAAACATGGTGAGGTTTAGCAGGTAAAATGGATATCTGTACGAAAATGACAATCCAGCCAATAACTGTTGAAATATTTATATATTTTGCCACCTTGAATTGGTCACAAGCTGGGAAACAACAGAATCCCACATCTACACCCAGGAAGACAACATTTTCTACTGTTTTTGCACTTGACCCCAGAATGACAGTTACCACATATCGATATCGCGCAACTGTGTGTGACAAGTCTTCTAAATTGTGACATATCTTGACCTTTAAACCCCACAGGGCTCATTATGATCGGCGTGATCATCGCGGCCAGGAAAGTCGGCATCAACCCTGACAACGTGGCCACGCCCATTGCCGCCAGCCTGGGAGACCTGATCACCCTGTCCCTGCTGGCAGGCATCTCAACTGGACTGTACAAGGAGCTAGGTAATAAACACGCACGGGTGGTACATTTAGTATCTGCAATGCTCAGTTAATGGCAACTCGTCAAAGTTGATCAATGTCTGTGGTATCATTCAGCTGTTGGGTAGGGCTGGGCGGTATGACCAAAAGTGCATATCACGGTATTTTGTACGATTTTGGCGGTTTCACGGTATATCACGGTATTTATTGTCCGCGTTAAAGCATTCATTAATTAACGCCGAAGAGAACCATCCGGTCAACAGGCCAGTGAGAGGTGAACAGCTGTTTGTGTGGCGTGTCTTCCGTTCCGTCACTTCCTGTTTCCTTCACCTACATTCCCCTGGGTCCTAAGCCCCTCCATGTACAGCTTCTCATCAGTCTATATTCTGATCCTGACTCCGGAGCAGAAGGTGGCGGTATTGCCCCAATAAGATGGATGCCAACCACCGTAAAACTAGAAGAAGAAGAAGAAGCCGAAGTAGCGCTCATAGCGGCGAACAATATATTTTGCTGCCTGTTGAAGAGCGACAGAAGTTGTTTCAGCTGTGTATGACGGTATATGAAAATTTCATATCATACGGGAAATTTAAACCGGTATACCGCCCAGCCCTAGTTGGGAGGACGTTTTTGTTGTTGTATGACCTAGTTTTCACCCATTTGATATTTGCAAGAGCGTGGGCTGGAACCGTATAGAGGAGATGGGATGTAAAAATATGGTTTTAGTGCAAAATAATCGCCGTTCTTACAGCTTTCTTCAGATGGTAGATACAGTCGGTAGTTGTGACGCAAAGGCCGGGATGCACCAACAAGGATTCATTTAATCTAAGATTAGCTCGAATCAGAGTTCAGTAAAACTAGGTTTCAAATGAGTACAACTAAATTTGAAATTAAGCAGAGCTCTGTTGCACCATTAAAAACGAGTCCCTCTTCAGTAAATCAAAGTTTAAGTCGAAGTGAAATGTGATGCTTGCTTACACAAATACAAATAAATACATTGATTTGCTTGCTTGCTGAACTACAAAAAAAAAGAGACTGTCTGACTAATATTCCTGTTCAGCTCCGTAACTGTTTCGATGCTGAGATCTTGATCAATGTCTTTGGCATCATTCAGCTGTTTTTGTTGTTTTATGACCTAGTTTGCACTAGTTCTGTTCACATATAGCAGCAGGAATCATACACGACAATAAAGAGACACAATCGTTTCTGGAGAGACAAAGTTTCCGTGGTTGGCGTCATCACGGTTGCTGTGTTTGTGATAGAACCTGCACAGCCTCTTTTACCTTCTGATGACGTAGAATTAAAGGGAGCAGCATGTGTAGACATGTTTGCTGTGTGACTGCGTCTCTCTGGGTGCGGTAAATAAGGACGAGAGCCACAAGAAGAAGAAGCTATTGTTAGCTCTGGCAAACACGGTTTCACTAAACTATCCGCTTCCACACCACAGACCAACACTGACACACAGGAGCAGTGAAGAACATCATGACTACAGCGTGGGATGATCCCAAAACTCCTCCCGGCTGAGGAGAGTCTGCAAACCTTACAGTCATACTCACTTTAAATGGCAGTCTGGTGCCAAAACGGAGCTTATTTCGGTTCTTTTGGCTGTTGTGTTTGAGTTGGTTGTAGTCTCCCGTAGCGTCAGTTTACTAGTAAACACTGCCCCCTAGAGACAACAACAGGGACTTAGTGTCAGTCCAAATGTAGTGCAAATGTAGTCCAAATGTAGTCCAAATGTAGTCCAAATGTAGTGCAAATGTAGTGCAAATGTAGTGCAAATGTAGTGCAAATGTAGTCCAAATGTAGTGCAAATGTAGTGCAAATGTAGTCCAAATGTAGTGCAAATGTAGTGCAAATGTCGTGCAAATGTAGTGCAAATGTAGTCCAAATGTAGTGCAAATGTAGTGCAAATGTAGTGCAAATGTAGTCCAAATGTAGTGCAAATGTAGTGCAAATGTAGTGCAAATGTAGTGCAAATGTAGTGCAAATGTAGTCCAAATGTAGTCCAAATGTAGTGCAAATGTCGTGCAAATGTCGTGCAAATGTAGTGCAAATGTAGTGCAAATGACGCAGTTGATGTTGAAAATACTTCACATTTGAATATGTCACACAAGTAACTGTGACGACCTCAGTGGGCTGCACCACACTCAAAGTTTAGGAAAGATACTTAAACACCATTTTCAAAAGGATCAAACGAACACATGTACGCAGAACCTCTACAGAATGAAAGCGTTGTCCACCAAACGCCTGCTTGGTGAGTGAATCCACCTTTCTCTTCCTCCCGTACAGAGTTCAATGACTACGTCAACCCGCTGGTGTGTGCAGTGTTTGTGGCCTTGTGCCCCCTGTGGGTGCTGATAGCCAGGAGGATCCCATCCACCAGAGAACTGCTGTACTCTGGCTGGGAGCCGGTCATCATCGCCATGGCCATCAGCAGGTACAGCACGCAGGGATCATGTCACCTTGCTTCGCCTGTGTCAAATCGCTGAATACTACGGCGTCCAGGAGGGGCCAGAGAGAGAGAACAAAATAAATAATTTAAGGAAAAGTAAAGAGTTTATGAAAGCTGTCTACAATCAAGGAATCAAGTGCTTTAAAGGGGACGTATCCTGCTCATCTTTAGGTTCATACTTGTATTCTGGTTCTACGACAACATGTTTGCGTGCTTTATTTGTCCAAAAAACACATCATTTGTTTTTACCCTCTGTCTGAAACGCTCCGTTTTAGCGACTGTCTCTTTAAAGCCCCTCGCACAAAAAGGCCCAGTCTGACTTGGCCGAACTGTGTTTTTATCATCTATTCACACAATTATATTGAAGTTGTTAAGATTTGCATTAATGTATAATAAGTATATACTTTTTTTTTCTATTTTGAAATCAAATTCTGAAAGTAAGCAAAATGTACACATCACCACTTACAACCTGCATGTTCCAGATTCTCGAGTGTGGGAAGGATCTTCATGTGTTTCCTCTGAAACGATGTCTGGTCACGACTCCGCTAATCACTCTCGTCTGTCTCTTAGTGTCGGTGGTTTGATCCTCGACAAGACCGTCACCAACCCAAACTTTGCTGGCATGGCGGTCTTCACCCCGGTCATCAACGGTGAGGAGTCATAAAGCCCGACAGATGAAACTTTAATGGCTCCTTTGGGGAAAGTGGGCGTAAAGAAAGAGAAGAAGAGAAGCGAGTGGTGTCGATAACAGCAGCCAATATGCTAATAAGTGAAACATCAAACAGTGATGGAGATAAAGGTTGATTTGGTGTGGAGAACAAATATAGAAAAACCTGTTCTAGTGCTGAAAAGTGTATCTAAAGCTGTTCATGTTACCACCTCCATCTGGTTTCATGACACACAGATGGAGGTAGCATATTGCTCCTGCTGGATTTAATGCCAAGCTTCTTCTTTAGACCTGACAAATGAGAAGCAGGTGAAATATTTGATGTATTTCACTATTTATATAAAAAAAACACCAGAACATACATATAACATATGTATCAACATAATTGTTATGTCATCACACCAATATTGAGGCTGTTATGTTCGCTTTCCATGTTTTCACCCTGTGTGTGTGTGTGTGTGTGTCAGGTGTGGGAGGTAACCTGGTCGCGGTTCAGGCCAGTCGAATCTCCACCTATCTGCACATGAACGGTCTACCCATGGGGGATCCCAACCCCACCCCCAGGAAGTGCCCCACACCCTGCACCTCCTTCTTCGGCTCCTGTGAGTTGAAGGGCGTTGCTGCGCGCTCTCTCTGTCTCTCTCTCTCTCTCTCTCTCTCTCTCTCTCTCTCTCTCTCTCTCTTTCTCTCTCTCTCTCTCTCTCTCTCTCTCTCTCCGTCTCTCTCTTGTCGTTTTATCTCGTGAAAACAGATCTTTCACACGTCGACCTGTCAGTGGGAATGCACCTCATCGTATTCTGTGAATGGTTATAAAAGTAGGTCCTCGTTCTCTTCCAGCTGTGAACTCCCGTTCAGCCCGCGTGCTCTTCCTCCTGGTCGCCCCGGGTCACCTCGCCTTCCTCTACACCATCAACTCCCTGAGGGGGGGACACACCACCCTGACAGCTGTCTTTGTTGTGTTTTACATGGTTGCTGCGCTACTACAGGTACACACAAGCACACTATTCTAATGAAATCTTATGATCACAAAACCGTGACTTCCAGTCAGGACTGTGTAATTGGCTTTCCCCTTCATTTAGTGATCCTCCAAACTGGATTCAGAGACTTACAAAATGCGACAGCTAATCCCATTTTCAACATCGGATACACACCAGCGTTCGGGCCGACATCGATTTAGCCTCTGGGGCTAATATTTTGGGACGGAGTTTGCATTATGGCCAACGCGTCTTCTTTCTCTCCACACGTTTACCTGCATGCAACCAAAGCCCGCTCACATGTGATTGGTCGATACTACTCTGACTTCAATCGGAAACCAGAACCCTTCTGATAGCTAAATCTTATCCTCTGGTTATAGAAATTATGCCAAAACTGACACCGTCAATCAAGTACTACCTTCCTTTAGTTCCTTTTTTTAAAGCATTGAAGTCTCTGTGGTTCCTGAAAAAACAAAGATGAACAAAAGAACCTTGTGCTTCTGCTTCTGTCCGCCTCCAGGTTCTAATCCTTCTCTACCTGGCTGACTGGATGGTGCACTGGATGTGGGGGCGAGGCATGGACCCCGACAACTTCTCCATCCCGTACCTGACCGCTCTGGGCGACCTGCTGGGGACCGGCTTCCTCGCCCTCTGCTTCCACATGCGCTGGTTCATCGGAGACAAGGACGCTAACGCGGGCAACTGAACGAATACACAGCGACACGCACAACAACAAAAAGACACACACTCTACGCTTGCACGCACGGACAGTGACGAACATCGCCCGCATGCGTGGACATTATCTGAAATGGACGTTGTCTACTATATCAGGGCTGATCTCCTGTCGGGCTCCGATTGATGGTCTAGCACTTGTAGGGGCAGTAACGTTTCGTCTCCAGGATATCAGGACTTTGGTGCACCACAGCAGCAGACCAGATTCTGGACAGTATTTTAAACACATATCTGCACCTCAACCAGTAAACAAAACCCTGCAAAACTCCCCCACTCCTCCTATATTTTACTTAGTAACTGAGTCCAACTACTTTTGTTATTATCACACTATTGACAATGATTACTATTGTTGATAAATAATGAATTTGATATGAATCGTTCCATGCGAAGGGCCAGTCCTCATTATTTTCAATGGGAACGTTAGCCCTACCGTTTTATAAAAAGATCAACTTTTAACACTAAGACAGCAAAAAAGATCTCCAAATGAGCCTTGAATGCTTAATCACCAAGTGCTACATCATAAACAGAATGAATATTATATGTGTCTCATTTCTGATTTAGTAGAGATTGCAAAGGGCTAGGAATTGTGTGTGTGTGTGTGTGTGGGGGGGGGGTCAGCAGATGGCTTAATTTGATTTAACGAGTCTAATTCTCGAGTCCAATTCTGGACTCGAGAATTGGGAACGTCAGATCACAACCCAACAAACGCTTCCATCAGCCACGACTATGAGTGATTGACCTCTGCTTCTGTCAGCAGCTGAGAACCTCCTAATTAAGGTCGATTTAAAAGTTTCCGTTCATGAGAATTGCGTGCTCACTCACACAATAGCACCAGTCCCCCTGTCTGAAGCCATCCGCCCACTCTCTACTGGAGCACGTTGTTGTTGTTGCCGTTATGTTGCCCAAGCCAGGCTTATAGTGAGTGAAAAGAGGCTCAACATGCTGCGGCGCACTGGAAACAACCTGCAGAGCTCAGCCAACTCAACGCCATTGTTTTGGCACATTGGTACAATGTGTTAGGTTGCCTTAGCCAGGATGTGCCCACTCAGGTTCAGCTATCTGGTACCAGGTGAAAGGTCCCGGTTGCTGATGTTTCGTGTGGATATTTGTGACCTTTTAATTTGATGACTTTAATTGCTTTGTGGGAATCAAAACTGGAGCACTGATCCTTTCCTACGAAAGACAGACCAATGATGTTGTCTGAGGTTGGTTCCCAGTTAGGTGACAGTGGACACAGGAAGTTGTGGGAAACCCTTTTTGTGTTTTATTGTTTGTATTGTCAAAGCAGCGCTGATAGAGATCCGGTCACACCAACGTGTAAAGCATATACATTTAGATAGATTCACTTCAATGGAATCAGTGGTGTCAATCACGGGGTGAAGTAAATATATGCAACGTTTTTGCGGGAAGTTCAACGAATGTGAAATTGACCAGTTAGCCAAACGTCTCGACAGTCTTGAGGGAACAGAGAGGAGAGCTAGCTATCATAGCTTATTAGCCGTGTTGCACCGTCCGCTTGTATCTATCTCTCCACTGTCGAAGCATGATGAAAACATCTCTAAGCTAACTAGCGTACCATCAGTTAGCAAGTTCCGTTAGCTTAGATAACTTTTAGCCCCCTGATAGTAAAGGTATGTCGAATTAAATCATGTACAATCTTGAGAACAAGGCAAAAGGCACAGTGCAGAGAAAATAGAGAGAAACGGGGAGAGCTGTTGTGACCGACTAGCACGAGCTTGTTTCCCTGTTAGCTCTCGTCCCTATTTTCTCGAGTTCATTGTGCTAGTTTCTGGTGTGACTGGGCACTGAGGATTGTTTTTCAGATTGTGTAGAGTGCGTTAGAATATAATTCTGGTAAAATGTGTTCTCACGATGGAAGCCCTGGAATCTGGTGATCCAATTTCGGATTCTCTCTAAAAACTCACACTTGGCAAAACGTTTTCCCACCTGCTTTTCTGATGAGAAAGAAAATGAAGGAAATCAGAAAATGTATCCTGGCAAAAATGCTCACCTGTTGTTAAGTCATAAATACAGGAGACAAAAACACTTTTTTCACACTTCATATACATATAATTGATAAAAATCACGAATAGTAATCTCTCTGGTGAGGGAGGAGTAAGTGAATGGCTCGATGAGCAGAAATGGGTTTAACCTCAGCAACACACTATCTGCCGCCTGACTGTGAGACTCAGCTGCCCGAGCTGACTCTTTGAGGGCTCACAGGTGAGGAGGAGAATGAAAAGGGAAGTCAAGAACCATTTTCGACAGACTGTACCAAGTACAGACGCAGCCCAGACGCAAAGCCCAGTGTCTGAGGAGGAAACCTGCACGTGATGCTCGACTTGTCGGACGTCTGTGCTGTTTGGAAGGGGCCAGCAGAATGCATGTGCAGGGCACATAATGTGAATGTGCAAAACTTGATTATCTTACCTGTTGAAAATCTTGTTATGGTCTTGCTGATTTTTCTTTTGGTTTATGTGTCAATTATGTCATTTTTTTTCCTATTCCTTTCCTCCTCTCCCCTAATATTTTTTAACTCTTCGTGATTTCTGATTTGTTTGGTAATATTTCACTGAGCAAACAACCACTGTAAGCAAGTTGTCCGCGCTGGTCAAAGGCACAATGTACTGTAATCTGCAAAACAACGGACACCAGAGGGCGCCGCAGGGATCCTCTTAACTGTACAACTCTTCAGTGCATCTCTGTGGTCCTCTGGATTCAAACCCGCGCGAGTCCAACCGCAGTGACGTTTTTGTTTTGTCCTTTTTTTGCTACAGACTTGTTGTAAAAGTTGCATCCTTCCATCCACTCACTCTGTCTGTATCCTCCACTCTCTTACTGACCGGGTGCCGGCGTTCTGCCTCTGTGTCAAATGGAAAGTTGTGAATACTTCTATAAAAGGGGCAAGTAATGCTTTGTCTATTTATTTTTAGATTGCACACGAAGCAAATTGTACATATTATATTTATTCTATATATAATGTTTATTTTGTCATTTCATTGTGGCTCCGCTTCCTTGTCACCTTGTTGTTTTTTGTCATTTTTCTCTTCTCTTTTATGTTTTTATTTCGTTTTCTTTGCAAAAGGCCAGTAGAGCTTCTTGGTGCTCACCGGCGGTGAGGCTAACGAATAGCACGGTGCCTAATACCAGTCTTTACACACCTCGCACATCTGCGCACACGCACACACACCCTGTCACACAGGGAAAGCATACTTCTAGAACATAGAATGGCCTTAACCTATGAGAGCCAAGCTCAACTCAGAGTAACCCAATCAGGAGCTCGGTTCGCCACAGGGTAGCGTCTCTTTAATTCGCTGTGATTAACACAAGATGTACAGTTGATTATGATTGTAATGTAATAATGACTTTATATGACGCAGCAGCGGAGAGGAGGGCGGGTGGCATCAGTCGCAAGCTTTGTGTTCACGTCGTGAATGTGCAAAAATGAGGACTTTGAGGCTGAATAAGCTCAGTAGGCTGGTTTTATGGGTCAGGAATTAGAAGTAAGAGTTCACGCCACAAACACAGCAACAACAAAAAAAAGGGCAACATGACAAAATGTCACTTCTCCTGATGTTTCCAGATGTTTCCACCTGTATATGAAATAGCCAGCTTTTTAAAAACCCTTCAACCATCTACTGCCTTGTTAGCCTCAGTGCTTCAAACCCTCAAGCCCCTGAATCCTGAGGTTGCCAACGCCCACGTCAAGGTGGAGCCTTTGATTCAGACACTAAACCTCCACGTGTCTCGGTCAGCTCTGCTGCCTCTGAGGAACCGACAAGAAACACTGGTACCCGTCTCACCGGGCCGAGGTCTTTGCATTCTCTGTGTGCTCTCTTTGTAAAAGCCCTCCCTCTGTGAGGCTGGAGGAAGGCTCTCTCCCTGCAGGACTTTGTACATTGCTGGAAATAAAGGACTATATTATTTCATACCATTCCTCAGTCTTATTGTCTGTTTCTGTCAGCTTTTGCTGTAAGTGTGTCGGTGATCTGACAGGATCCATGCTCTCCAGTCTGCTCATCTTTTGTTCAGATGTTCAGAAGCAGAGATGAAGCATATGATCGTAGATATGCTAACTGTGGTCAATGGTTTGTTTTACTGTCTCTTAGCTGCTCCGCCACAAATTACAAATTGTGTCACCTGTTTCCCTCGAGAGATGAACTGCACTTTACAGACCTCCGAACGTCCTGTAAAGTGATATTAACAGCATTATCCCCACAGGACAATAGCTTGTTACTACAAGAGAATAACTTGTTCTTATAAGACAATAACTTCTTCCCACAAGATCATTCTTATTTACAGTCCACGATGCAGCACATACCAGGGTAGCATTGGAAGAAAAATAAATGAATGAATATAAATAAATAAATCTGGGCCGATGGGAGTGTGTTAGCAACAGTATAGTTGACTACAGGTGTTTAATATGAATGTATCCATGTACACAGCAAGAATCAACTTTCAGATGAATCGGTGCATTGTTTGAATGCACCACAGTTCCTAATATAGTTCAGTCAAAGACAATGTGTGTGTGCAGAGTGGTTGCTGTTGGCACTGATATTTATTTGTCCACCATATTCTGTTCCTTGAGTGAAGGCAGAGCACAGCCTGTAAGGAGACGCAGAGTAAAAGTGTTCACCATTTCTACCAGTAGATGGCAGTATAAGTACATTGAAAGCATAGATTTAGTTATAGTTACCTGTCTTTGTTATTTGTCTCGTTATTGATACAGATGTATTTAATGCTGTTTATTTCATCTGATATCTGATGTTCATGGTTAGTTTGCAACCTAGTTATAAACATCATGTATTTACTTGTTATGTTCATGTAATGTAAGAACTAAACGTAGATGGAAGAGTGAGCATGTGTTGATCATAAGGCAATAAATAATGACAGTTGAAGAATAAAGAGACGTTTGGTTTATTCTTATCAAACAGCCTTCAGTGGACCTTGCCTCAGTTACCACCCAGTCACCCTGTGCTTCCCATTCTGACCTTCATCACTACATCATCACTGCACCGTCATCAACCTCTAACCTGTTCTGTTGTTACTCTGCTGTCAGCGTCTTAGCACCTCTGAACTGATGCTGTCATCACAATGAAAGCCCTTTGGTCTACAGAATGATTCAGCACTGTGCTTGTGTGTGAACACAGTTGTAGGAGTTGACGATATGAGTTATTGTATAAGACTGAAACAAGGAGAGCACAGCGACTGAAAGCAGTCAAATGATTGTTGTTTAGCGCTGTTACCTGTTTGTAGCCGTATGTCTCTCTCTGTGCATGTACATTTAGAGAAGTCATATTTATTGTATGTGTACACACTCTGATTATGTAATCACTGTTCTTGTCGTCCTCTTGTTGTTATGTTTATGTATTGTCTCTTGTCTTGTAATAAAAAAGAGAAATGTTTTCATAAGTGGAGCAGCTTTTAACCGAGGCTCTGCTTGTGAATGAGGAAGCAAAGTTGACATTCACAGCGCTGCTCCTCTTCCTGGAATGAAGCACAGCTTGATAAGCCCTCCTTCTTCCTCCTGCTCTCAAACACAGCGGCTCCACTCTGCCCACATGTTTCCTTGTTCCCTCCCCTTCAGATCTACAGTTTTAAAGATGGCTGTAACCAACATGGTGGTGCAGCGATAGAGCTGACAGCCTCCATTCACTGAACAAACACATGTTGTTCAGATCAGCAGTCAAAGCAGAATCACTTCTAGTGAAGCAAAACTCAGACAGTCGTTGTCACTGAGAGGTGAAATGGCGCAGAAAGGAGTTCAGCTGGATCGGGAAGCCATCTCTTGTTCCATCTGTCTGGATCTACTGAAGGATCCGGTGACTACTCCCTGTGGACACAGCTACTGCATGAACTGTATTAAAAGCTTCTGGGATGAAGAGGATGTGAAGAAACTCCACAGCTGCCCTCAGTGTAGGCAGACCTTCACACCGAGGCCTCTCCTGCTGAAAAACACCATGTTAGCAGTTTTAGTGGAGGAGCTGAAGAAGACTGGACTCCAAGCTGCTCCTGCTGATCACTGCTATGCTGGACCTGAAGATGTGTCCTGTGATGTCTGCACTGGGAGGAAACTGAAAGCCCTCAAGTCCTGTCTGCAGTGTGTGGTCTCTTTCTGTGAGAAACACCTCCAGCCTCATTATGAATCCCCTGCCTATGAGAAACACAAGCTGGTGGACCCCTCCAAGAAGCTCCAGGAGAACATCTGCTCTCGTCACGATGAGGTGATGAAGATGTTCTGCCGTACTGATCAGCAGTGTATCTGTTACCTCTGCTCTGTGGATGAACACAAAGGCCACGACACAGTCTCAGCTGCAGCAGAAAGGACTGAGAGGCAGAGAGAGCTGGAGGTGAGTCGACTAAACATCCAGCAGAGAATCCAGGACAGAGAGAAAGACGTGAAGCTGCTTCAGCAGGAGGTGGAGGCCGTCAATCGCTCTGCCGACGAAGCGGTGAAGGACAGCGAGAAGATCTTCACCGAGCTGATCCGTCTCATGGAGAAAAGAAGCTCCGATGTGAAGCAGCAGGTCAGATCCCAGCAGAAAAGTGAAGTGAGTCGAGTCAAAGAGCTTCAGGAGAAGCTGGAGCAGGAGATCTCTGAGCTGAAGAGGAGAGACGCTGAGCTGAAGCTGCTCTCACACACAGAGGATCACAACCAGTTTCTACACAACTACCCCTCACTGCCACCACTCAGAGAAGCTACAGACTCGTCCGCCATCCATATCCGTCCTCTGAGCTACTTTGAGGACGTGACGGCGGCTGTGTCAGAAGTCAGAGATAAACTACAGGACGTTCTGAGAGAGAAGAGGACAAACGTCTCACTGGCAGCGACTGAAGTGGACGTTTTACTGTCTCCTTCACAAGCAGAGCCCAAGACCAGAGCTGAGTTCTTAAGATATTCAAGTGAAATCACACTGGATCCAAACACAGCAAACACACTGCTGTTATTATCTGAGGGGAACAGAAAAGCAACAGTTATGAGTAAACAACAGTCTTATTCTAGTCACCCAGACAGATTCACTGAATGTTCTCAGGTCCTGAGTAGAGAGAGTCTGACTGGACGTTGTTACTGGGAGGTGGAGAGGAGAGGAGGAGGAGTTTATGTAGCAGTCGCATACAAGAATATCAGCAGAACAGGGCGCTCTCATGAATGCAGATTTGGATTGAATGACAAATCTTGGGCATTACGTTGTGACAAAAACAGTTTCATATTTCGGTACAACAAGATCCAAACTCGCGTCTCTGGTCCTCAGTCCTCCAGAGTAGGAGTGTACCTGGATCACAGAGCAGGTATTCTGTCTTTCTACAGCGTCTCTGAAACCATGACTCTCCTCCACAGAGTCCAGACCACATTCACTCAGCCTCTCTATGCTGGACTTTGGTTGTTTTATTGTCATGGAGCCACTGCTGAGTTCTGTAAACTAAAATAGACAGAAGTGATTCATGGAACAGCAAATTCATTTTTGTGTTTTAATCCTGAAACTCATTTTGTCTTCATCATTGTCGCTTCATTGCTCATTGTTCTTCACCTGTCCATCAAAGATTGAGGGCGGTACTTTGACATCTTGTCATCATTGTTGTGTACATGTTTGAGTTCCTTCAGGTGGAGCTCCTTCCTGTGTCTGTTAAACCATGGAGGCTATCACTGCTCATGATGATCTTTGTTGACCTGAACTCACATTTCTCTGCAGGAAAATGTAAACTTCTCTGAGGTCTAAATGTTTGTTGTGAATGTGTATTGATGTATTAGTTTGTTGTTGTTTCTCTTCCACTGCATGTGTCTTAAAGAGAGAAATCACCAGAGCTTCTTTTATCCAAGAGATTTTGTTCTCACCACTTTCTGTAAAGATGTCTTTCATTAAATTTACATTTATTTGTTTCAAAGACTAAATGTTGCTGTTGTCTGAATTGATGAGTCATACTGATGGATGTGAACACATTGAAGGTTTACATGATGAAGAAAGTCATCTTGTTTCAAGAAGATAAAATCCTCTGATCTTGTTGTAAGAACAATCAGTCTGTTGAGAAGGAAACTCGTCTGTTTGGAACTCTTTCTTTAAGATCCAATGATTTGATATTGAAGTCTCTTTCAGTGATTGTACAATGTGTAGTTGTCTTAAAGGAAGAGCTTCTTTCAGTGGTCTAGGATTCAAACTGCCTGCAGTCATCAGAGTGTTCCTGTCAGTGGGTTTAGTGGGAATACTTGTTTGTAGCTTTTCTAACTCACCACTGAACTCAAGACAAATATCATTACAGATCAGCTCCAAACTGCCTCATGAGGAGCAGAATGAATCCACATCTCTGGTTACTAGTAAATCCTTCTCATCAACAATGAGAGCTCTGCTCTTCAGCAGCATGTCAGTGTGTCTTGTATGTAGGAGGGCAAAGCGTTCAGCAGCTTCTTCATGTGTGAGTCCACCAACATGTGAGACTTGAGATGAATCCTCACATGTTAAGTTCAACTCTTACTAGTTAGTTTGGAGACAACTTGTTGTGTTTTATATTTCAACCACAAGATGGCGCCATGACATGTAAAGCACACACAGGTGACACGTTACTGCAGGTGATACATGATGTTTGATCACCAGTGACGTCATTCTATTACAGGATGCCTTGTTATGTGTCACCATGTTTGTAACTTAGACTTCTTGCTCGGCCCTGAAGAAGACACTTGTGGAAACGTTGGGCTTTAGATTCATCACAATGTTGTTGAAATAAATAGAGATGAAGTGAACAAGTGTGTGTGTGTGTGTGTGTGTGTGTGTGTGTGTGTGTGTGTGTGTGTGTGTGTGTGTGTCCAGCAGCAGCACAAGTTGAGTATATGAGTTCAGTGTGAGTGAGTCCAGATCCAACAGTGAGCGGCCTCGTAAACATGACACACTGTTCAGAGTCTGCAGTGAAATATATCATTTTGATGACGATTCATCAGAATCAACGCTGGTAATAAAGTGTTTGGATAAAACGATTTAATCATTGAAATTAAATAGATACAGAACAGAACACAAAGAGCGTAAATATAATAAATCTTTAAATACATTGAACCAGTTTCAAAATCTCCACAACTGGGACACTTTGATGAGTGCAAACAACCTGAAGATAAAGGGGGGAAAGGGATAAGTACGACCGTTCATCTAGCAGGAGATGAGCAGAGGGTTGACGCTGCTGGTGTTACACCCTGAAGATGAAACCAGGGGTTTCTCTCTGCTCTCTCCTCCTTCGTCATCCCCTCCGATCCCAAAGAGATCCCTGGAGGACAGCCGGACACAGAGGGCGTCAGCTACCTGCAAGACCTGAGACGGACCTGGGCGGGGAGAAGTACCACCGATCAATTGTAGTAAGGCGCGACACCAAACTATGACTACATGGACAAGTGGAGGATGTAGAACACACCTACCGTCTCCACTCCTGCTGCACACATCCAGAGTGTCCATCACGATCTTCCCCAGGGCCCTGCGGGACACGTTCTGCAGACAGGGTGAGAGGCTTCACTTGACTTTTGGATGTTTGTCTTTTACATTTGCATGAAAAACTAACACATCCTCATACTTTAATGACAGAAACGTTTGTCTGCCAATGACTCCCAGAGCGACATTTATGCCTGGAGAGAACCAGTCGTACCTTTTAAACACGTGGTTAACGCCGTGAATTGAAAGAAAACCACTGCTTGGTTTTCTAAGTATGTTTGTTGCGTGACTTAGGTCACACACGTGACGATGCTTACGTGAAGTAAAGTAAGTACGTTACATGAGTTAGAGCTGACTTCTGGTTTCACACGGGACATGAACACAGGTGTCCCAGGTGAAAGTCCCGTGTTGCTCTCTGTGTACTCTGTTGCTCTTTGTACTGCGTCACATGACTTCCTTTGTTGCTCCCGTAATATATATCTCACAATATCTACGACCACTAGAGTCTGTCGTCTAACAACAGACGTAAATGTGCTTCTTAATAAGGTACTTGTGCAGAGGTTTTTTGGGGGAGGACGCTCTGTGAAAAACACATAGCAAACAGTAAAAACACAGAAAATGATAAAGTCCCAAATCCAGCTTGATATGAACATACATAACACACTGTATATTGTGAAGATGAATACAGATCATTACAGGGGAACAGTATGGAGCACAGTTTCACTGTATCCACTTGGCTTAAACACACTAATCTTTGTTTTGGTGTTTATCCTTCATCCTTCATCTCAGCAGCCCACTGACGTCCAACTAGGATGGAATGAACACGAGATGGGAGTGAAGAGGTGTGTGTGTGTGTGTGTGTGTGTGTGTGTGTGGTGTTAATAACCTTGTTGCGTAGCTGCAGCAGCAGTGTGAGGGCATCCGCGAGTTTGTCCTCCAGCATCGACAGACGCGTCCTCGTCTTGTCCTCCTCTTCCTCGGGCCTCTGGGAAACAGTGAGGAGGAACACATGAATGCAAACAAGCTCCTAAACTATCACACAGTATCAGCAGTCAGAGGAGTAACCAGTTCCTAAAACGCCCGGCAAAGTTGAGTTTCTGGGGCACTGAGCTCTTCCACACACGGGGAGAAAGCTGGCCATGTTTCATGACACAGACATATGAACTCATAATCTATCCTTGTAGGAGGAGCAACTTCAAATACAAGGGGATGGGAGCTTCAGCTCAACATACATTTCTCTATCTGGATGCAGAAACACGATGACGGTGGGTTGATTAAACCTTTGAGGTTGAAGGCAGAGACAGACTCAAGTTCTTAGCCAGGGCATCTTCTGCATCTTCTGCATCTTCTGCATCTTCTGCATCTTCTGCATCTTCTGCATCTTCTGCATCTTTGACTCCTCGAGGTCATCCAGCTTATTAATGAAGCAGCTTTATTAGTGGCAATGATGGGACAAGCATCGCTCTGTTCATGCTTCAGTCATTCAGTGTTGCTGTTTGTCTTTCCTTACATCTGGCCAATACCCAGACTTGTCCACAGTTTAAAAGGAAACTTCTGTATTTTCCAACATGGACCATATTTTCCCAAAGTCTTTCATCTAAGTGACTGATGGCGACAACAGTTTTTTTTTAATTGGCCGTATTGGGGAAGAAAGCTAAACTTATACATATTAAGACTCCAGAGCTTTCCAACTGTTTGCGACTCAGTCTGCACTCCAGGTTCCTCTCTCCCACCTTTTCTTTTTCCAAGCGTGTGCTCCCCTCTGGCTGCTCTTGGCTTTGTCCCGTCCAGCTGCAGCGCCCCCTGCTGATGAGGTTTCTATCGCGCAGGCAACTCTGAGAGACAACTTGATGGACCGCGTGGTTCTGACATCTGGAGGAATAAGCAAAAACAAAGTGACATTTGGAATTGGAGGAGCGTGTCCACAGTGGCGGCAGCGTGTCAGGTGTTGGCTAACCCTTTGCCCCAGCCGTGCGCTCGGTGCTTCTTCACCTCCGACGGGCGGCACTGTCCTTCCTCCCTCGTCCCTCTGTCCTCCTCTTCATCAGAGGCGGCTCTCCCCTCCACCGCTCTCTGCAGACACTCTGTAGAAGCTGTTACTTTACTATTTCTATTTAATGTTCTGTTGTTGTTTTTTTTACACTTATTTCACTCTTATTTGTTACACGTGTGCTTTTGCTGCTATGACAAGTCCAAAATGTCCGCAGTGGGAAAAAGGTCTCATGCAAAGCCTTAAATACATCAACAGCAACGGCTCTAAACATCTTGTTTCAACAGATGGGCCACGAGAGGTCATTCACCTGTCTTGCTGCAGGCGTCTGCTGCTCCGATTGGGTACATTTGCTGGTGGGCGGGGTCGGGGATGCAGGTGCAGCGGGATCTGAGTGTGGCAACCAACAGAGAGAACATAACTCGTTTGTGCTTTGGGGTGTGTATGTATTTATTAACCTGGTGTGTGCGTGGTGTTTGTTGAAAGTTAACCCCATCTGCTTTTCACCCGAAACTCTCATCCAGTGTGACTTGTGTGTAACTTAAGCTGCTGGCTTTAGTGCAGGGAATTTCAGATCAGTAGAGCGCAGAGGCAAATTATGTGTAAATAGATGCACACACACATGCCCGTGCACACGCACAGTGTTAGTACCTGTACTGGTGTAGCTCAGCCTCCAGTCAGGTGACCCTGGTCTGGAGCTGCGGCACAGACTGAGCCTGCTCCTGGATCGTCCGAACCCTCTGAAGCCCCAAGCTCAGAGCCTCCCTGGCCTCCTCCGCCCGCCTCCTGATGAGCCTCCTGATCATCCCAGATCATCAAAGCCCTTCCTCTAACCTCCATCCACTCTAAACATCATCCAGTTAACTTCACTTTCACTAGCTTAGGGCCCCACCTCGGCGATTTGGCCGGCTGGAGAGTTTTAGGGATGGTTGGTGGAGGGTAGCCTGAGCGAAGCGGTTTGGGGAAAGGCTAGTTTGAGGGTCCACTGCGGCTCCCGGGCCTTGCAGACCCCCCCGGTCCATATGGGACAGTAGTGGCTGTGGAGGCAGGTGGCCTTCCGGGAGTGGTTTTAAAGAGGGGCGGGAGGGTGGGGTGCGAAAGGCGTAGCAGGCTGAGCTATGGTGGCCGTGTGTATTTGTAGGGTGTGGTCGGAAGTGGCCCCGTGGAGGTGTGGCCCTGCTCCTGAAATTCAGCTAAGGTTTATCTCCAATTCACTAGCTTAGGGCCCCACCTCGGCGATTTGGCCGGCTGGAGAGTTTTAGGGATGGTTGGTGGAGGATAGCCTGAGCGAAGCGGTTTGGGGAAAGGCTAGTTTGAGGGTCCACTGCGGCTCCCGGGCCTTGCAGACCCTCAAAAGCCTGCCTACGGGAGCAGTGCCGCCTGGCCGTTGCGCATGTCGGTGGCGCTGTGGCGAGTGTAGAGTTGGTAGGCGGGGGAGGGCCAGCGGCCCAGGCTTTGATGAGGTGGTCTGGGACTCCTCTGCTCGCTGCGGTGGTGGCGGCTCCTACGCGGGAGGAGTGGCCAGAGAAGGAGCTGCGTCATTGCGTCGTTCCGTTGCTGCATTCCATTGTTGCTTGATGTGATCCGTTGTTGCTTGCTGCATTGCTGCGTCGTTACTTGCTGCATTGTTACGTTGCTGCGGTCCGTTGCACTGTGTTGCTGCATCCCGTTGTTGCTTGCTGCGTCGTTGCGTTGCTGCGTTACGTTGCTGGGGTATGTTGTTGCGCTGCATTGCTGTGTTCCATCGTTGCAATGCATGGCTGCTGCGTTCTGCCGTTGCTGCATTCCGTTCCGGCGTTGCTGCGTTCCGATCCATTCCGGCGTTGCTGCGTTACGTGGCATAGCTGAGTCGTTCCGTGGCTGCGTCATTGCACTCCGTGGCTGCGTTGCTGCGGTCCGTTGCTGCGTTGTTGCGTTGCTGCGATTCGTTGCTGCGTTCTGTTCCTGTTGCTGCGTCCCGTTGCCTGCTGTGTTCGGTTGCTGCATTGTTGCGTGGCTGCGGTCAGTGGCTGCGATGCGTGGCTGCTGCGTTCTAGCGTTGCGTAGCATGGCTGAGTCGTTGCGTGGCTGCGTCATTGCACTCCGTGGCTGCGTTGCTGCGTTTCGTTGTTGCTTGGTATCTGCATGGTGGAAAAGCGGAATGGGGAGGGGGACAGAGGAGAGGGAACCTGGCAACCCGGTGCCAGGACTTAGGGGGGGACAGAGGCAAGAAGACCTGGCAGCCCGGTGCCAGGAATCTGCCTAGTAGGAAAAGCGGAATAGGGGAGGGGGACAGAGGAGAGGGAACCTGGCAACCCGGTGCCAGGACTTAGGGGGGGACAGAGGCAAGAAGACCTGGCAACCCTGGTGCCAGGAATCCGCCTAGTGGGAAGAGTATGCGTAGTAGGAAAAGCGGGATAGGGGAGGGGGACGGGGGAGAGGGAGCCTGGCAGCCCGGTGCCAGGACTAAAAGAGGGGGACAGAGGCAAGAGGACCTGGCAACCCTGGTGCCAGGAATCCGCCCAGTGGGAAGAGTATGCGAAGTAGGAAAGCGGCATTAGGGGACAGAGGAAAGGGAACCTGGCAACCCGGTGCCAGGACTTAAAGAGGGGGACGGAGGAGAGGGAACCTGGCAACCCGGTGCCAGGACTTACCTGGTGCCTGACTTGACTTTGGGAAGGTTTGGAGGAGTTGGCACGGTGTGCTTTGTTGCGTAGACTCTCTTTTCCCTTTCTTCTCTCTTTCCTTGTGGTGGTGGAGGGGGACGCTGTGAACCTGGCAACCTGGAACGTCGAGGCCGGCGGGGCGGGGCTTGGTGGGCGTGCTTGGTGGGCGCGCCCGTGTGTTGTTGCTGGAAAGTCCGTCGCTGCGTGGCGAGGTGTCATGGCGGCTGCGAGGAGTTACAGGCGGGTCGGTTCCACTGGGAGATGCGGTCAGGGCGCGAGCGCCGTGGCTTCGAGCGCGGCGTACTGGGAGGCTGGAGTCGCCGGAAGCCGGACTATCGGAGGTTTGTCCCCGAGCGCTGCGTCCGGAGCGAGCGGAGGAGGAAGGGGGAGACTTCCACGTCCGTTGCCCGCGTTCGGGGGCAGCGGAACGCCGTCTGCTACGGAGGCGTGCCGGGGTGGGACTTGGTTCGCTGGAAGATGACGGTCGGTCTGGGTCCCCGTACTGGCGGATTGCCCGGAGGGAGGGATTCCGGTCGATGGATGTGGCTGGTCGGCGGGTTCGGCTGCGTTGGGCCGCCGGGGCGCTCTCAGAGGCGATCGGTGGCGTCTGGAAGCCCTGCCTCGGTGGAGTGCGGCCCCAGGCTGTGCGGGTGGCAGCTGGGGAGGCGAACGGTTCGTCGTCATCGGGAGGCCCGGTTAGTAGCAGGTCCATGCTGGCGAGGTAAGGGGTTTATTTTCCTTTTCTGTTCGTTGTTTTGCGGTGCTGCGGGGCGTTCTTGCGGTTTGGTGTGAAAGGCGTAGCAGGCTGAGCTATGGTGGCCGTGGGTAGTTGTAGGGTGTGGCCGGAAGTGGCCCCGTGGAGGTGTGGCCCTGCTCCTGAAATTCAGCTAAGGTTTATCTCCAATAATCTGCAAAACAACGGACACCAGAGGGCGCCGCAGGGATCCTCTTAACTGTACAACTCTTCAGTGCATCTCTGTGGTCCTCTGGATTCAAACCCGCGCGAGTCCAACCACAGTGACATTTTTTTGTCCTTTTTTTTCTACAGACTTGTTGTAAAAGTTGCATCCTTCCATCCACTCACTCTCAGTCTGTATCCTCCACTCTCTTACTGACCGGGTGCCGGCGTTCTGCCTCTGTGTCAAATGGAAAGTTGTGAATACTTCTATAAAAGGGGCAAGTAATGCTTTGTCTATTTATTTTTAGATTGCACACGAAGCAAATATGTACATATTATATTTATTCTATATATAATGCTTATTTTGTCATTTCATTTTGGCTCCGCTTCCTTGTCACCTTGTTGGTTTTTGTCATTTTTCTCTTCTCTTTTATGTTTTTATTTAGTTTTCTTTGCAAAAGGCCAGTAGAGCTTCTTGGTGCTCACCGGCGGTGAGGCTAACGAATAGCACGGTGCCTAATACCAGTCTTTACACACCTCGCACATCTACGCACACGCACACACACCCTGTCACACAGGGAAAGCATAGTGTAGCGACCCTGTAAAGTGGGTTTGCCGGTTCTGTGTCGGGAGCTAGTGATTGTGGGGTTAGACCGGAACCGGAAGAAGAGTTGTTGTTGTTGTGTAACACACTGTAGTAGTTCGACGACTAATGTTCGCTAGAGACTCGGAAATAAGAGTGACGGTTGTGACGAATAAACCTATTGAAAGGACCTTGTCTCCGACTCTGTAAGTGGAACATTACACTGGTGTCAGAAGTGACTTTGTAACGGACGTAGACGTAACACCAAATCCGTTCGTGAGCTTACCTAGCTTCGGTCGGGAGCTAGCCAGTTCGCCTGCTTTAATCATGGATGGTATCGGCAGGACGGAGGTGAAGAAGGAAGAGGAAGGAGCGTGCGGGTGGTCGGAGGACAGAGCCAGAGAGTTCACGAGAGCTTCAAGTGTGGCGAGGGATCGCCTGAGAAAGGCTGCGGTGAGGATGGCTAGAGACGCGGGTATGGCGCCCTCATCAACCTTTGGCGCCATTTCTCCGGACAATGGAAATAACGATGGCGGCGCCCGGCGACACTCAGTAGCAGTCTCGACGGTGAAAACACCCAAATACTCCGGTAGGTCTGACTGTGAAGCTTTCCTGGCCCAATTTGAGTTCCTATCAGACGCTGGGGGATGGTCCATAGAGACTAAAGCACTGCAGCTGGCTTTGTGCCTCACAGATGATGCGCTGTCCTGTCTTCTGCTGCTGAGTCCGGAGGAGAGACGTAGTTATCAAGCGCTGGTGGGGGCTCTTCAGAGGCGTTTTGGACAGTGTGTGCAGCCTGATCTCCTGCGTAATGAACTCAATAATCATTGCAGAAAACCTGGGGAGCCGCTGCGGGCATTAGCTAATGACATTGAAAGCCTGTCGCGGCGGGCTTATGTACACATGCCACCCAAAGTTCAGAGTGAGCTGGCAAGGGACCAGTTCATCAGAGCAATCTTCCCCACTGAACTGCATGTCCAGGTACAGCTGCAACACCCACAGTATTTGCAGACAGCCTTGGAGATGGCTGTGGAGAGAGAGAATGTGTGGGGTGTAGTGGCTGGACACTTTCCACAAGACACTTGTGGAAACGTTGGGCTTTTGATTCATCACAATGTTGTTGAAATAAATAGAGATGAAGTGAACAAGTGTGTGTGTGTGTGTGTGTGTGTGTGTGTGTGTGTGTGTGTGTGTGTGTGTGTGTGTGTGTGTGTGTGTGTGTGTGTGTGTCCAGCAGCAGCACAAGTTGAGTATATGAGTTCAGTGTGAGTGAGTCCAGATCCAACAGTGAGCGGCCTCGTAAACATGACACACTGTTCAGAGTCTGCAGTGAAATATATCATTTTGATGACGATTCATCAGAATCAACGCTGGTAATAAAGTGTTTGGATAAAACGATTTAATCATTGAAATTAAATAGATACAGAACAGAACACAAAGAGCGTAAATATAATAAATCTTTAAATACATTGAACCAGTTTCAAAATCTCCACAACTGGGACACTTTGATGAGTGCAAACAACCTGAAGATAAAGGGGGGAAAGGGATAAGTACGACCGTTCATCTAGCAGGAGATGAGCAGAGGGTTGACGCTGCTGGTGTTACACCCTGAAGATGAAACCAGGGGTTTCTCTCTGCTCTCTCCTCCTTCGTCATCCCCTCCGATCCCAAAGAGATCCCTGGAGGACAGCCGGACACAGAGGGCGTCAGCTACCTGCAAGACCTGAGACGGACCTGGGCGGGGAGAAGTACCACCGATCAATTGTAGTAAGGCGCGACACCAAACTATGACTACATGGACAAGTGGAGGATGTAGAACACACCTACCGTCTCCACTCCTGCTGCACACATCCAGAGTGTCCATCACGATCTTCCCCAGGGCCCTGCGGGACACGTTCTGCAGACAGGGTGAGAGGCTTCACTTGACTTTTGGATGTTTGTCTTTTACATTTGCATGAAAAACTAACACATCCTCATACTTTAATGACAGAAACGTTTGTCTGCCAATGACTCCCAGAGCGACATTTATGCCTGGAGAGAACCAGTCGTACCTTTTAAACACGTGGTTAACGCCGTGAATTGAAAGAAAACCACTGCTTGGTTTTCTAAGTATGTTTGTTGCGTGACTTAGGTCACACACGTGACGATGCTTACGTGAAGTAAAGTAAGTACGTTACATGAGTTAGAGCTGACTTCTGGTTTCACACGGGACACGAACACAGGTGTCCCAGGTGAAAGTCCCGTGTTGCTCTCTGTGTACTCTGTTGCTCTTTGTACTGCGTCACATGACTTCCTTTGTTGCTCCCGTAATATATATCTCACAATATCTACGACCACTAGAGTCTGTCGTCTAACAACAGACGTAAATGTGCTTCTTAATAAGGTACTTGTGCAGAGGTTTTTTGGGGGAGGACGCTCTGTGAAAAACACATAGCAAACAGTAAAAACACAGAAAATGATAAAGTCCCAAATCCAGCTTGATATGAACATACATAACACACTGTATATTGTGAAGATGAATACAGATCATTACAGGGGAACAGTATGGAGCACAGTTTCACTGTATCCACTCGGCTTAAACACACTAATCTTTGTTTTGGTGTTTATCCTTCATCCTTCATCTCAGCAGCCCACTGACGTCCAACTAGGATGGAATGAACACGAGATGGCAGTGAAGAGGTGTGTGTGTGTGTGTGTGTGTGTGTGTGTGTGTGTGTGTGTGTGTGTGTGTGTGTGGTGTTAATAACCTTGTTGCGTAGCTGCAGCAGCAGTGTGAGGGCATCCGCGAGTTTGTCCTCCAGCATCGACAGACGCGTCCTCGTCTTGTCCTCCTCTTCCTCGGGCCTCTGGGAAACAGTGAGGAGGAACACATGAATGCAAACAAGCTCCTAAACTATCACACAGTATCAGCAGTCAGAGGAGTAACCAGTTCCTAAAACGCCCGGCAAAGTTGAGTTTCTGGGGCACTGAGCTCTTCCACACACGGGGAGAAAGCTGGCCATGTTTCATGACACAGACATATGAACTCATAATCTATCCTTGTAGGAGGAGCAACTTCAAATACAAGGGGATGGGAGCTTCAGCTCAACATACATTTCTCTATCTGGATGCAGAAACACGATGACGGTGGGTTGATTAAACCTTTGAGGTTGAAGGCAGAGACAGACTCAAGTTCTTAGCCAGGGCATCTTCTGCATCTTCTGCATCTTCTGCATCTTTGACTCATCGAGGTCATCCAGCTTATTAATGAAGCAGCTTTATTAGTGGCAATGATGGGACAAGCATCGCTCTGTTCATGCTTCAGTCATTCAGTGTTGCTGTTTGTCTTTCCTTACATCTGGCCAATACCCAGACTTGTCCACAGTTTAAAAGGAAACTTCTGTATTTTCCAACATGGACCATATTTTCCCAAAGTCTTTCATCTAAGTGACTGATGGCGACAACAGTTTTTTTTTAATTGGCCGTATTGGGGAAGAAAGCTAAACTTATACATATTAAGACTCCAGAGCTTTCCAACTGTTTGCGACTCAGTCTGCACTCCAGCTTCCTCTCTCCCACCTTTTCTTTTTCCAAGCGTGTGCTCCCCTCTGGCTGCTCTTGGCTTTGTCCCGTCCAGCTGCAGCGCCCCCTGCTGATGAGGTTTCTATCGCGCAAGCAACTCTGAGAGACAACTTGATGGACCGCGTGGTTCTGACATCTGGAGGAATAAGCAAAAACAAAGTGACATTTGGAATTGGAGGAGCGTGTCCACAGTGGCGGCAGCGTGTCAGGTGTTGGCTAACCCTTTGCCCCAGCCGTGCGCTCGGTGCTTCTTCACCTCCGACGGGCGGCACTGTCCTTCCTCCCTCGTCCCTCTGTCCTCCTCTTCATCAGAGGCGGCTCTCCCCTCCACCGCTCTCTGCAGACACTCTGTAGAAGCTGTTACTTTACTATTTCTATTTAATGTTCTGTTGTTGTTTTTTTTACACTTATTTCACTCTTATTTGTTACACGTGTGCTTTTGCTGCTATGACAAGTCCAAAATGTCCGCAGTGGGAAAAAGGTCTCATGCAAAGCCTTAAATACATCAACAGCAACGGCTCTAAACATCTTGTTTCAACAGATGGGCCACGAGAGGTCATTCACCTGTCTTGCTGCAGGCGTCTGCTGCTCCGATTGGGTACATTTGCTGGTGGGCGGGGTCGGGGATGCAGGTGCAGCGGGATCTGAGTGTGGCAACCAACAGAGAGAACATAACTCGTTTGTGCTTTGGGGTGTGTATGTATTTATTAACCTGGTGTGTGCGTGGTGTTTGTTGAAAGTTAACCCCATCTGCTTTTCACCCGAAACTCTCATCCAGTGTGACTTGTGTGTAACTTAAGCTGCTGGCTTTAGTGCAGGGAATTTCAGATCAGTAGAGCGCAGAGGCAAATGATGTGTAAATAGATGCACACACACATGCCCGTGCACGCGCACAGTGTTAGTACCTGTACTGGTGTAGCTCAGCCTCCAGTCGGGTGACCCTGGTCTGGAGCTGCGGCACAGACTGAGCCTGGTCCTGGATCGTCCGAACCCTCTGAAGCCCCAAGCTCAGAGCCTCCCTGGCCTCCTCCGCCCGCCTCCTGATGGAGAGATCATCCCAGATCATCAAAGCCCTTCCTCTAACCTCCATCCACTCGAAACATCATCCAGTTAACTTCACTTTAAAGACCAAAACCTGATGTGAGCGTTCTCCTTCCTCAGCGCCGACTCCGCCCCGTGAAGCTTGCGCACCTCCTGGTACGCCCAGCGCAGCTCCTCCTCCAGGCGCTCATTGAACTTCATGGCCTCCTCCAGCTGCCCGTCGCGAGAGGCTCGGATCAGCTTCAGCTCCCTCTCGAGCGGGTCCCGGATGTCCCGTCTCCTCGCCGCCCTCCTCGCCGCGTCCCCTCCGGCGCCACTGCAGTATCCTTTAATCCTGCGCGTCGGCACCAATTTCCCCTGGTCGAGGGTGATGGAGGTTGTCGGGGTTGAAGCTGCGGTTTTAAAGCTGGTGGGGGGAGGGAGTGTGCGGCTCCCCTCCCGCCGGAGGGCCACCTCCAGGGCCAGGCAGCGAGCGTCGCTCCCCTGCAGCGCCGAGCGGAGGTCCTCCACCAGCTCCCTCAGAGCTGCTACCTCATCTGGAGGAGAAGAAGAAGAAGAAGACAAAGACAAAAAAGGTGAAGAAGATGACAAAAAGGAAGAAGAAAAAGAAGAAGAAGACTAAAAAGATGAAAAAGACAACAATCATATCACTTTTCACACTTCCTCTGATGCTTTTTTTCAAGTACCAAATTTTTTCAGTTCTACCAAAAAGTGAATCCCCCTCTGAACCTCACAGATAGTTCAATTGCATCTACTGATAAATAAGACTCAAAGACATCAAACTCTCTAATATTTCACCACAAAAAGAATGGAGAGAAAAGCCTAAAATATAAATACAATGTTGTGTATCAGCACTTTTCTTCTTTCCTCTCACGAAAGATCTCAGGACCTCTCAGACTGATCTTGTGCCTGAAGCCTTATAGGTTGAGGACCACTGGACTAAACCTCCGAACTGTATATCAAGTAGCTAAAACCAGCTCCACCTTGAGCAGTTAATGCAGTCAAAATGCTGCTCACACGTTGACATCATATATAACAACATGTCAGTCCCAGCTGGGGACCCTTTTCACATTGTTGTATTGGGACATTTGCTTAAGAAAGGGGGAACTGCCTCCACTCACAGAAGGAGCGAACAGATGGTGGAGGTGAAGAATATCACAGTAAACAAAGTGGGAAAGGTTACATGTTAAGATAAAAAACAAGTTTAACTGGTGCTATTATAAATAATGAATAAATAAATGATGTGTGTTTTATATGAGTCGTCTTTGAGTCATTTCCCATTAACTGCAATAATCTTAAATATATGTGCAACAATTGAAGTTTAGGAACCCCTCAATATTCACTGGAGGCCTTTTAATTAATGCAGTAACACGTGCAAATAGACATCCAGGCTGGTGCGGTACCTGACTCGCGGTCCTCTGGGGTTCGACCTTTAGTCGATCGGTGAGCGGGTCCGTTCTGATCCCTCGCCAGATCAAAACTCACACATTTTCTCCGCCTGACGCGCGGCCACCGGAGCCGGATCTGTCTCTCCACCAGCTCCGTGTCCTCGGTGACGGGCAGGCGCCCGGTGCCTCTGCCGCGCGCGCAGCGCACACGGAAATACCCACAGAGGCGCGAGTGGAAGTCTTTAAAGGAGAGCCGGCAGGGTAGCGCGGAGCACGCATCCCCAAACTCCTCGTCTTCCTCGCCCTTTTCTCTGTCTCCGGCTCCCCATTTCGTCGTCCTGCTTTCTTTCTCCGCGGCGGCGAGTCCCAGCACGGCGCACAGCGCGGTGAAGTCCTCCGCCGACACCGCGTCGTCCCGGCTGGGGTGGGCCAGGTGGTGGAAGACCTCCTGCAGGTATTGGTCCATCCCGGTGGCCAGGACGACGATCTCGTTATCCGCGCCGGGATCGGGGCAGTGGTGATGTGCCAGCGCGCTCCGGAGCCACTCGCTTTTACGCGCTGCCCGCGGCGAGGGCTGCACGCGCTGCGGGACCAAAGCGATGTGCTCCATGACTGCACGTGAAACGATTCAAGTTTTGCCTCTGGATCTCACCGCATGGAAATCGTAATCACGGGATATGATTTCAGTCCAGAATTAGGATTTGTTTTTAAAACATCCCTGAAGTGGGTTTGACGCGATTGCCTGGAAACGTCACCTTGGATTCCTTCCCGGTGCATCGAGTCAAGATCTAATCCCCTCGGGTGAGAAAAAAAAAAGTCCCACTGAACCGACTCCACCCTTTTGTGTGCATACTCTGACCGCGCATGTGTGACAGGCTGTACCAGTAAGGTGCGTTTCAGCGCTTACAGTATGCAAGAAAATACAAACAATGTTGCTGATGTGGTTGTTTGTTCACAAACAAAGTGTCTCTCATATCAAGTGTTGCCCAAAATACGTTTGCAAGACGCATCTATAGCTCACAGTGTTCCTCCGCGGGGAGCACTGAGCAATGCGTCCTATATCTGATAAATGATCCGATTCATATGCATGGCACGCAAGAGCGCTTTGGCGGTAAATTATATCGTTTGCAGAGCCTTGAGGCATTTTATCATCCGCGGGGACACAAACGATGCTGAGTCACGGTGGGTTTCACTTTACACCTTTCACCAGAATGAATCTAGAGTGGACCTTGACTCACAGCAACAACGTCTCCTGATACTCTTCACCTTCTGTTCTCACTAACGTCACGCACGCGCGGACCTTCACGTGGAAGTCAAAGATGAATTTGTTTCCAGGGAAACAGAGCGGCAGGAAATACCTTTCCCCTCCCCTGACCGCCGCTTGTCTCCTCTCACCTGACAGCCATAACAAAGAGAGCGTCTTGGTTACACTCACCTGTGACGAGGCCATACCACACACATTACGCACCGATAACACTCCGCTGCTGCCACCCTGACCGCAGCATTTCACAGAATTCCAGCACATCAGAATTAGTGCCAAAAAACTATTTGGCACGAATTAAGGTATGAAAATGTGTCATAAAATACAATGATGTCAAATCGAAAAACATAAACGAAAAATGATGTGAAAAATACGGTAATTTTACAATTTTCACAATGAATAAAACAAAGCACCATAAGCAAAAAAACGTAAAATATGACGAAATGAGAATTTGACTAAAATGACATGATATATCAAGATGTCCAATGAAAAATCAAAGATAACTTCACAGATAATATTTAAACAATGGAATATTTAAAAGAAATAGATCAAATAAAATGTAAAGTAAAATAGCATGCACTCGACACAATGAAATGGAATACATGAAATAAAATGGATTAAATTAAAGGAAATTAAATCAATAAGACATTCAAATATTTTGGCAAACATTCGTTTTAATGAGTTTTTGACAGATTATGTTATGACTTTTTAATCACTTTTTTCAACATACTGTATGACTTTTTTTCGGCATACTACACTAAAACTTTTTTTTACACTTTTTTAGACATAATATTTGCACTTTTTATGACTCTTTACGGCATACTATACTGTGAGTTATTTGAACATACTTTGCGATGTGTTTTTAATGACTTTTTCCACATCCCGAACAATGAGTGTTTCTTCATGTTGTATTGGACCCCATTCTCCATTCTTTTGAACTGTCTTGCTCATGTTCTGTAACTAAAGTATTCACTGGTTAAATCCCCAGTCTTTTTTCCACAGCTTGATTTTAAGTCACTCCAGATCAACACACAGATTTGTCTAATTCCCAGATGGGCCACACCGCAGTTGCACAAAACTCTTTATCATACACGCCCATCTCTCCTGCTATTTCTTCTCTTTTCCAACCAAAACATCCTTTTTGTGTCCTCTCCTTCTCCCACCATGTCTGTGGACACATTCATCCATGAGTTGTGGCAAATAACACAGAGAAAGACTGAAAGCTATTTCAAAAATGTCTATTAAACCTCAAAAAGGGGTATCTTTTGAAGTGGATCGTCTATTTTAAACATTTTAAGAGGAGATACATTTTTAAATCTAGAGCTCCGTGTTTAGTGAAGGGAAAATATTGTTTTTGACATACCTCCAGAAGTATAAAAGCAATAACAACTTTTTTAAACACTTTGTTATATATTCACTTGAAAGCGTATTTTTAAGACATATTTTGCTTTAATGCACCAACTTTATTGTTTTTGTACAAAGTTTCATCATCAATCTGATGGCCTGAACTGTGCCGACATACCATCCTACCTTTGTTTTGAAAAGGTGTCTGTGTGAAATTTCCACCGATATGACATCTTTGTATTTAAAAGCCTCTAGACTCGAGTTATATAATAAATAACAATGAAAATGAATAAAGCTGTCTGCTGTCCATGGATGGAAATGTGTCTTGCAGACCAGAATCATGTCTTGAGTTAAAGACCATACGTTTTCAACTTTGCACACTACATTAATGTAACGATGTGACTGGCAGATGAGTCATCCGAGGTCACATGAGCCCAGAGAGAGAAACCTGAGATATTGTTCAGTCTTTGATTTGGTTTCCAGCACTCATCTGAATACGGCTGAACCGCAGCGCTCGCGATGACTCTTTGGAAAGGTGTGTGAGCATACCGTTTATGTCTGTGCTACTTAAGGCCACGACCCAAAGACAAACAAATTGTCCTGAAGATACAAAAAACAAAAAAAGAAGAGATAATGTGTCGCCTGTGGCCTGTTTCACAGACATGTGGAGGCAGGCAGAGCTTCGTTCAGGTCCTCTGGCTGGTGTCTCGGAAACTATGTTCTTCCTTCCCGGCTGCCGGGAGGAAATGTGTGAACGCCGTCAAGGTGTGCACGACAGCCACAGATACCGGTGTCATGCAATGCATGTACTGGAAGATAATCGCTACTCCTCAGGTGGTGCTCATCATGCAGCAAATGTTGGGTCTTTTTGATAGATCATATTACTATTAGAATAAATCATATTACTATTTTTGAACGAATGTATATAAATTTTAGCCCAAAAGTTGTCAAATGGAGAATGTGAGACCCTCCCTCTGTCCTCACTGCTATTTCTTAAGAAATAAAGCTCTTGTTTCTCCATCAAGATGCGTCCGAGCACAGGGTTGCATAAGCCACATAACAGGTGTTTTGATGAGGGTTAAAGCTCTGTTCTTCCTATGTGTGTGTGTGTGTGGGGGGGGGGGGGGGGGTAACAAGAAGTTAATGTGCAGCTCAGCATGAGTCCCCTCATTCCTGCTGTCATGCCTCCCTCTGAGAGTTCAGTCTTCCAGCTGCCGCCTGCTCCGGGTAAAAGGACCTGATCTGAAAATGAAAGGATGGGAAGCTGTAAATAAAGAGGGGGGGGGGGGGGGGGTTAGGGACTGGAGCTGTGTGTGTGTGTGTGTGTGTGTGTGTGTGTACCCAAGTGTGTCCTGTTGTTCACCCCCATGAGAGGAGGAGTGAGGCGGTATCAGTATTGATAGGAGTTAGGTTAAGGCTTTGTGTTGGCTGCCATATGCTCCTCTTGAGGGTCAACAAAAAGACAAATACAGCCACACACTCCCAACACACTCCCAACACACACACACACACACACACTGCACCTCTTTGAAGTGGTGACGCTGACCGATTTGCCGTGTCAGTTCACAGAGGGTTCGTCCCGGTTTAACCCCCTCAGGGATGTGAAGCTCTCTAAACGTGAGGTCACACACGTCGACCTATTCGCCAGCTTTTGGTTTGCGCTCTTACTTTCTTAATTCATCTGCGACCATTTCCTGTCAAAGCCTTTCGGGGCTGAGCCACGTGTCAAGGATAGGATGATGGTTGCTTAGTATCACATGTGGCTCCAATGTAAAGACAAAGCGCTACAGGTGGTGTACACCGTACAAAGTATGGTTTACTCACTGGCAACGCCTTCCATACAATACGGGACGATGTTGTGTCAAATGAGAGCAGATTCAAACTGTTGATGAAAAAAGCAAAATGTAGCAAATCAGAAGTGACAGAAATAGTCAAATCGTGCAGAAAACACCTCAAAAGGAAAATGAGTCACTGCGAACAAGAGGAGAGTTTAGTTTTGCTGTGCGTTTCACTTTCTATTTCCAATTTTGGGGATTTTCACACTTTGAGAACAGTTGACGAAAGATAGAAAGTACAGGAGAAAATAATAAAACAGTACCTTTAGCCATTAGATACATGAAGTGGGGGAAGAACACACAATATTGTCCTCTGCATTGTAAGAAAAACAAACTTGAACCTGCAATTTACGGGCGGCAGAAACATGCAGATTATCATTTTCAACATCTAGCAGGCACAGAACGACATTAGCGTTCACTTTTATGTCCACCTGACAAATTAAAGTCCAATATTCACACTTCTTCCAGCTCTGTTTTTGGTCTCCACCAACTGATATGCTCCAAGTCTGAGCAGGTATAGTTTACTGTTTCCCACAGCTTTTTCCACTTCAAACAGCTGGCTGCTGCTGCGGCCGAAAACATCTGAAATGAGCGCAGAGATGGTGGAAAAAAGTAAGTTGTGGACCGTAAAGCCTGACCAATGAGTCAAAAGACGATAACACGCTCGGTAAACTGCAGAGTTGGTTGATGAGTTCATCACCATCAGCCCCTTTCACATACAAGTATGATCCATTGTTTAAGCAGCAGTATCTCAAAATGCAAAGTGGTACTTCAGGCCTACAATGAGTGAGTAAATGTTCTTCCTTATTTTGAATCTCTGAGAGGCAGCTTTTTTTTCTAAGCTTATGGGGTTTACCAATTATGGGTTTGAAAGTTTAAGACTAAGTATACAACCAATGATGCTCTACAGTGAAGATGTATGGCATCATTGAATTTAATCCGTCTGCCCCGTAGCAACCTTTTTTCCCTGGAAAGAGGCAAATGGTAGGAAAATGTAAAAAATAGTATTTGTTGAATTGCTTTTTAGTTTAGTGTTGCTTCTTGACAATGTTTTGAACATGATGAAGGCCTAGCGACAGTATCAAGTGTAACCTTGATTTGACAACTGTCACTCTGGACAGTTGTCAAAGATGACAAGGAGAAAACAAAGGACATTACAGCAGACAAATAGAAAAAGGCTGAGAAAGTCCATCAGCCCAGCACTAAAGCGTCCAGATGGTCAGACGTCCTTGAATGGCCTCCCATTCAGCCGCTTTGTAGTAGATCATAAACCGAGGGCATTGTTCAGCCACATCTGCCAACCTTTAAAGAGCAATCCACGTCCTGCTCCTGGGTTTCTGCAAATGTTATGAAGTCGTGTGTGAAAGTAAACACTCCATCACCCACCGAACGGCCCCTCTCCCCAAACACCCCCAAATCATCCTCCATCACGCCGTCTGTGATCGACGAGGAGTGTCAACAAGAAGCTGGACCTGAGAAATGAGGTTTTTGACAAGAAGCCGGCTTGGATTACTCTTTCAATGGAGATGTGATTTGTTATCTGTGTGCATGTGTGTGTGTGTGTGTGTCACATTGTAAACAGCACTCCGCCGTGTGACAATGTCAACATTTCCTCATTCCTCAGATATCCAAGGATCACCGGTCCACCTTTGAGCTGTCCCACCTGTGTACAAGGTCGCGGCGAAGATGCATGCATGCACGTTCACATTCAGCCACCCTAACACACACACACACCCTAACACACACACACACACACACACACACAATTTGCCAACTGCATTCCTGAGAGCCAGTGAAGAGCACTGGATGAGGTTGAAGGGAGAGCAGATGAGGCGTGTGGCTACAGGTAGCGGCTCCGCGGCTCTAAACAGCTACATTCACACAGTGTCTGGGTGTGACTGCACATGCCACCGGGTCCTGTACAGCTGAAAGAGGCCGCTAGTCATTGGCAAACATGTGTAAAGCCCATGTTGCTCAGAATGTTGGCCGTGAATGAATGAAGCGTTCCTTGCCGTTTGCACATCCACAATACTCATCAAGAACCTCCGTCTCACACGTGCACACACACCGACACACACATGCAACGCATTTACACTTCCCCTTAATGCCTCTACATATATTTCAAACCTCACTATCAACTATAGGAGGTGTGCTTTCAAACAGGAAGTAGTGCGGCAGACCAGAATGTTTTAGAAATAAGTAAGAAAATCTGTTTTTGTTTGTTCTGTAATGCTGCGTTCACACCGGTCGCGTTGATTTTTTGACGCACTGCAAAAAAGCGTCCAACGCGCCGCCGGTCGTGTTCACACCGGTCGCCGCAAAATCTCGTAGCGCCGGAGAGGGGGCGTGGTTTATCGTCCTGGAAGCCTCGATCTGGCCGCCATTGTTTTCCGCCGTCAACCATGACAGGAATAAGGACAATTGCTGCTTTGTACGTGTTGTGGGAGTCCCTCAAACATCGGAATGCCAAACGCCGTCATGTCTGGTTCATAATATTGTTCAGAGGAGCTCCGTGGATTGTATCGAGCTGTATTCACTGTGTCTAGCAAGCCACCGGTCGCTGTTTACTACAGCTGTAGGAACACAAAATAAACTGATTCGGCTGTGATTCAACGGCAATAAACCGACAAAAAGGGACTCCGAAATAACTACGTAATGATGCCGATTTGTACTTGTCTTCTCCGACAAAAAGGGACTCCGAAATAACTACGTAATGATACCGATTTGTAGGTTACTGGTCTTCTCAATGGAGCTCTGATGGATCGGTGCTAGGCTATGCTAACATCGTAGCAGCTCCACCAGCACTCAATAACGTCACGTAGACGTAAATACGGCAGCGTCTATTCATTGTTTGTACCGTATGGTTTACACACACACATGTATACACATAGTTTGGTCCGGTCTCTATTGATATGAGGTATCGTAGAGCTCTGGGTGAACACAGACGGCGACAGGATTTATTTCCTGATTCAACAACGGCAGGAAGCCAGTGATGACAGGGGGAGCAACTCAACGCTGATAGGCTATCGCGCCACAGCGTCACGCGATTATGTCGCTGAAGTTGAAAAATTTCAACTCGCGCGTTGGCGATTTTGCGGCGTCCAACGCGTCCACCGCGTCCACCGCACTGCAATAACGCGTCCAACGCGCCGCGGGATCGCAAAATCGAGGCGCGCCAGTCTCATCGCGTCTGTGCATAGACTTTGTATGTAATCTCGACGCGCGTCAAAAAATCAACGCGACCGGTGTGAACGCAGCATTAGACGCTATGACCTGAGGTCAGCTGCTTGTTCCAATAGGTGCAGAGGAAGCATAGGTCTTCAGACTCCAGTTATTGTCTTAAAACAAAAACAAAAATAACTGGAAAAAGCACGGTTGGCTCAACAGGCGTACTTTAAAGGGACAGTTCAGCTCAAAATCAAAAATACATTTAACTTAGTTATTTATCAATGGAAATAGTTTTGGTGTGAGTTGACGAGGTTTGGAAATATCGGCCGTAGAGATTTCTGCCTTCTCTCCAATATAATGGGACTAGATGGCGTTCGGCTTGTGGCGCTTAAAGAAAAAAAAACAATCGAAAAACTCAACAGCATTATGTTTCTTTCCAAAAAGCATGACCTCAGTTCCTGAAGATAAGCCACAGACCTTGAGAGGCCTCCTGTTGGTATACTGGTAGCTTACCTGAGCCAGCTAAGGTTGCAGCTCAGCAGAGGCGGACGCCGTAAATGTTTGCATCTCGCGCTGTAACGAGCGCCATATATCAGCTTCAGTCAAAGGTTTCATTAGGTATGTGTGACAAGTGTGTGAGCTGACAACTGTGCCCAGTTTTCAGAGACAACACAGGTATTTGACTGTTATTTTGACAATATCTTGTATATTTTCATGGTTTGATGTGGTGTAGTGTGCAGAAACACATCTAAATTCCATTAAGGACCGCTGACACAAGGCAGGCGAGGCATATTCAGTTCTTTGTTACGATCAGAATCTGAAACAGGGTTATTGTCAAGTGGGTTTTCACACCAGGAATGTGCCTTGGCATTTTGGTGCATGGTCTCAAGTCATGAACATAAAATTAAAAAAATATGTAAGATATCTGTTTTAAACTGCAAACAGCTGTTTAAAACGAGGAGGATGGAACGGCCAATGTATTGACCAAGGAATGTGCAGATGTTCACAGTTTAAATATGTACAAGGAAACTCAATGGGCTTTACATTAAAATACATACAGCAAGTAACACGGGGAGGAGAAGCTAACGAATACAACCCAAATCAATGAGGGAATGACTCAACCATGAAAACGTAACAACAAACTCAACAGACACAGTAACTAATCACAAGATGAAAACCAGCAGAGGTGAGAAATGAACAGAGGCCCAAAGCAGAGGCAAAGCAGGGCCTTGAGCACTGGAGCAATGTGTTCAGCACTGCGTGAACGCGCGAGGAACTGCAATGAGAACGTTACGGGAACATTAAACAGATTCATCTACGTGGGGCCAATCGTGGCTCTCTGCTCCCAAACAGTAAACACTGAAGACGGAAAAAAAGTCCCCCAAACTTCCTGTGGACTTGTTTATGTATTCCGGCTACACACACACACACACACACACACACACACACACACACACACACACACACACACACACACACACACACACACACACACACACACACACACACACACACACACACACACACACACACACACACACACACACACACACACAAATGCACACTCCAGTGTGTGGAGCGGTTTGCCTTCAGCGTTATTTGCAACAAGTTTGAGCAGATTTAACGTGGCCGGACGTCCGTGGTTGCTCATCTCATTGTTTCACCAGCTGTTTTTGGGCTCTGGAATGACAGAGTCATGACGAGCGCGGAAGCCAGGACGAGTTTACCGGCACAGATCAAGAAGGAGTATTCAAGATTGTATGTACAGGCCTACTAGCAAAACGGCGGTGTCCTTCCCATCTTTCAGAATGTTGAAATCTAAACTCTTACTCATAGAAAAAGCAGATGACTGACAACCAAAGAGTCCAAAGAGGGGGCACCTGGGCGGAAACAAAAGGGATCTTTAGTCTGAACTGGATCTTTGTTACAGAAGAAACAGGAGACAATCCCCTGAATGCACCGCTTGGTGAAGACATTTGTATCACGATACTGCCACCGCCTGACTGAGCGTTGTTACTGCCCTGGTGGAGGTTGGAGTTAGTCGCATGTCATGTTGCCATCATTTCTTCTACACAGCGTCGGCTGTTTGTGTGCTCATTTGGGCCTTTATGTCTACTTTATGCACAGTGGGCTACCACCCAACACAGTTGCTGTTTCCTCTGCCAGTTTAAACTGATACACTAACAATGCGTCTGTATCTTCATGCATGCTTTCTGGATTAGATGTCACAGTTAGAAAATAGGCTGACAGTGTCAGCATGATTTTGTGATAGTGTAGAAGGAGATCTTGTAGATTTCACTCATTGTATTTTTTCACTCTGCTAATACAGATTCTTATGCATAAATTACCAAACAGTAGTTAGACTAAGCATTTGGACCAAATTCTCTCTGGACCATTTATCAAAATGACTTTTTTATTGTTTGAATTCGGGCCTATTGGCTGAGGTCCGGCTTCCTGCACACACTGTATTCTACATTATTACACATTGTTACGTATGGTTCTATGTCCTGCTGTGAATGTTTGTGCTTGGGTGTGTGTGTGTGTGTGCATGTGTGTGTATTCTGTGTCTTGTGACTTCTCGGTGCAGCTCCCCAACGCGTGATTGAGGGCACCTGGTTGAGGATGTGGTTTACCTATATAAGCACCTCCTCGCTCATCTTCCTGGCACCAGAGGGATTTGCACACTACAGTTTACTTGTGTCCTGTAAATAAACTGTAAACTAACTGCTCGTTAGTCGCAACATATAGGAGGGACACAACACCAAGTTAGGTTAAAAACAACCACAGCTGCCAGTTTATTTACAGGACACAAGTAAACTGTAGTGTGCAAATCCCTCTGCAGACCGGGGTCTGGTGCCAGGCAGATGAGCGAGGGCGGAGCAAGGAGGCGCTTATAACCACATCCTCATCCAGGTGCCCTCATTCACAAATGACATGCACATGACATGTGCATGCAAATGACATGCACAAACATTCACAGCAAGACATACATAGAACCATACGTAACAGCATAAAGCACATTTATGGTACAGTTAGGGTACTTGATTGTCTATATAACTTTCTTATATGTATTGTGCATCTTTCCTACCTACTCTCCTTAATTCATTTTGTATTAATTGTGCAGCTCTCCTTATGTTTTATTTATTTTGCCCTTTTTTGTATCTTTGCCTGGTCTATCTCTTGTGGGCCTTTTCCATTAATAAATCATCAAATTGTATCTACACTTTGACCTTTTATATCCTGGTCTATTAAAAGTATTCGTAAAAAAAAAAGTAAGGTTGGTAAAGTCTAGTCTGCATGTGTCACCTAACTGTTATTATATAGGTGACTTCTTTTCGTTCCTCTTAGAAATAAAGTAATTTAAATTTCAAACCTGCACTCATTAACAGAGCCCGGGACCCCCACTGACTCTGTCATGCAGGACAATTTCCCACCGGTCACTCCCCCGCACATCCCTTCTATCACACCCCACACTTTCACACTACACTTCATCTCACTGGTTTATAGTCCTGTTACCTGTCCGCTTGTGCACTCGACTTCACTTTATCTTATATTTCACTTTATTTATATTTTACTTTATCTTGTATTTTCTGTAAATTTAATTTGTTTCTACTTTGCATTGTTGATTGTTGTTAAATGTTACGCTTGTCACGCTTCTTTGTATTCGGCTGATCTCGGGCTCCACTCGGACACACTCGGCGATAATGGGCGTGTCCGGCTGTGGTGCGTGCGTCTCAACCGGCGGTACAATCGGATGATCCCGGGCGGGCGGGCGGAGCCAAGTAGGAGGAAATGGTACAGTTGGCTGAAGAAAACCGGCGACGAGCATCAATACCCGGCAGTTTCACCGCTTCAAATCCACCGTTAGTCCAACAGCCGTCGAGCAAGATACATCTCAAGCAGAGCTTCGTTCATTCACTGAAACACGTCAGCATCTAGCGACTTCATAAACCAAGCAGCGCTTGCATGCCGCAATTTCTAGAAATATCTGTGAAGGGCTCTGAAATTAACGTTGTAGACACACGGCTGTAGGATGGAGACGCAGATATATGTGCCCGTCGGGTCGCCGGTAATTAGAAAAATTCCCATTTTCGTGGACGAACACAACGTGACGGAGGGGGCGATGAAGCTCATTAAAGAGCTGAGACCGGCGTGGGACACGAGCGACGTCAAGACCAAGGTAACGTTATCTGCTAAGCTAGCTGTGCAGCGCGTGCTAGGCTAGTTTAAGAATGACAGCTCCGCAGCATCACGGAGGCAGCCAGGAGGGCCGTGGAGACAAACCCACCGGCTATGTTTCAATTATGTTAACTAACGACACACCGTCACCTGCACCACCTTCCTAGACGATAAATGAAGCCGCCTCGTGTTTTAAATGCTGTTGCAGTATTTGTCAGCGAGATAATATGGAAACGTTAGCTGAGCTAGCGAGACGCTCTCACTGAATAACTTTACGCTAGCAGACTGACGTCAGCAGGTAACGTTAAGTTACCTGAGAGGACGGCGAGGACACGTTTCTGTCACAGACCGCTTTATATACGTCCAAAGTGCACAATACGTGTCACCAAATGTAGCACGACGGCCAAGTCGCGGTCGGCTTAGTGTCGGTGGCGAGCTGGTGACGTGATGCTTGGGTTTTGGTTGAGAGACACGGTGGAGCAGACACACCTTAATGAGGCTGCTAATACAGCTGGTTGGACTACTGACAGTCAGCCTTCTTTATTATGTCTCGCTGCTCACTTGTCGGATGTTTTTAATCCAGTGGATGAATGTTAGTTCAGTATTAAATAGAAACATTAACCTATAGCTAGCAGTTGAGGTGGGGCAGGGCACTGTGTCGCAACCTAGTATAACGTTACCTAGTAGGGGTGTAACAGGACTTTAACACATGATGTAGCGTTCACAGTATTATATGTTTGGGTTTTATTCTTCCTGAAAGGTGTGGTGACTACAGTTGGAAGCTTAACTTAAAGTTGAACCTATTTCAAGTTGTAATATTCATGTGTTTCAAGGGCCCGTTAATGAACAGACATTAAACCTTCGCACTGGCAGTTCAAATATAATGGATATAATCAAAGGATATAATGTTATAACATGGAAAAACATCTAATTTCCACTTATAGAGGCCACTTTACATACTGCCAGTCTTTGTGTATATAGATATATATTATATTGTTGTGTGGGCGCCATTAGTTATGTCTGTGTATTGTATCTGTTCATAGTGAGACCCTACCTCAGGTTGACCACAGTGTGGATTGGTGTGGCAGGTCATTTGTATATGGGGCACAGGTGCAACAGACAGCTGATGATGCATGGGTGACAGGGCGACACCAGAGAGACATCAGGAAGATGAGTCAGTTATCGTATCTTCATCTGAAAACCGAATGACACGGGAACCGCACCCAAAAGTGAAAGAGCCTGGAATCTCTTTATTGAAGCGAGTAAGAATCAGGATCTTCTCCCACACCCAGCCGATGGTTTGGTTTGCAAACACTTTACACAAATAAGGTTATTTTTAACAGCAGTATTCCCTTTACACAGTAGCGATCAGTAGAAACCGGATGTTGTCTCACGTTCATCTTTCCGCTAACTTTCAAAGTCCTTCGCTCGCTCCCGATCTGTGAGTTTAAATGCGTTTACCGTGAATTTCCGCATATGGGTGCACTAAAGTGTAAGTGTCTGCTGAGTTGACCGCAGCGATGTCCAGTAGTCTCCATTCCTCCACCGCTGCCAGTGAGCAACGGACTTTCAAAATAAATAAAAATGCGTGAGGCGCTATAAAATAATTGTCTGCGTTAATTAATTAATAATTAATTAATAATTAATAATAATTAATTGTAATTATTAATGAATTTTAATAAAGAATTATACTATACTATAAAATTGCGTTAGCGAGATAATAATGCGTTAACTTGCCCAGCACTAATATATATAAATATAAATATATATATAAAAATATTTCAGTGATGGGCAGAAACTTCTGTTTATGTTTATTTATATATATATATATATATATATATATATATACAAACAAACATAAACAGAAGTTTCTGCCCATCACTGAAATATTTTTCCTCTTTTCAAAGGAGCATATGAAGTGAACCCATGGTTGGCATTCTGCCATCAGTTTCCGTCTTTGAACATTATACTCTGTCAGTTTAATATTAAAGAGCGAGATCGGTTTATGTCCAGTGTTTGTAACAGTGGAATAAAACCAGTACAGCGCAGATAAAATGGCTGCACAATTAGCATATTTAAATAATTTCCATCGACACTTACAGGATGTCAATAGACTCACTGCTCACTGTATTCAGTGTGTTTTGTGCTTTTATGGAGGACTGGCAATAATGAAAGAGAAGCAGTAACAGATTTATTTCTATAATAACATAATTGTAACTTCATGTAGGGTGTGAGCTCAGGACCAGTCACTGCTTGTTTTAAAACCTTTTGAGAATAGACCCATTCTGTCCAAATGAATGTCCTGAGTGTATTTAACAGAATGAATGAGATACTCGCGTGAAGAGTTTTGTCTATTATAATGCTTAATAGTGGAACATTAGTTGATTGATTCCTTTTTTCCCCTTGCGCTATGAAGATATATTTTCTCTATCTGTGTGTTCATGTTAATGAAACGACAGATCAATAGGGCAAGGTATCGGTACTACCAAAATAAGCCCAGTACTAGGTAGCATCAAAGCTTCTCCAGACAAACAATCACTTATCATCAATCCTTTTTGAAGCCCAGATGTAGAACACTCAATTACTATTTGTATGGTTTTTGCTCGCAGCCAATCACACAAATTTCCTGCGACGTTGTGATCGGATCGTCCCGCTGCCGCAGCAGCTACGACCCACACAGCTGCGATTGCTAACAGTGTTCACCTGAAGGGGAACAACTGGAGGGTTTATCGTTAGAGACGGCGTGAGCCGGGGAGGCGGAGGGAATCGGCGGAAACTGCTGCATGAGCGCTGTACAGTGTGGCAGCGATCAGCAAGCCAGTGGCACACACACACACACACACACACACACACACACACACACACACACTGGATTATACCGTTATTGTATTGTATCCGTCGCTGGTATACATTTTGAGTTCCAGCCACTATGAAACCAACATCTCTCATCACCACAAAATATCCCACATGAGAAACACTTCTGAACGTTCAACAACACACGTCCCTGAAGTTTGTCGGGGAAAGTAAAATGCATAATTGATGCCTTGTAACATGATCAAGTGACTGGTGTGTCGTGGTCAGGTCAAAGTCTTTGGTGCGACGACACCATTAACCTCCGGTGTCACGGTTCGAACACAGTCGACACGACCACGTGTTCACAGCCCGCTGGCCGATCTCCCCGGAGCCGACACCACACACACACACACACACGCACACACACCTGCAGCAGAGCTTGTGGTGTTCACCTCGACCTCTACGGCCGGACCAGCAGCACTTTTCTCCAGGTCTCTACAGACCTCCATACGGAGTTTAGCAGCTGCACAACTGGCAACATATTTGCTAACGAGGTCACGGCAGGAAAATGAGTGAGGAGATTGTGAGATTAATGTTGGTTGAGTTTTGGCAGGATGTTCTCGAGCAGCGGGTCGGTTGTTTTGATGGGAGCGGGAAGCACTACGAGTGTTTGAGAGCAGCAGGGCCGCGCTGCTGGCAGAAACACCTGATTAGCCCCCCTGCCACCTGGGCAGGAAGACCTTTTCACTGTGAATGCGACACTCTCCACACAGAGGACAAGAAAACAGCAGAGTGTGCCAACGGCAACAGAGCAACAGTGTCCTCTTTCAGCTTTCGCACGCTGAAGGCCAAATGATTCACCTCCGCCTCAGAGGCCATGCAGTCGGACCGCGCGCTCGCTCATGGGAAGAAGGAAAAACAAAGCGTCAGGCGGCGTATGGCTGAATGTTTACCTCTGTCTGGGTCCAAGCTTATCGTCTGTCGACGTATTGATCGCCGGCCTTAGCGGTGCATTGTGTGGCGGGTAGAAGGGATCATGTCAAGCGGTGGCAAAGGGCACGTACGCTCGGGTGTGTGCGGTCATAACAGGGATGCCTGCGCACCCATCTTTGTGGTCAGCCACGTGTGGAATGCCAGATATGTGCGAGTGAGCGGCTGGGGGGGGGGGCAGCGTGTATGTTGTTATTGTGCTCGCTGCAGTGGGATGGACCGGCCCCGCTGGTTTCCATTGGAGTGATGTTGTTGCTCGGATACTTAATGGCCTAGCTTTAGACACAGAGGGCTTTTTTTTGCTTGCTTTTCATTTTCGAAAGAGGCGTCTGATTTAACTTGTTGACCCGCTGCCGCTACACCCGACACCACCCTGCAGACGAGTCGAGCGGTTCTGTCTGCGGTCGGCGGGGGGGAAGGTGTGGTTGGACGTCCGCACCCGACCCCATCCTCTGTGCCCCGCCGTGCTGCGTTCAGGATGCTCGTCAAAGTCCTGTGCTTCAACTTGCTGGATTTATGACGCCTGCAAACTGTAGGATCTCGTCCTAGCATGCGTTTTCAGGGTCTGCATTGCTGTTATGAACAGTTATTAACATGTAAAGCAAAAATATATTTACTGCTTTTTGAGTGTAGTGTTGTTGGGCAAGGAATCCCTGGAGATACATGCTGGAAATATCCCTGTAATAAGCCAATATAGTACATTAATGTATTGTAAGCATCATATATCATTAGGACATTGACAGGACATCAATATATAGTTTATACTTCATATATAATATTAGTTTTTAAATGATTGAATGTGTCAAATAAAAGCTAATAAACAACTGCTTGGCATTGTCTGTTATCTGCGGTCTGAAGGCACACGTGACCGTGGTTCAGAGCTGCATGGCGTCAGCGCCGTCGGTCCTGAGCTGAAGACAACCGATGGCTTCAGAAAACAAATTCAAGATGTTTTTCGGGAGCCTCAGAGGTCGGGGGTATTCTTCTCATGTCTATTCTTCTTCCTCCTCCAGCTCTTCACCGACGGAACCACCAACAAGCTCGTGGGCTGCTACGTGGAGGACAGTCCAGAGGACGTGGTCCTGGTCCGGGTATACGGGCACAAGACCGAGCTGATTGTGGACCGAGACAACGAGCTCAAGAGCTTTCAGGTAGCGCGAAGGATCGCGCTCTGCTCCTGTGAATTAACAATGCCTCGGGGTAGTTTCTCCCTTCTAAATCTTGTTCTTTTATTTCCTGTGTCTCCTCTAGGTGCTACATGCTAACGGTTGTGCCCCTCGCCTCTACTGCACCTTTCTGAACGGCATCTGCTACGAGTTCATGCAGGGGGATGCTCTCGGGACGCAGGACGTCAGGGATCCTTCCTTGCTCAGGTCAGGTCAGGGACACGGTAGAGCTGCGGGACCGCTCTGCATTTAGACTGTGGAATAGTGTTATTGTGCTCCGAATCCTCAGAGGTTTTCCACATTCCACATAGAGACACAAACTACGACGCCGCACAGGCACGAGGCAAACGCATGCGAGTCTCATGCAAACATTGCAAAAACAAAGATAGATCTGGAAGCAGAGGAGTTTCTCTCGTCACTCTATTGCTACAGCAATTATCGTAATGTGCTCAAAGCGATCGATACTCCCACTTAATGTGGTCACACACATTGTCCTGGGTGTTGGCTTTTAAACACTCTAATGTGTGTTACACGACGTACTCGGTTGACTCTTTCCAGAAGCTTCTTCATGTAGCCACGCTGATAACAGTGTGTATCTGTCCGTCTCCTCTCAGACTGATATCCGGGGAGATGGCTCGTATCCACGCCATCCACGCACACAACGGCTGCATCGCCAAACCCAACCTCTGGATCAAGATGCGGAAATACTTCTCCCTCGTGGCCACCGAGTTCACCGACCAGGCGTCCAACGTTAGGTGAGATCCGGCTCCTCGGTAGTTCTTGGTAGGCGCTCACTTGCACATCCACCCTGTGATAATGAAGCAAAATGGCTCCTGAAGCTTCGCCTGATTTGCCTGTAACATGAGTCAGTAGATGTCCTCTGAGAGGGGTCAGTGAAGTAGTTTCATCCAACAGTTTTGCACCAGGTTGTAACAAGTAACTCTGTTTAATTTACTCGTTGCCTGAGGTAGTCGATCTAACTCGTGGCGTCATAATTCATCTCTAATATCTGTCTGTGTTGCTGTGAAAACATCTCCTTCAAACAGCTCGATTTATTCAAGTGTCTCACTAGAACTGCATTTTTCAAGATCACGTGTGAACGCGTCATAACGTTAAAGTTTACCTTCGCTCAATCCTCATTTTCACTGAACAGAGCCTGAACGCACCATAATGTAACTGACTGCCGCCGTCCTGTCACGTTAAACAAGGATTGGTTGTTCACAATGTAACACTATCAGAGATCGGCGACTAGAAAAGCATAAGTGCTGATGTCCTGATCGTCAGTAAAGCTTAATGTCACACTGTGATGGTTAATGTTAAACTTTGTAACTAGGGGGATCCGTTCCACTACCAATGACTACTGTACACACGGCAATGTTGGCCAGTCGGTCCACCAGACCGGCCTCATTCTCATTTACATATTTATTTCATCTCATGTCAGAAGTCATTCCCATAATTCGTAAGTCATAAACCCAGGTCAATGACGATACTACCTCAACCGTTTCTGTAGTCATGGCCACACATAAAATATGATGGCTGATGTGATTTATGAATCAGACTGCTTCTGACCTAATAGACTTTAAATGGAGCAAGTCGACGTGACCAAAACGGTCTATTCCAATACAGGTTGTTTCAGATATCGATAACAATATGGATCAAAATATAGCATGTTTGTGTGAAATAGCCACCTGGTAAAGCCTGTTGTTGGATGCGCTGTCTGAATTAAATCCGTGATTTTATTCTAGAAAATGATTTAGAATGTTCTTGCTGTTATCAGTTCAGACAACTTAATCGTGTATCGCGATATCTTAGCATATGATTCCATCACGACATGATTCCATTGAAGGTAGATGGGTTATCATATTGAATTATCACCCAGGCCTAACTGTTAATAACTCCTAGAACGTATCCACTCCTACAGCGTAAGGCTGGTGCAGTTGGTAGAATATTGTATCGAACTTTGATCTGTGGGAAAGAAGAAGGGAGTGCAGGCTGAAGACGGCTCCTTTGTTTGGTCTCGGCACCGGACCCCTCGGACCCCTCGGCGGTAGAGCGCTTCGTAACCTGGCCAGCTGCCCGGTCACAGCTGATATCTCTGTTCTGATGGCTGTTAGATTAAGTCCAGCATGTGGTTTATGTAACTAACAATAATAGCCGACTGGATTAGGGAGTCTGAGGCATGCAGCGGGCCAGCAGATGTTTGCTCAGCTCAGTGTACTGGGTCACTGTGCTCTCCTCCTTGGTTACGCAGACAGCCGGCGTGTCCCGGTCCCGGGCGGCCGACACTTGTTGCATTTTTCGATGACCCGGCAGAGATCTGCGTGATATTTCCCTGTGTGATACGGAAACATGCCGCCCTCCTCCGTGTGATGACCTTGCCACACAGCAGGCAGGGATTGAACCGCTGGGACTCCGGTAGAACTCTCCGAGGAGAGAGAGAGTGTGTTTGTGTGTGTGTTTTACACAGCCTCCCTCCCAGCCTGTCAGGCTGACTTTGGATTAAGCCCCATAAGCCCATTACAGTTAGCACAGGGGTCTCTGCTCGGCTGAGACGCTGACTCGGCTACTTAACCCTTTCTCCACTAGCCCATGAGGCCACTTTCATCACATGACCACAGGTGAGCGTCATATATTCCTAAAGATAGTAAACCACACATCGTATGTTTAGCCGGAGACACAGCAGTGTTGCCATAGTGACTCCACAACACCACGAGTGTCCACAGAGAGCTTGTTCTTCTGTAACCGAGCCAGCGGAGCCCGGAGCCCCACGGAGCCCGTGTGCTGTTTGTGTGTGTTGGTCTCAGTTGTTTTCTCTTGGCACGTGTCCCCGCTTTGTGGTGACGATCCCAAACACAAGGAGAAGCTGTGTGTCATGGTCTGGATCAACTAGTGTCGGTGGCAAAACCACAGACACGTCACACAAGCCGCCTCGGCTGGTAGGCGTGCTCGTTTGGCCCGCGTTGTGTTCGCCGACACTCGTTGTAGGAGCCAGGTGTGGCCTGTGTCATTTAGTATGCCCTTTTGTGTCACTTCCGGTACACTTCCAGTGATTGAGTCACGTGGTGCTGGGAATAGTCACAATGGGGGTTTATCAGCTGTCAGAATCAGACTAGGGGAAGGATTGGAAGGAGAGGGGGTGAGAGAGGGAGCCTTATTTTTTTTGTTGACCGTTATTTCACGTTCTTCACATTAGTACTGTCATTATCTGAGTTATAATTGTATGTTATCTGGAATCAACGTTTATTTGTTGCCCACGAAATAAACACTCCAAACTCATCCACGGGATTCCGGAAATCATTTAACGTTACAGCCAACGCGTCCGCAAGTATAGATCTCCCCCACTTAGCCTCTCGGTGGCTAAAAGGAAAATTGGCGCTAGTCACCTACACTCGTGTTTGCATATTCTTCACAACAGTCCGAGAAGAGAAAGCTGTGTGTGTGAAAACGCTGACTTCTATCCCCGTCTCTGCGTCCCTGTCCAGGATCCAGCAGGAGGTTCCCAGCAAGGCGGTGCTGGAGCAGGAGATGGTGTGGATGAAGGAGCACCTCTCCACTCTGGGCTCCCCCGTGGTGCTCTGCCACAACGACCTGCTCTGCAAGAACATCATCCACAACGAAAAAGAGGGTAGGCTGCAGGGACGAGGGGATCCCCTGAAGACTCTGTACTTCATCGGGGCGTGGTTTTGCAGGACGTAGCGTTGCACGCTTCGGCCCGTTTGTCAGAACGCAGAACTAAAATGTGAACTGTTTTGGTTTGTTGAAAATGAGAAGTTGGACTGAGTGGTAAAGCATGGGCTAGTTTTATTTCTAAAGCCTGGAAATGTAGACAAACTATCTGATCAATCCATGCATACAGTATGAGATCAGGTATAGGAGGTGTTTTCCTGTAATGTGTGTATTTGGTGTCGGACAGATTTTCATGGAAATCAATACTCCTGAAAGGTTGACATCAGAATATACAGTAGACTTTTGTTGTTGGGCATCATTTAGTTCTAAATGTCAATATGTTTTAGCACTGTTTAGTTGAGCATGTTTTCCAGTATGATGGTTGATTTCACTCATAGGTTGGGTCAGACATGTCAAACTCAAGGCCCGTGGGCCGATTCCGGGCCGCCACGTCATTTCATGTGGCCTGCGAATCCGCCAGCAAAAAAAACAAATATATATTCTTTTTTTCTTTAATTTTTGAAAAAAAAGACTTGAAAATAAAAGTGTCCCCATGGTAGAAATTATGAGATAGAAAGTCAAAATTATGAGATAGCATGTTGTCTGTGTGCCGACATTAAAACTATCACAACAGGTGGACAGGAGAGGCAACAGCCCGAAAAGAGGTTTTCCAACGATTGAAAAAGATCTACAAATAATCCCAAAATGTCCACGAAGAGAAAAATTGATGCAAAGGGAAGAAAATGTAATGAAAGATGGCAAATCAAATACATGTTTGTGCTTCAAGGAGAAAAAACCGGTCTGTCTTCTGTTATGAGGCTTGTCGGTGATGAAGGATACAATTCACGTGAGCATTTTGACACCAAACACGGAGCTAAATTTAGCCTCCAAGAAAAACATCAAATTGTCCAAGAATTAAAAGGCAGACTGCAATCACAGCAGAATATATTTACACAGCTACAGCCCAGTGCATGCTGAAGGTATGTGAGCAGTGCTCCGACCAGATACAGACTTTTACAAATGTCAGTTTGTGTAGAAACACCATCGCAGACAGAGTTCATGAACTAGCAGCAATCTAACACTAAGCTGTTGATGAAAGCACAGACAACACGGATACATCGCACATTAGTGCTGGGCAGTATGACCAAAAATGTGTGTCACGGTATTTTGTAAGATTCTGGCCATTTCACGGTATATCACGATATTTATTTTTCCGCGTTAACGCATTAATTAATTGACGCCGAAAACGAACACAAGAACGGGCCGGCCAGCGAGTGGTGAACAGCTGTTTGTGTGGCGCGTCTTCTGTCACTTCCTGTTTCCTTCACCTCCATTCCCCTGGGTCCTAAGTCCTTTTTAAAACCTCCAAACAGCAGACACAGCTCCTCTCTTGGGCACAAATTGCATTGGTGCATCTCTGGTCTCTCTCTGTTCCTCCTGCATCGCTCTTTTCTGTTCTTTAATGGAGCGACGGAGCTTCGTCTAGCTGTTGGCAGACTGTTGTGCTCGCGAGCGAGCGAGCTGTACCCAGCATGCCATTCGGCGGTGTAATTTTACAAATGTACAATTATTTGTGTCACAAACTGTTGTGTCGTGGTGTTTTGCCCTGTTAAAGAGCATTAGTTGTGTGTTGTTAATTGTTATAAAGTTATAACCATGACTAGGGTTCCCTCTCAATACACATAATACAACTAGCACCGTCCGCAGTGGGCTGAGCAGCAAACAATATATTCTGCTGCCTGTTGAAGAGCGGCAGCAGTTGTTTCGGCTGTACACCGGTATGACTGTGTGTGAAAAATGAATATCATACGGGAAATTAAAACCGCCCAGAACTATCATACATCATCTACCAGTGTTCATAAGAGGCTGAAGGCAGACTGGACCGTCAGTGAGGCGCTCTCTGCTGTAGCTGCCATGCACGGGACGACGACGGGGACATTAGTGATGCAGAGAGGTGACAAAAATAGCTTTGAACAAAGTTATTGTAATAACTTGTGTTTGATATTTGTCTTTGTTATTTTCTTTAAAAGTTTGATCTTTGATAGAGTAATGTGGGTTTCTTAACCCTAAATTAAAATGATTTATGTTACAATAGCAATGTGCTTCAATATAATTTTACATTTATATAACTGCATGTGCAATCTTTTTACACTTATAATAAACAATGATCAAATGCAGACACAGTTATTTACCAATATGTTAGGAGTATTTACAGTCTTACAGTTACAGCCGGCCTTTGAGGGAAACATGATGCTGATGTGGCCCAGAGTGAAGATGAGTTTGACCCCCCTGGGTTAGGTCATTAGAAAGTCTAGTGGCCGTTGCAGCATAAAAGTGTATCTCCGTGGTCCCAAAAAATGAAAAAAGTCATCTCTGTTTGAAGTTATAGTCGGAGGCGTGAGGTCTCCAGTAGGTTCCATCTCAGGGGTTAAATCAAAGATTAGGTTCACAAACAACTTTTTAGGTTACGGTTTCACCAGCTGATCCAAAAAGTGACTTAGCGAGCCGACGAGAACGCCCAACGGGTCCAGAACACGCGGGACGTAAGGCCCCGCCCCCACAGTCCAATAGTTCCAAACAGACTTCCTCCTCCTTCCCAAACCACATATGTGTTGAGGATGTGGAGCAATTGCTGATCGCAAAATAATTTATTCTGGGATTTGTTTCTTTAAATTATTATTATTTTTTTCTGTTTTTTATTTTTTTTACTGTTGGCTATTTTATATTATTTCATCATGGCGTCCCGCAGGACGTTAACCAGCGACAACACTGAACGTCGTCCCACGCCACAGCCCGAATGTTAGTGAGCAGCCCCCCCATTCACTTGGTTACATTGTCAGCGTCCTCTTGTCTCTCAGGTCACGTCCGCTTCATCGACTACGAGTACTCCAGCTACAACTACCAGGCCTTCGACATCGGCAACCACTTCAATGAATTCGCAGGTTTGTTGAGACCTCGGTGTGCTTTTTACCGTTGTAATCCACACAGCGTGGCTTATCGTGCGTGCCCTTGTGCTTGGTCAGGAATGGCGGAGCTGGACTACGGGCTGTACCCCAGTCGGCAGATGCAGATGGACTGGCTCAGAGTCTACCTGCAGGCCTACAAACAGTTCACCAAGAAAACGGGGGAGGTCAGCCCGCGAGAGCTGGAGACGCTCTACGTGCAGGTCAACAAGTTCGCTCTGGTGAGGAGGAACGTGTGTCAACACACACACACACACACACAGCATCTCGTACACACACACACACACAGAGCATCTCGTACACACTCTTCAGTGTCTCGCGTTACTTCACCTGATCTCTGATTCATGTCTCTCTCAAGGCTTCTCATTTCTTCTGGGGCTTCTGGGCGCTCATCCAGGCCAAATACTCCTCCATTGACTTTGACTTCCTAGGGTAAGTCGCCGTGCGACTGTGTGTAAATCCCCCCCCACTAGGATATTACGTGATAGGTCGGCCTGTGTGTTTGAAAGGAAGCTGTCCGTGTGGGCTAAACGAAGCATTATGAAAGCAAAGGCCAAGTCTCATTTCTTTTGTGAGCCTCCATGCCTCTTAACACTTCCTGTCCACAACCTGGTACCACACCCTGCAGCTAGTATGCCTCCCCTAGTGGTTCACAGAGAGGTGGTAGACCTCCCGATGGCACTGAGAGAAGGCAGCGCGAGGGTGAATATCGCTCTCACTTGGCGTGTTAGACTGTCAAAAATGATTTTCAATGGTTGAACATTCAGAACAGCCTTAACAGTGATGTTGGTCATACATTACACTTTGATTTGATTCTTCTTATTCAAATGAATGCAGCCAGTTTTTTTTAATTTTTTTTTTTACATTCAAAACGTCTATTGAGGTTTTCAAATGTCCCGTGATTTCACTTCAGTTTAGCGGCTAGAGGGGGGCCTCAGTGGGTCCTCCCAAGTGTTGAATATCAAGGGACAAATAAATCAACTTTATCTTTCGGAAGAACGCGTTCTGTATCAACATGTGTCAGTTAAACATTTGACATTTTGAGAAACTCTCATTCTAGTTCTTATTCACTTACACACAAAGTGAGGAGAAGTTAAAGCTTGGGTTCCTCCTGTGCCGTCATCTCGCTGCTCTTCTGTCCCACAGGTACGCCGTGCTGCGTTTCAACCGCTACTTCGAGACCAAACCAGCGGCCATGGCCCTGCAGATCCCACAATGAGAGGAGGCGGACAGGAGACAGGCGGGAGGGTGTAGCAGGTTGTGTTTTTTTAACGCTGGGAACTCTTCTCCACGTGGGCGGGCTGCCGACGGACCGCTGCCCGGCCTAGCCCGGCATCCTCTTTTTATTTTCTGCCACGAGCAGCGGCCGCTCCTTCATCGCTCCAACTCAGCTCCTCGTCTGTCCCAGGCTCTAGCTGGAGACCGATAAAACTTCCATAGGTTCCGTGTGTGAAAGTGTGCCCCTGCGTGCGTTTGTGTCTTAATGTACTCCGATGATTCCCCGGCGTCTTGCATTCCCTCTTCGGTGCAGCTGAACAAGGCGTTGGTGTCTTCAGGGTAGAGACTTCGCTTTGCGCCCCAAAATGTTCCACAACGTCTGTCATGAAGGTGAAAAGAGGGACGAGGGTCGCCTTTCCTCTTGATATACATACATTACATACTGTATCTTTTCTTGTCTTTGTTGAGCTTCTGGCACTTCCTCTTCTAGTTCTCTACTACAAACAAGCTGCTGCTGCTGCTGCTGGTAGAGACATGAAACAAGCTTGTGTGTGCGAGCGGACTTCTCCCCAGACGAGCAGCAGCAGGAGGAAAAGCTTTCCAAGAACTGTTGTGTTATAGCAATCGGTGCTAGAGATGTAGCCAGACGTGCTTTTATTTATCGGTGTGAAGACGGATTGTTTAACATCTCGGGCGAAACATCTCTCCGGTTTGTGGTTGATGTAGTGAGCGTTGCTTCGTGTTGAATTGGGCAGTGACACGAAGCAGGAGAGGAGGTAGACGCTGGGTAAACGAGAGAGGACCTGTGTTAACGTCGCGCTGAACTCTGTGTTTTCCACCTACTTGACTTTTATGGTTACAGCGAAGCGCTCCGTTTAACTTTCCATTTGGACGTTCCAGACCTCCTGGAAAAGACCCCCCCCCCCCCCCCCCATGCCTCTCCTCCATCACAGTTCAGTTTGTATCTGTTAGTGAGGCAGTAGCGTGTTGAACAGCAGAGGCTGCTCTCAGGCCTCTCACTGTAATCCATTCACATCCCAGATGTATCGCACACACATTGTGATCCGTAATCGGACGTTGCGTAAGACATTGTTGGGGTCAGATCCAGTGTGGCTTTCAAAAGGGAGGCAGGAAGTGGTTATGAGTCGACCTTGTTGCTGTCATATCAACTTTCACTCTGATGGAAAAGCATCTGACACACCAGAAGTGTGGTCATTTCAAAAAAACAAACACGGACACACCAACGTGATCTCAGCTTGATGAGACGGTCCGTGCTGTGATACGTGGTTAAACGGCCACAGTTGGCTTCAGGCAACAAAACTACTCGGTTAGGGTTGGAAAAAAACTTTAATCATTTCTGGCTGAAAGCTTCTCCAGAGCCACAGGAGACATGCAGCTGTTTCCACAGGCGGAGCAGTAGCAACCATTGCCTGTAGATGTAGAATGTTCCTCACTCGGATGTAACGATACCTGCTTTTTATTCAGCTGGCCTTAAATGAAAGTAGACGTTAAGATGGTCCACAGTCCTTTTCTGACTCTTAGAAATCTGCAGATCCGTCACACATATCTTCCTCTGAAGCTGTTCGTCCATGCTGGCCTCCAGTAAAAGGGGGCGTGTCCTCTCAGGCACACGCACACACACACACACTCTGCGGGATATCTGTCCCCTCAGACACCCAGCAGGGGGAGACACTGAGCCCTGACCTTTGTCCTCCCCCCTGCAGGTCTCATGTAACAGACGGGCTCAATAATTTCCAGAGTGAGCAGAAGATGGTTTATAACTGATGGTTTAGAGTCAGAACAGAAAGTGTTTTCAACAGGGTTAGAGAGTCACTTAGAGAGTGGTGCACTTTAACTGTAGGATAATCAAGAGGCCCTCGTGTTAGTCGAGTAATCTGCTCAGATTTTCAGACAAAAGCCAAATTAGTGAACTTGCTGCTTGAACGCACAATCCTCGTAGGAATTCAGCCTGGATAGAAAATATAAAAAGGCAGTTTGCACTCGCTGAATTTCTCCATCCGCTTAATAGATGACCCCGACTCTGAGTGGGACTCAAGCTGTTGACACAGTTTGGTTTTTTACGAGAGACAGGTCGTGTTGATTTAGTTTTCCCTCTGAACACTGGAGCAGTCGGTGATGAGCTACATGTGGGGTCGACCTGAAATCACATTCCACACAGACTGGAGGTTGTCCCTGAAAACGCTGCCCTCTTTTAGAAGTGGGCTGATATTTTAGCAGCCGCTTGGCCCGTTGGTCACCCTAACCCACTGTGTTGTTTCTGTTGCATCAAAAGGTTTGCTACCAAAATCATGTTTCCTCCGGTGTGTATTCTCACACACTGCATTGTAAAACTACTGAAGTGACCTGAGCTTTGCACTGAAGAACACATGGACACAAGTAACCATACAGTATGTTAAAGGCACAGTCCCCCAAAACCCAAAACATCGACTTCTCTCACTCCGAGTGAACGTCTTTAACTCCAGGCTTCAAAGCATGTTTCTAACGGCCTTCTTTAGTTGAACATGTCAAGTCTATTGCAGCACCCAGCATCTGTAAACATAGCTAACCGTGATGTCAGCGTACCGAGTACGCATCTACATCACTGCAGCCAAACGGTAAACCAGTATGAAGTGTTCAGTAGGCGTTAAGTTACTCTACACAGACTGGCACTGGACAACAACTGAATTGAAGTGATTGATTTAACCGAACGATTTCAACTCGAGGTTCTCTTTGCTAGCTTTTTTGGGAACTTTCAATTGCATCACATGGGCTGTATTTAGAAAGCGCATGCTATGCTAGAAGTGTGCACTGATGTGGCTGAGATGTAGCGTGCCGTATGCAAACAAGCAGAATATACAGTCGGCCAAAAATACCCAGATGTACTGATTTGGGGAAAAAATTCTCTGTGTGCATCAGACCAATCCGCGCCTACGGTATCCCACAATGCAAAGCGCTGGAACGGCTCAGTCTATTGTCCCAACAACAAGTTGCCATGGAGATAGGTGTGTTGACATCTGTTAGAAAACGTTTAAGTTAAAAATTATATGACTTGACATGTTGCATGTTGTTATTTCTTATTCAGGATGACGTTGTTGACAATGTCCTCATGACATCACACAGTGGGTCAGGTGAAAATGAGCCAATCGAGAAGTTGGTGTTGGCATCCAGTGAAGTCGTTGACGGCGTGTTTAAAGACCAATGAATGCATTACGGTTCCATGTGTTGTTGATGTGGGTTTTTTTGGTGACCTCGCGTATCCCAGACGTCTGACTCTGTTCCACGCCGGCTGTCAAAGACTCCCCCCCCCTCTCTACGTCGGGCCTTACGTGGAGCTTTGGAGCCGTTTAACAGGGTTTATTTATGGAGTGTATCTGTTGCATTTCGCATCTCTTTTCTTTTTCTTTTTTTTTTGCTCTTTTGTAATCATACCAAAATGGTAAAGCTTCAGAGGGTTTGCACTGCGGTTCATTTGAGATTAACTATTTTTATGTGTGTGTACTAACTTGATTTTAAGAAACACTGTACAGATAACCGTTTTCTTTTGTTTTTTTCCTCCTTTGTATGCTAATATGTACTTTTTGGTAAAGTGCTTGGAGCGCTGTCTGAAGGGACGCAGCGTTCCGCTCGCACCATGTGACTTTGTAAATGTGCTCATCCGACTGCTAGAGGAGACGGAGGATGTAAATACTGTAAGAAATACTGTGAAAAAGCTTACTGTACAGTGATCCTTCACACCTGTGGGAGTGGCGAGAAGAATTATTTAACAGTTCGTAAATATTTCCATTAAAATGTATAGAATAATAAATGAAAAAACACAAATTGTCTGTGTGCTTTTGATTGGTCTCAAACAGTTCTGGGAACCCATTTAAAAAAGAAAAAAAGTCTCCTTTTGACCTGTGCCAGCTGACCTGGTGCCTCGGCCTTAACAAGAGGAAAGGAAGGAAGGAGGAAACCTGTGCTGGGGGACGTCCTGCCAAAACACACAGACACACACACGGAGGCCAACACAGTACAGTATGGTGCTGACTCCTAACATCCCAGACATTGAGCTTTTCACCTCTTCATCTGTATTATTCTACTCCCGCTCACACCATTACTTTATTATTTTAATACTCTGTTTATAACTTGAGTTGGCTGCCATTCAAGAAATAAAACAAGAGATTCATTTTTGAAGTGGATGAATTAAAAGAATACTCACCCATTAGGTCGGATATCAGTAGGTTGGAAGCATCGGAAATTGTGAGTGGGACAATCCAATAGGGAGTTTATTTATAATTAAAATGTTTCCTGTATAGTGGCGCCTTTTAACGGGTGGGTTAATACTCTTTCTGGCATTTGAGTGCTGCATGAATGAGTCCCATAACCCAGAAATGTGTTCCGGTCCCCTCGTGTCAAAGTATAACGTTCACGTGAAGAGATTTTTACCATTTTGTCCTGCGACATAAAGCACGTCTGTAAGCATCAAGTGTCTTATAAAGGCTAAAGGAGATCAAGTTTACCCTGAACTATTTAACTGTACTTTAATTAAGTGGTGGTGACGTGAGGTCTCGTGATCGTGGTGTAGTTCCTTTATAGCCTGATGTTGGCTTTTTAGTTATGCCGATTGCATTCATAAGTAAAAATCAATAGTGGTGTTCATTCTTGAAGATTATCTTGCGTAACGAATCGTGTCGGTACCGTACACTAAGCCACAGCTCATTTCCTGCATTGATCCAAAATTAAATTGAAAAGTCCCACCATCCTTTTGAGGGAACCATGTGATGCTAACTCACAGCACCACTTGCATGAGAACAATGATACATGTTGGGTACAAATGGGTACATTTTGTAATTTCATCCAGAGGAAGTCCAGTTGGCTCCAGCTCGCATATTTGAAGACATTAAAAAGCTAAAAGTACAGAAATTGTTTGATGCCTGATTCACAGTTCATGAATGATAACATCTCATTGTTTATTCAAACTTGAGGGTCTGTTTCTGCTTGCACAAAATTGCAATTTCTGGTGAATTAATTTCTTTAATGAGAGAGCAATGTAGTCAAAGTGCCCATATGCAGTCTCCATATGATGTTAAGCAGGTATAATATTTACCCCGGTCACCATATTAGTTTGGCGTGTTAGCGTGCTAACAATTAGCGCAAAACACTAGGTCAGTGTGTGCGAGTCTGCTGAGGTTGATGGGGAATGTCATTGGTTTTGCAGGTAGCCCCTTTTGAAATTTGACCAGAGATATTTGCACTGAAAAGTGAGATATTCATGACAGTCTGTCCCAGACAACTGCAATGAGAGCATCACGATTTATTAACTCCTCCCTCCACAGGCCTGACAGCACAGGTGTAACTAATCAACACTAACCACAGCTGTGATTCATTCAAGGTGTGTCAGTGTGTCACACGTTTTCAAATGTTGCATGTTGATTGACTAAGACTTTTCCAATGTGATTAATCAGTTTACACAAGATGCTAATTTAGCTGCTAAGATGTGGGGAAAATACAACATGGACGTGGTTAAAAATACATGGTTTGGCTGATATAATGCATTTAATTCAGAGATGAGCTGAATCACTGTACCAACTGAACCAAAGGCCTGTGAAGAGAGACTTGCCCCGGTCTCAAACACACTCGAACATACTTTTAAATAAAGTGAAAAATTCATACCACACACAATTAACACAACCAATTTATTGTCTTTCAAGAAAAAAACAAAAAAACACAAAACTCTGAAAACATAGAGAAACGTACACATTTAAATTACACAGGCTCTTATAAACAAAATAAAGTCTCTTTCTATATTTACATCAGCAGGGGAAACGACAGATGACTCCTCAGCATGTCTCCGCTAAAATAAGATAAACATTTTTCCTCTGATATTCATCCCTGTGCACAAAAGCCGCCATCTTTACTCTACACAGCCCTGACCCTGATTGTTTAAGATGAGCCCCAAACCGCCATGTGTGAAATGTGTCTTTGTCACCGCCATTTTGATTTGTCACCATTGCAGTTAGCTGAAGGTGGATCGACCCCAGCGGTATTTAGGTACGCTACGTTTTTGTTTAATAGTCGTAACGGTCAATATGGTTATTGACTGATGAGAACAAAGACACCAAAACTATTCGTTTGCGCACAAGTGCTAGCCACAGCTTTCAAAAGGCTAATAGCATTTGTTTTTAGCTAACAGTAACATGCTATTAGCTAAAACTACTATCAAACTTACTTCCTGCTATTAAAGAACGCAACTTATGCTAAGTGCTAACATTGAGCCTAATATCCTGCTAAATCGTTAGCACGGAGCACCATAGCCAACAATGTACTGAGGACCAGAACCCGTTCAAGAGAGAATCCCATCAACTCCGTTAACGCCAATGGTCCTTTTTACGATGGCTCCCGATAGTTAGCCGCGTATGCTAGCAGCAGTGGAATGGACCGTTCGTGAGGTCCACGGTTTAAGCTCATGAACCACACTGGATAACGTCAGCAACGCGTCACGGTGAACGAGGCAAGAGCAGCCTATGAATTGAAACTTCTGTTTTCTTTTAAGGTCATTACATCAAACAATGTGTAGTTAGAGGGATAATAGCTTCTACACATTTTAGTTTTTTGCAGAATAGGGCGATTTAAATTTCGGTATTGAATATCATATTTTATTTGCTAAATTTAACATTTTGTCGTGTTAATGCAGAGCTGTGGATGTAGGTGATGGAATGAGCGTACATACATTTTGGAGTACGAGCCATTGCAGTAAAGTTAACGGTATACAATAATAAGGAAGAGCGATATTTCTGTGATGCATTGCTAGTGGTATGGATTTAGAATGCATATCTGAGACTTCTATACACCATAAACAAAAACATAACACAGGGTTAAGTTATGTTTGGCTTTGTGTCTCTGTTGCAGCTCAGCTGACTTCTGATTAATGGATATGGGAAGTTGGAGGAACTATGCAAGATTAAAAACACAAGTTACTTAAAACAAAAACACTGATGTCACTGCATCCATCTGTCGGTGTTCTACATGAATATTGTAAATCGCAGTTCTGTCTTACCGATTTCTACTTCCGGGAACTAATTGAAGTCTAGTGAGTCACGTGATGATCAAGCGTTTTGAACTTCCGTTGACGGGACTCTCTCTTTAAAGGGCTCTGCTGAGGACAAGTGGATGACTTTGGTTTCTGCGTCCTCATGAAGTTCCCCATTGCTTCAGTCCCCCCGAAACTTTCCATTTCCATCACTTTGCACTGTGACCAGCTCAGAACCTTCAATTGACCTTTTCCATATCTCTGTAGCAGCCACTGTAAAGAGAGTACGTGCTGCCAGCGAACAACAGCTCCCATGTGATGTGATTGATTGGTCTGTGTGATGTATGAGGAACGGGAAAATAAAAGATTCATTAAAATGACTTTCTGCCTTCAAATATGCAAATAATTCCAGCGCAGCTTCAGGACATTCGTGAAGAGGCCCCCAGCGCGCTAGTACCAAGAAAAGGACCAATTGCTGAAAAATCTGATATAATGTGTGTGAATATTTTCTGCAGTGCGGCGGGAAGCTGCATCTCAAGAGCAGCAAAAAACAAAATAAAAAACAATTGGATACACGGATAGGATGTGCTCAACACGACAATCAATGAACACTCAAAGAAGCAAACACAGGTATAACAAAATAAATCTGGTGAGGCTGAGGTCAACCCTCCGTGTTGTGGGAACTGGTAAGACACACAGATACAGCATATACAGCACAGCTCGACTGAACAGTGGGAGGTGGGCGGACGCCGAAGAGGAGGACTGTTTTACTGTACAGTGACTGGGATGCAAATGAATGACTTCATTGGCAGTCTGATTGTAACCCGTTGGGCTGCAGTGAGAGATCCCTCCCCTATTAAAGGTCTCTGTGATTTAATCAGCTTCAGAATAATTCTATGCTTTTTTTCCCACACTTACCTTCGTGTGTGAAACGTGCTATACAAATAAACTCTCCTTAACTGGAACATGTACCGATGACAAATGTATTTTTGAAGGTACTTGTCTATAGTCAAAGTACCTCATCCAACCCCACTTCAAAACACCAGACTATCCCTTTAAAGAGGTACTGCATCATCTTTAAAATGCTCCAGAATTGAATTCATTAAAAGGGCAATTTTCCTGGTGAAGTTCAGTTTACTTGTTGATTTGTGAAAACAGCTGTTCAATGTCTTCTGTTGCGCTGTCCGAAAAATGACCCCGATGATGTCATCAGGGGGTTAGCTCTCTTGATATTACAGATTACAAATCTATACTCGAAAAATCTGAGCTAGAAAAATGGGAGTAAGAAGCGGTAATAACCTAAATGTCATGTAGCAATAACCAGCCTTTACCAGCAGGGGGCGGTACTGACATACTGATAACAAATAGCTCCGGCCTGTCGCTTCAACCGCAGAGAAGTGACTCGGCTGGCCAACAGGTGAGAACGGGGACGCTGTGGAAGCTTTCCTGTGGGGACATTTCGTGGGACATTTCGTAGCATTCTTCATGCTAGAAGCATGATGAATTAAACGATAAAAACCTTCTACGTTCTGTATTCTACAACAAAGCAGCTGGTGAAATGTCTATGAAGGGAAATGAGTAAGATAAGAGCTCGCCTTTCTGTGTGTGTGTGTGTGTGTGTGTGTGTGTGTGTGTGTGTGTAGGGCAGCGTTTCACTGAAAACAACTGATGTACAACACATCTCTTCACTTTAGTCCTGACAGAGGTGCGATTTTCTCATTAACTCCAACTCTCCCCCTTCCTCCCCGTCCGTCCTCCATCTTTCTCCTCTGACCGTCAATCAACTAAGGGCACCCTTCCCCTCTCATCCCTGACCTCCATTTCCCCCCCCCCCCCTTCAGTCTGTCAGGAGCACCAGTTCCCCCTCGCTCCTCTCCCCCCCGTCGCTCTCCTCTCCTTCGCTGTACGGAGGGCGCTCCCTCTCGCGCTCCCTCTCTCGGGGCAGGCAGGCGGGCGTGGCCTGGCCCTCCACCCGACGCAGAGCGGGGGGTACCTGCGGCAGGTAGTGCTCCAGCAGCACGGGGTGAAAGGGCACGGTCGCCACCGAGACCGAGCCGGCGCCGCCCGGGTACTGGCCGTCGCTGTGGGAGTAGTGGAGCTGCTGTGGTTCCGTTTGACTGGAGAGACGGGAAGGGACACGAGTACAGTGAGATAATGAATAGCATTACGTCATCTGCTGCTACGTCAGTTTGCTGACATTCAGAGACATTCGGAGTCATATGATGGAGGTTACGATAAACAAAGTGTCCCGGTTGAAACATCAGTACAAAAGACCAACAAAATACATCAAGCTCATGTCCAAAAAAAAGTTGGGGGGGTTCAATCTGATTCCCATGGTGCATTTCAGCAGGAAACACCCAATCAGTCACCGGGCTGACGGCCGTGTTCCATGTGCCACTGACGACGGGTGGAAGCAACACAAAAACAATCTGCAGCTTAAATCCATTTTCTGTCGGATTCTGGGTCAATTTCTGGATGAATTCAGTAACCATGGCACCCTGTATGGCGGCTGAGGCTCATGGGTAAAGTTTGGACCCGTGCCAAAATGAAAAACAAAGCTGAAATAATTGAAAACTGGTGGTCATAACATAAACCTATATGTTCTTTACATTATCCGTGGCAAGTCACAGTTTGCTCTGCCCTCAGAAAGTAGAAGCTGCTCAGCTTAGCGGGCCAACCTGCAACACACCCACACACACACACACACACACACACGAAATGACAATATCATGGTCTTTCAAATACTTTGAATAGAAAGCGATCAGAAAGGAAGGCTAAGGCCGTCGTGACATTCTGATATTGACGTTTTATTCAAGACGTGGTGAGTGTGTCTGTGACGTAAAGGGGAAAATAAACAAAGAAAAAAGACAAACACTCAAAACCAACCACACGTAACAGCGCCAACCTCCCAACTCCTCCAGCTTAACTAGCTGGAGGAGTTAGCGGGGAACAATGGCGAGGGATGCTATTCATCTCCAAGGACGGACACACAAAAAAAGAAACACAGCGCAGCTGCGGTATCAATACTCCACTTTTGTTTGTGTCTCGGAGAATAAAAGAAGAGCTCTGGGAGCCGCGGGCATTGTCTGCGATGTGTGGCGGTGCAGAGAAGACTCCTGTCAATGGAGTGAATCGTCAAACGACGTCTGCCAGGGACACTATCGGTATCTCGTGAGTCGTGCGGCCGGCCTCCGGCCTCGGTGTGCGCCGGCGCTGGTTCATCTACCTGTGCGTGTAGGTCGCCCTCTGCTCCTGCCGGCGGTTCTTCATCATGGCCTTGTACTCGCCCACCCGCAGCCTCCGCCCCTCCACGATGCAGGTCCGCTTGGGCCGGGGTTTGTACTTGTAGTCCGGGTAGCGCTCCAGATGCTGCCGGCTCAGCCTGGCCTGCTCCTCGTAGTAGGGCTGCTTCTCCTGGTTGGACATGCCCTTCCACCGGGAGCCTGAGGACCAGGGCGCATTAGGGGGGGGGGGATGAGGAGGAAGAGTGAATGCACGGTGGAGAAGTGTTCCAGCAGCAAGTCAGGGCTGGGATGAGAGCGTGCTTAAAAGGTTTATTCAGCTTTTAGTGTTGGGCTGGGATCTTTATGCGTTAGCTTAACGGCCGATGAAAGCGTTTTTAGAAGCTAAGCTTAATCTGCATAGACAGCTGTTCAAATCACACAATTGTCCCACTTTGTACGTGTTTTCATCTTATTAACCATGTCTTTATTTTATTTATAAAGGTTCCTAATCTGTCTGTGAGCTCGCCTGTGTCACCACACGCAGAATTCACACATTCATTTAAACTAATGTTCACCAATATCTCGTGTGAGGCCATCGTAACGTTCTGATATTGGTCAATGTGGGACAAACAGTGGCTCTAGAGAGGGCCTCGCTCGGAAATGGAGGGGTGAGCGGAGGGGTACTCAGTCTTTGATCTGCAACCTCGCTACTAAATCCTACACGCTGCTCCTTTAAATTGAGCAAATTTCTCTTGAAAAGATATCATAATTAAGTGACTGTGGCCCGGAACCACGGACAGAGTTGAAGACAAAAGGTTGAAGCGTTCTTTAGCTTATTTTCATTACAAAGTACGTCACTATTCACTTGTGCTGGCGGAATTCAAACTCTGAACCCACGAGTCGAGCCTGGCAAGAACCAGTAGAAATGATACGCTCAGTTTGCAACAGCAAATCGTTTTTTTATTTTCCATGTGACAATTAGCATCATAAATATGCGCTGCTCTCTAACTCCTGCTATCTTCAGCCAAACCAACTCGGTAATCAACGAGTACACAGAGTCCTCACTAAGAGACCTAGCTTTGTTAAAGGAAGAATGCCTTATTGCTTCTTTCAAATGTGACATACTGTGGTTCTATTAGTCCAGAGATGATGTGATTGGTTCCTGGTCGCTGGGTGAAGGTGTGGTTCACACAGCCTCACCCGGAGAGGAGTGAGACAACAGGTGGTGGGAAAACCGGCACATACATGGACCTCAATGAGCCCAGCATTGTGTGAGGTATTTAAATAATAATTAGGAATACACTTGTGTAATTAAATAGATTAACCGTATATTTTTGTCTGTGTGAACGACAAGCTCTCCACAACAGTGGAATGGAAATGTTTGGTCTTAGGAAAGGGATTCAGGCCAGTATGTGTGTGTGTGTGTGGGGTGTCTGGTGGGACAAGCAGGTGGCTGTTGGTGCCCTCCCATATGCGGGGCAGCGTCTCAGAATAGAGACACCCACCCCTACCCCGTGCAAGGCTCACCCAAGATCTTGCTGATGGAGGAGTTGTGCATGTCGGGGAAGGCCTGCAGGATCCTCCTGCGCTCGTCCTTGGCCCACACCATGAAGGCATTCATGGGTCTCTTGATGTGGCCCGAGGAGGGAGGGGGCCGGACCTCAACGTAGCTGCCTTGGCCCGAGACGGGCAGGGCACCTACAGGAAAGAGGGCTACAATCAGGAGTGCACACCTTAGTACAGAACTACATTAGTACGCATTTAACTATGTTAGTACGTATGTAACTACGTTAGTACGTATGTAACTACGTTAGTACGTATGTAACTACGTTAGTACGTATGTAACTACGTTAGTACGTATGTAACTACGTTAGTACATATATAACTATGTTAGTACGTATGTAACTATGTTAGTACGTATGTAACTACGTTAGTACATATATAACTATGTTAGTACGTATGTAACTACGTTAGTACATATATAACTATGTTAGTACGTATGTAACTACGTTAGTACATATATAACTATGTTAGTACGTATGTAACTACGTTAGTACATATATAACTATGTTAGTACGTATGTAACTACGTTAGTACATATGTAACTACGTTAGTACATATATAACTATGTTAGTACGTATGTAACTACGTTAGTACATATATAACTATGTTAGTACGTATGTAACTACGTTAGTACATATATAACTATGTTAGTACGTATGTAACTACGTTAGTACATATATAACTATGTTAGTACATATATAACTATGTTAGTACGTATGTAACTACGTTAGTACATATATAACTATGTTAGTACGTATGTAACTACGTTAATACATATACAACTATGTTAGTACGTATGTAACTACGTTAGTACATATATAACTATGTTAGTACGTATGTAACTACGTTAGTACATATATAACTATGTTAGTACGTATGTAACTACGTTAGTACATATATAACTATGTTAGTACGTATGTAACTACGTTAGTACATATATAACTGTTAGTACGTATGTAACTACGTTAGTACATATATAACTATGTTAGTACGTATGTAACTACGTTAGTACATATATAACTATGTTAGTACGTATGTAACTACGTTAGTACATATATAACTGTTAGTACGTATGTAACTACGTTAGTACATATATAACTACGTTAGTACGTATGTAACTATGTTAGTACGTATGTAACTACGTTAGTACATATATAACTACGTTAGTACGTATATAGCTACATTAGTACCTATGTAACTATGTTAGTACGTATGTAACTATGTTAGTACGTATGTAACTACATTAGCACGTATGTAACTACATTAGTACGTAACTACGTTAGTACATAACTACGTTAGTACATAACTACGTTAGTACATAACTACGTTAGTACATAACTACGTTAGTACATATGCAACTATGCAAGTACGTAACAACCTTAGTACAGAACTACATTAGTACGTATATAGCTACATTAGTACCTATGTAACTACGTTTGTACGTAACTATTTAGTATGTATGTAACTAAGTTAGTATGTATTTAAATATGGTAGTACGTAACCACGTCACGTAATTATGTTATTTTAACACAAACCACGATCTCTACCTAAACCTAACAAAGAAGTTCTGTTTCACAACCAGGTGTGTAAAACTGTGGCAGCGTCACGTTTCATATGTGACGTTTTTGGAGTCGTCGGCAAACAACCTACTCTGTTGTTTAGTTATGAGGATGTCTGTTCCCTCACCTGGTTATTAACCTTCACTATCTGAAAGGAAACTTTCTCTTCACCCAGAAAATGATTTTACAGGCAGTCATGGTTCCCTTTCCCCACCCACGTTCTCCATTCAGGGTCTCTGTCCCAGAAACATCTGGTCTGTTTACCAACCACTCTTCAAGAAGATGATGACATAATCGGATACAGCTGCATTATAGTTTGGGGATATTTAAATGTCAATCCGATATTCTGAGGGGGTAATAGTAAAACATTCTTTCTGCAATTACAAATATGGTAAACCGCTTAAGTGTTGTGACACTTTTATGTTTCTAATGCATTATAAACAAACTTGTAATGCCTTATAATCTGCTTATAGCACTGTGTGATTATAGTTCTAAGCACCATTATTCATATGGATTTATAACAATAATCATAACACATTATAAAGCATTTCATAATGTACTGTCATAATTTCTTTGTAATTGCTGGTCACTCACTGACATTTTGTTTTGCAAGGATCATAGTGTATTATGAAATGTTAACGAGTGAGCAGCCATTATAAAGTATAACGATACTTGACCTTGTGAGTAATTATAAAATGCTTTATAATGTGTTTTGAGTATTATTATGACTAATAATGATGGTTGTTCTGACTATAATCACACAGTGCTATAACCAGGTTATAAGGCATTACGAGCATGTTTATAATGCATCATAGACAGTGTCACCAAAAAGTAATTATTAAACACGTGAATATTCGACACGTTTGTCAACCATTAACGAAGAAGGCCCTCGTTATTAACAAACGGGCTTCTCCCTGGACACCTACCCTCGGAGTCACTGCTGAGGTGGTCCTCGCCCCGCTCGGAGTGACAGATTCTCTCGCTGCGGGGAGAATCTTTGTACTCCTGAAGACATGAAGAAAGACAAAGACAGATGAAGTCACACACATATTCACACTCCGGCACAAAGAGGCGATTTGATCTCCGGCCGCAATAAAAACGATCACCCACATGTTCGAGGGGCGTGTCCAACGTGTGTTTCACAGAATGCTATTTAAGGTAAAGAAACTGCACGCTCACCATATCAGCTGCTGTTTAAATGCAGAGCTGTAAATGCAAAGGAAGGGGATGACAACGCTACTGAGGGAAGGAAGAATGGTGTTTATTGTTTGAGGGAGGAGAGGTGAAGGGGAGGAGAAGCCGGGAATGTAAACTACCACACCGTCAGCGTATCTATCATCCCCCCCCCGTGCTGTAAAACATGAGTGATCCCCCATTCGGTGGAGTGTAATACCAAAATAGGTCAGTCATCGGTATCGGTGTTAAAGCAGCCGAGGCGAGATGGAGCGGGATAATGGAGCAGAGGAGGAGGAGAGCTGAGAGGACAGTGTTACTGTGGACAAAGAGAGAGAGGGCAGGTGGCTCGGTCAATGCCACACTGAGGCCTTTGTGGTTATTGTGAGGCTGCGACAGCTGCTGCTCCAGGACGAGGCTCAGACCAAAGCTTCAGCCACCTCAAAGAATGAAGAACCAGGAGACCAGAATAGACCATTTTTACAAGAAGCAAAACAAAAAAGTAACAGACAGTTTTTTTTTTTAGGTACAATATGTATTGTTGAAAAAACAACGAGATCTCCACGAGATGCACGATTTTTTTCCATTTTGCTCCACACTGACGTCGTGGTGTGCAGACATTCTGTACTTTTTCTACCGTCGCACACGGCTGCACTCGCACAAAGAGGAAGAGCATCTTTGTCAGGGGACACTGAATCACGGCCTCTTTTCAATTACTGGTAACAGAAAAAACAGACACATAACTTCTTTGTCTTTTTTTCTTCCACACAGTGTTTATTTCCCCTCAGATAACACTGAGCTGTTACAATGTGCTTCTGTGCGTGGTTTCACTACAGCTGGTCAAGTCCTCAGGAGAGGCATGACTCCCTGTAACCCTAAACCCGACTCTCACCCCTGATCGGACCCCTCGATGCCAGTCAGGGGAAGAGAGTTTCCTCGTTAGACAAACTCCAGCCAATGACGTTCAGGTTTGATCCTCTGGCCTTTCAAAATGCAGTTTTAGAGGCTTTCAATTCTACAAGAGGTTAAATGTAGAAGTAAAGTAAAGGGCTCTTCTGTAATTCAGACACCGGTGTTGATTATGGAAATGTAAGTATGTAAACGCAAGCTAAAATAAGAGTTTTTGGTTTGAGACGAGACACCAACTGGATGACAGTGCTGTGACTCAGGGTCACTCCTTGGCAGTACCACGGCCACTAGAGGTCGGTTTCATCTTGTTGTATTTTCATTCGTTAAGATAATAACGGCCTTCTGAACCTCGGGGGCCACTTGTGACCCATACCTATGAGGCTGATAACGGCCATTTAATCGGCTGATAACAATTAGAGCGGGTGATTTTGGCCTGCTACAATAGGAGGCAGCTGTTTTCAGAGCTGTACACTACCGGCTCAGCACCAAACGGCAGACAGACGGACATACTGGAGCATTTAGCAGCTAAAAACACTGATGTTTCCCTCAGGAGTTGGTAGAGACCGAAAACGGAGCAAAAAGAGTTTGAATATTGGACTTAACTTCATCAGGTGGTCGGACACACAACATAAAACATTTTCTTATTGACAACCAGACACATTTCAAAAAGATGTGAAGTCCTTTTGACTTTGATGTAAGAGTGATGTCGATGTGGCATCATCGTTTACGCAACGCGGTGCGTGCCTGAAAGGACCTTTGAACAGAAAGCTGGTGACTGTGCGTGTGTGGCCTTTGCGGTCCGGTCATCATCTCACCATCTTCCTGTCGCCGTCTCTCTCTCTCTCCCTCTCTCGCCCTGCGGTGCTGTGGCCCCTCAGGAGCTGCTGGGCGTCATGGATGGCCTGGGTGACCACATCGCCGTCTCCGAGGAAACCTGAAGACAAAAACACAGGTCAAGGAGGAAGACAGAAAACAATGAACCTCGCCTCTGTTTCTTCTGCACATTTAAAGTGACATTAACCACAATTCCTGCTTTATATTCAACTCTTGGCCAATTTGTTGCCAAGCGCTCATTACTGCCCTCGGTCACTGCTGGTGGTACTTCTTTGTTCTGAGTTTCGGTAGGCTGCACCCTCCCATGTGTCTACTAATGCAGATTGGCTATTCGTGCTAACGCTAACTTCCCTTTTCTTCATCTGTTTATAGAGTTAAAAACAAGTAGAATTGCTTTCGTTGCAATACATGATGTTTTTAAAGGGGAACGCCACCTAAATTAAGAAGTCCAATAAGTTATTTCCAGGGCCTTGAAAAGTTCAGTCAACATTTGTGAACATGAGCTTCTCTTAGGACTCTAGTTTTTGAATTTGGGAGAGTTGCTCATGTTCACTAATACTTTTGGCCCATCTTAGACCAATGAAATAACATGCGAATGTTATGGCGTAGTGCCCCTTTAAGGAAAGACACTAAACGTGAAAGCTTTGGGTTGAGTCAGTAACGACAAACAACAATAGATGGAGCGACATTGTCACTCCTGTGAAATGTGTAGAGTTTTGGAACTTTTGATTCACAAACAAAACGGGGACCCGCTCTTAAAAACATTGCTCAATAGCGCCACTAGTGGTTCTTTTAAAAAGAGTTGTATAAGCACGAAGGAGACCCTGTTACTGAGACAAACCAGAAACACAAAGGGTGTCAAAAAACACTTCTTTAGATGCGAGCATCTTTGAGGAGCTGTGCCGATGCAACATGTCGTCCCCCCCCCCCCATCCCCTTGGGATCACAAATCCTCACAGCAGCGTGACTCACTGAGGGCAGGTCGTGGCGGGCTGCGGGACACCTCTCTCTGGAGGTCTCTGGGCCTGTAGGCCCCGTGCAGAGCCAGCGATCCCAGCTCCATGCTCTGCGGACTTGGGGTTTTCCCCAGCTCCAGCCCCTTCGGTTTGGAGGTCAGGTTTAAGGGCTGACTGGCTTCCTAAAAAACACACACACACCCACATAGCGAGAGCAGGTGAGCAGGGGCGGGGCCACTGGCGCACATTTCCAGCGCAAACGCAAAGGACAAGGGATTCCGGTTATGCACGGCAGATTTGGCATGTCGGAGCGCATCTGTCACACCTTTGTGGCGTCGCTGGTCTTTTGTCTTCGTGTTCACCTCATCCTCTCTTCCCTTTTGTTCATCTAAGCTGTGTTAGTCTATCTCTGCTTGAGAACCAGTCGTGCAAACACAGTTCACCACACACACACACGGACACACACACACACACACACACACACACACACACACACACACACACACACACACACACACACACACACACACACACACACACACACACACACACACACACACACACACACACACACACACACACACACACGGTGTGGTGTATTCGAAAAACCTTTTCAGCCTCCCCAATACCAGTCGTGGATTATCTGTTTCACCCGGAGGGAATCACTTTTTTAACACCCCTTAAAACACACACATACAGCATGTAGTAGATACACAATGTGTGCATGAAATAAACACACTGCCATGGGTTGTATTTTGTATGTATAATGTAGGCGTGTGCATTGCGACTGTTTGAATTCAAAGGATATGGAAAACAGGTTTGTCACATTAAGATAAACAATGAAATCGCTAACACACAACACGTATACTGCAGTGCGACGATACCTGTCGGAAGGAACCACTGCTCCTCTTGACGGGGGTGGGGTGAGGGTTCTGCAGCAGCTGCATGGGATAGTCCACTGCTGTGGAAGGTGTAAAATTGTGTGTATGAAAAACATGGACACATAAAAAATACCGGCGTGGTTACTCCAATTCGTCACGGAATACAAGAGTTTGGTGACAATTAGCAGCTTGCGCTAGCTAACGGTTAGTAACTCGGAAGGAACCGCCGCTCCTCTTGACGGGGGGGTGGGGGGGTTCTGCAGCAGCTGCAAGGGATAGTCCACTGTGGAAGGTGTTTAAGAATAACATCAACACCGAAAATACCTGTGTTGTGGTTACTCCAGAACACAGAGTTTAGTGACTATTAGCAGCTAACGGGAAGTAACTCGGAAGGAACCGCCGCTCCGCCTCTTGACGGGGGTGGGGTGAGTGACGCTAGCTAACGGTAAATACATTTGCAAACAGGAAAGGTGTTTATGACATGCCACCGTGTTTCACTTTGGTTTCTCATAGTTTACTGAGGGGCAAATTCACAAAAGGATCGCACTGCTTGTGCGACCACTAAACCTGCGCAAATGGGAAAAAAAGAAAGCGTGCAATTGAAGGTGAAGTGCACCCCTAGCATATAGCGTCTCAGAGCTCCCCTTTCTAAACAAAGCAGCCGCGTCGCAAAAACAGTCAAACTCAAAAAGATCAGCACCGATAGCCACACGCAGTTACAGTGAAATGATTAGCATCTTCGGTAAGTTGGTGGTGGGTGCCGTTTAAACTCCTATTTTTGGGGGGGATGGCATGACATTTTGAAAAATTTGTGAGGGAAGAAATTATTGAAAAACAAGTTATTACTGTATAAACAAATAAACACATCATTTCTCCCGCCGATTAAAAAAGGGCAAATTTCGTGTTCAGTTGCAACTTTACAACGTAGTTCAGGGTTAGGCTAGAGTTGTGCTACGATACATTTGAACAAATTACACGTTGGTCCTCTTTCATCACGCAGCCTTGAAGTCGATCGTGAAGTTAAATGCAAATGAGGAAACTAATAAAAGCCGGTCACCAAATGAACCGAAACACTTCTCTTATTCCCTTCCATTCCCCTCGAAGAGAAGACAGCCTCAAATGTCTGGCTATAGCTGACCTCTACCGCACAATCCAACAGTCCTTCAACAATCTTTTTACATTCATCTGCCAAAACATTCTGAAGCACCCACACGCATGCCTTTCATGAAAGCAAATGAATGGCTATCCTTAAATTGCGCCTACAATGTTTTGGGTTTGAAAAGACGGAGAAAGACAAGGTTACCCACGAGCACAGCTTGTAAGACTCGTGAAAGCAGGACTGCACAAAGCTGCACTAACTGTGCAGGCGAGAGTGTTTGAAAGCTACCATCAGCCGCATTGTTCGACTGAAGACGGTGTTCGGAGCTCACTGACGCCTTTCCATTTCTGTCAAAGTGGGGTCTTGGGTTGAAGTGCTTAAATACGCTTAAGTTTCTCTTCAACACGTGAGGGTGAAGACATGGGGTGCGTATCGTTAGGACTTTATCAATACTAGTGCTGTTATCGACTCTGCTTATCGGTTCGGTTCCTTATCGATGCTCTTATTGCTTCTTTTAGATTAGATTGTGAGAAAAAAAAAAAAATGTATGAGTAAAGAATCGCTGCTTCATTATTCTTGCATGTAAACAAATAGTCTTCCTTGAGCAGCAATACAAGAAGATCCAAAATCGTTATAATACATGAGCTAAGAGACTAAGCTAAGGCACCTACTGGAGTAAAATGTAGCTTTGATATGTCGTTATATTTATTTCGGGGACTGTTCTTCCTCTGTCAATTGTGTTTTAATACCATGCTTTGTTGTCTTGGCAAATTATGTTTCAAAAACATTTGAAAAGATATTGTGTGCTTTGTGTAATAACTACGTAATAAATGTAAATTCAAATTTACATTAAATTTAATTTCTTTCATGTTGCCCTTTGCAACAGTGGGTTTATGGTTTCATGGGGGCCAGTGTGTCCCGGCCCAACTCCCCCCCCCCCCCCAAGGCCGGAACCTCTCTTTCCTCCAGCTTGACGACTGACCTGGCTTGCAGGGGATCGGCTGCAGCGGCAGGGTCATCTGGGAGTCGGAGGCGAGGGACTGGGGGTTGTGGTGGAAAGCCGGGATCATCACGTAGGGCATGTTCACCTGCTGGGACGAGGCAGCACAGACACATGAAAGTTATTTTCCTCAAGAGGCTGTGACGCTGCGATGACTTGTCTTATGTGAAGAACCTCTGGAGGTCACGAGGGGAGCTGACCTGGATCTGCTGCTGAAGCAGGTTGATCTTGTGCTGCTGCTGGATCAGCTGCTGCTGCTGCTTGGCGATCTGAGAACACCAGACGTGTGTTTTGGTCACATGCATGTGGCAAACAGACACAAGTGCACACAGTGAAGGAGACCATGATCAGGGCTTCATTCAGGGACTCGACCTGAGTGCACTTCACTGCAGAATGTATGAATATTTCAAAAAAAGTCAAATTACTAAAAACATTGATGAACTGAAACGACAATTGAACCATATTGAGAAATGCCCGATATACATAGTTAGATGATATGTATCTTGTAGGGGTGTAACGGTTCACAGATCCACGGTTGGGTTCGGTACGATACGGTGGAGCCACGGTTCGGTACGTTTCGGTACAGTAGAAAACTATAAATGCCAGAGAAATGTACTTGATTTTAAAATATATTTATTCATTACAACTAACATCATGAAGTTATTCTTTGACTTTGAACAATGATGGAACTATACCTGAGTGACCCATCTTCTGGGGTGTCTTCTTAGCAACACATAAGCATAAAAAACAAAAACTGCTCCTTAATGTTATGTAGTAGTGTTACTTACATCTTGCTTACATCTTGTATTGTTACTTACATCTTGCAAAAGAGATTTTTAATCTCAATGAGTCGACCTGGTTAAATAAAGGTTTAAAAAATAATAATAAAAAAATTTAATTTGTTTTTTTTATTCAAACTTATTCGGTTCGTCATGTGTACCGAACCGTGAGCCTCGTACCGAACGGTTCAATACGAATACGCGTGTCGTTACACCCCTAGTATGTTGGCATTATTAAGACACATTCATAACAGAGAATTTCATCTTAACCTTTTTTGTTTTTAGAAAGTTATGAACTTGCATTTTAACTGCAGAAAGCTAGTTTTGGCCTGGGAACTCTCTGGGTAGAGTTGTTTTAAAGGGAAACCCCAGTGACTTTACTTTACTCATCAAAGTGTGTTCACAGGTCTCGGGGAGTACTACTGCATATGTGAAAACAGAGGGAGCTGTCTGAAGTCTGATAAATGGCCTCAAGTGATGTCACTTGAGTCAGAGTAGGGCTGAAGAATACATGTTTGATGATCTCGGGGTGTGGAGTAAGAAGAAAGTGAGCAGACCTCTGTAGCCCGCTCCTGAATCTCAGACTGAACCCTCAAAGGCCGAATTGCATTGTGGGCAATATAGGTGCACGGTTTTGATAAGAAAGAAAGATACATGCAATAAAAAAAAAAAAACTTTATCTCTGGTTCCGCTGCATTGATTTTGCTCCTTTTTTTGACAGTGTTGTAGAAGTGCAATGATAAAGTGGTGGCACCATTCAGACTGCAAGAAGCACGAGTAATTGGCATCAATGGTAGGATGAGGGATGAGGGTTCCTTCTAATGTTACAGACTTATACATTAAAGTCATATCATAAAAATCTCAGTGTGTTGAGTTTCTATTTAGTGTCCAAGAAGAGTGAGATAAGTAACCTGTGAGTGACAGATAGAGCTGAATAAAAACAGTTGCACAGAAGGGACTTGTAGTTCCTGATCTAGCTCCTGGGATTCCATCGGACCTGGGTCCGGTTCGTGATCGGACTCCTCCGTGTGGTACCTGTTCCTGCTGCTGCCGAGCCAGCTCCATCTGCTGCTGCTGCTTCTCCAGCAGCAGGGCGGCCATGTTCCTCTGCTCAGAGTGGGCTCCCAGGAGCTGCTCCCTCAGACCGCTCAGCTGGTTGATCATCATCAGCAACTGGAGCTCCTTCTCTGCCAAAGCCTCCGGGGTACCTAGAAGGGGGGGGGGGGGGGGGGTCAGAGGGTCAGGTCTCAAACTGAACCACAATCAGTGTTGTGTTGTGATGGGTCTCTATACATCTTTACAATGTTTAGTGTGAGAAATTACATTTTTAAAGCAGCCTGAAGTCTGTATTTTAGCTATAAAAATATGTCAAATGACAACGTAACGGGGTCACTCATAGTGATGAATGTGAATCTGCAGATCCCCTCAGCTTTATAGGGAGTTTTAGATCGTTCTTTAACTGTTTGGCCCACAACTTGACTGTTTTGGTTCAGTCTCAACACTGCATGGTTTTGTTTAAGAGCCAAAAGGTCTATGAAGACCTCTGTTCTACAGATGTCAAGATACCAGAAATCTAGTATTTGATATCAATACCACGGTGAAAAACAAATAAGGTATTTGCACAATCAAACAGTGGTGTGTCTTTAAGGGGTGTATAAACGGTATAAAGGTGCTGTTGGTGTTTGAAAGCTGACCTTTCAGTCGTGCTGCCACCACTGTGCTTTTATCCAGAAGTTTCTCCTTCCAGTCAGCATTCAGCAGCTTCTCAATGGTGGGCATTACTGTTGACAGAACACAACAGGTACTCAGCAGGGCCGCACCGGCGTGGAAAATATTTTCCATCTGACACTAAAACTACGATCTCGGCCTCTCCTCTGCCTTCCCTAATGGCATTGATTGAAGAAGATGCTGGAGGTGCCGAAGGGCAGAGGTTGTTTGTGCCTCCGGGAGAAGTTTTGAGTGTTTGAGTGGATCGATATTTGGACAGAGAACAATCCAAGGTCAGCGAGTGGAGAGAATTTGAGAAACAAAAAATATTCATGGGGCGAGGAGTGCAGTGCTGGTGAAAGACCGGAGGGCAGGGAGAGTCTCCGGGAACAGCTCAGGAGAGCAGCCGTTTACCCCGCGTGTGGAGGACATCAGACAAAAAGCACCCCGATCCCTCCGAAAACCCATTCAGGAGGCAAAACAACACCCTCGCTTTCACGAGACAAACCGTCACTTCTGCGCATCGATTGTTCAGCAGCCTGCATTGTTTGCAGCTGAATGGCGGCAGAATGTAGTGCACTTAAACACATAAGATATGGACTCTGGCAGCTGAGAAAATTGTATGGACCTGTGTGTGTGTGTGTGTGTGTGTGTGTGTGTGTGTGTGTGTGTGTGTGTGTGTGTGCAGGCAGGAGACAGACTGTGGCTGTGCGCCGATACAGATGGTTCAAATCCAATATCGAGGGAAACGCTGAGTACTTGTTAAGGTGAATTAAGTGCAGGTCGGTCTCTCGTGCTGCCAAGTTCTGTATAAAAGAATTAAAGCTTCTAAAAATGTAGAAAGTGCATGAACTGCAGTTTACATTGATTAATTGTTTGCATGTTAAATATTAAAAACAATATGTGGAGAGCAGGCGGCAGCCTCCGGTTCTCCCGAGTGAAGCCGATGCAGAAGTGTCTTACATGGTGCATTCTCTCTACTGACCAGCAGGGGGCAACTCCTCTGGTTGTATAGAAGTCTATGAGAAAATGACTCTACTTCTCTCTTGATTTATTACCTCAGTAAACATTGTGAACATGAGTTTATGGTCTCAATCTCTAGTTTCAAGTCAAACGGACCATAAAGCAGAGTATGCTTTAGGGCGGGCTTACTGTGATTGACAGATCGCTGCAGCTACCAGAGCCGCATACAGCATCTCTACGTCACTCCTCCGCAATTAAAATATGGTAACTTCTGTTAATTGGCTGCGAAAAAAACAACACGTCGACGGTGAAATCGCCAAACTCGAGGCTTCATAACGGCAGTCTGCAAAGCATGGGGTGACGTCACCATGACTACGTCCACTTCTTAAATACAGTCTGTGGTGGAGAGTGAGAAAATGTCCCCCAAGTGGAGGAGCCCTCATTGATTCCAGTATGCACGCTTTAATATGTGCTTAATTAACGCAGGTCATATCGCCATCGCAATGTTGAACAATGTTAATTGCACTTCTCAGAATCTCCTCCTCCCTCTCAGAACAGGAGGTTGCCGCCTGGGTGAACCATAATTACCCGTTAGCATTTAAATAATAAGTTGAGACAGACCTTCCTTGAATTTGGATTGTCCTTCCGGTCTATCACGCGTCCTGGCCTCCCTCAGTCCCATGGGGCTTTGCCTGTGAGGCAGCTCCTTACCCGGAGAGCCCTCCTGTTGGGGGGCAAAGTACATCTTTCGGTTGGACACTTCCAAGACATTTCCCTAAAATAACCCTCGATAATCTCTCCCGCACCTTGTCACGCCTTTTCGTAATATCCTTACCGAAGGGGAGCGGGAGAGCGGTGGGGTCAGCTGGCGGGCCTCCAGCGGATGGTTTCCCGACCAATCGCGCGAGGGAGACCTCTTGAGAGGCTCGGCGTGGGTTATGACTCCGACCCCTCCGCCGGCCTCCTCCTGTTCCACTTTGACTCCGACACACGCCATGCTGACATCCCCACCAGACAGGAGGTGCAGCGCTGGAGGGCTGGGCTCAACCATTCTGTTGAAAGACGAACGACAGCACACAAAGCTCGGTGTCATTTTCGGTGGGGCGAGGTTTGGCCACTTGCCACGGCAAGTTTTGATTTGGATGTAATTACAGTAAAGATCTGAGATCAAAAGAAGAACTTTCGGACTTGAGACATACATTTCACATCAGGGGAACAAATCTCACAGCATATCACTTAGAACTCAGAGCTTATCAAGATGAACAAGTTCAAACAAGAGCTGGTTAGACGAGACTAAGAGTCGACTGCGAGCTAGCGGCTTTGTGTGACTAGCAGTCAGCACAAAGCAGTGGTGACATGCAAACAATGACAATGTTAACAAGTTGATGTCGCAGGTAGAATGTTTACCATGTTCACCATCTTAGTTCAGCATGTAGCATGCTAACAATTGCTGATTAGCACTAAACACAAAGTGCAGCTGAGGCTGATGGAAATGCCATTCATTTTGCAGGTATCTGGTTAATAACCAAAGTATCGGACGATCTGGATGAAAAGTCAAGGGGATTTAAGTTATTATTAAAATGTATCCTCTGGGGACAACGAATGTCTACCAAAGTTCAGCCATCAAGTAGATGTTGAGACACAGATCAGTGAAAACTTTTTAATTTAGAGGATCACCCAAAGTCATTAGAATTTATCCTCTGGCAACCTTGAATGTCTGCGGCAAATTTAAATGGAAATCCATCCAACAGCAGTCATGATATTTCACTCTGAACCGCAAACCTTGTGGTAACGCCAGAGGAAAGGTCAGCGGGTCAGTAGGCTTCATCCTCAAGGGACCATGAATATCTGTACAAAGATCGCAACCCAACAAATGGTTGTTGAGATATTTTGGTCTGATAGTGGAGGACTCGTCAACCAACAGAACCAACCGCACGTTGAACGTTTTATTGAAAGTAGCTTGACAACGATCAAAAGCAAAAGATTGGAATTCATGAGTGAGTAAAGAACATATGTCTGGAGGAACAGAGGGGTGGGTATGAGGTATTACTTGAGTCTACTTTTGTAGTGATGGATTTAGTACTGTGGAAATGTAGATTATGCCAAATCTATGAAGACAATAAGTAAACAGAGGGAAGTTTGAGAGCTTTTGAGCTTTTTTAAAAATAAAAACATATCTTGAAAGTTCTTACACGGAATTTTTAACTGGTTATGAAACCAATTTAATACTAAAGCCTCTATATGATCTACATAAGTAAATAGGACCATCAGCGAGAAGATTGACTATTTCAATGTAGAAATACAGTTATTTCTAAAATCTGTCATCCTGTCTGATTCCCCACAAAATCAGAGGGCCCTATGTACAGCATGCAGACTCAACAGAAACTCCTTCAGCTCAGCCCAGGCCACTACAGACAGACCCAGATCCGGCTCAGGTGGAGAGCGCCCCGCCCAGCATCATTGTCTCCTCCTCCGGCCAGGAGGAGAGCTTTGGAGGCAACAACCAAACAACGCTGCTGGAGACCCAGGCCGTATCGCTGCGACTGCTGGAGCCAAGGGCGGCACGGGAAAACCAGAACCAGGACTGCAGCTTTTATACGAACTTGTTTGAACTAAAGGCCTGGCTCCATCTGCTGTTAAATATCTGACCACATATTTAAAGAACTTACTGGAGTTAAATTTCACTTTTCTGTAATTTAAAATGATTTTAGAATGTATGGAAGACTCCAATGATGGCTGTCAGCGTCGTCGCTGCCTCACAGTGTACCCTCATGTTGAGGTGATGCAGATCGGGTTGTGAAAATATGGCCCAAAGCCTCTTCACATGGGTGTGTGTGTGTGTGTGTGTGTGGGGGGGGGGGGGGGGCTGTTTTAAGACACCGCTGAAGTCAAGGGTTAGTTGGTGATTGTGTTACCACCACCTACAGTCACAGCCAGGTGCATTGTCCAGTGTGTGCGTGTGTGTGTGTGTGTGTGTGTGTGTGTGTGTGTGTGTGTGTGTGTGACAGAGAATAATAGGAGGCTAGAGGAGAGGGAGACAGACATCGCCACAGTGAGGGAGAAGGGGAGAGAAAGGAAGAGAGGACAGGTTGAGTGAGGTTTGAACCACAGTGACCTTAAGCATATGAACTCAGGCTTGTGTGTGTGTGTGTGTGTGTGTGTGTGTGTGTGTGTGTGTGTGTGTGTGTGTGTGTGTGTGTGTGTGTGTGTTTTTGTATTTCCCAGCTCTGCAGCGGGAGGAAAGAAAAACACAGCAGACAGCAGAACAAAACAAACAGAACACACAAGGGCAAAAAGTGGACATATATATTAAAAGGCAGAGAGAAAAAAAGCCATTGTTGGAGCCGGGGAACAAAGGAAGCCGGGACAATGGGGGAGAGGCTGACAAAAGCCGCCCGGCCGCAGGAAACAGGCCGGATAACAATGCCAGCGGAATGTGCCGACCAACTCGGGAACACGGCAAAAAAAAAAAAAAAAGCGGAGCGCCACCGTTCTGCGGAAAGCATAATAATGATTACAGACCCCCCCCCCCCCCCCGGCTCTCCCAACCTGCGTACTGTGTTTCCGAACAAAGCCACCTGTCTGCCAGGGTCCACGGCTCCAAACCTCAGTGATGTATACGCATGTTTATTATGTGTGCGTTCAAGAGCTGCACTGATTAAAAACACCACTACAAGCCTGAAAACAGAGCGGGGCCAACACCTTCATCATCGATCAACTGTGACCAAGAGCTCCGCAAGTCACACGAGTTAACTCACTCTGACTGACTGTATTTGTGGTTGACAGCTCAACACAATCAACCTATTGTTCTTCCACAATGGGAACTTTCACAGGATTAAAAAAAAGGTGCAGGTTTCAGGGCCAGAGCCCCAACAAATGTGTTCAGAAGCATTTCCTTCCTCGAATGCAAAGCTGTTTGTTTGCACTGACTGAAACTTGCATTGTTTACGTTTACATGTTTTGCTAGCTAGCTAGGCAATTTGCGAGTCTTTTTCTAAGAATGACGTAGAATCATTATATTACAAAATTAGCATGACTGGTGCTGCAACTGATACTTCTACTGCTACCGAACCGTCCATTACTACTAGTACTGTTGCTCCCACTAAGCTCTGTTACTGCTGCGACTACAGCTACAACCATCAGGACTACTGCAGACTTGTGCAACAACTGCCCCTGTTTCTCCCAGGTTGCCACGAGCTGCTGATGCGGTGGTATTTATTGTGATATGGTGGTACCTCTTCAGTATTGTTACAGTAAATGAAACCTTTGTGGCAAATGTTGGAAATCAATGAGCAGCTCAACCCCATCTGATTATTTTATCTATAAACAGTTTCTCAATTGACTTTTTAGAAGATTATAAATTACACATACCAATTCTATCCATATCCACTCCTTGTTACTGCACCTGTTGCTGAATATAAAACATCTTCTACTAATACTACTGTTATTTTAACTGACAGAGCTGGGCCATGTGGCTGAACTCAATACCAGTCGTATCACCACTAAAATCTCTGTAGACGATGACACTAAATGATCACCGAGTAAAGAAATATCTATATATCGTAACCAACCATCAGGGTGATGCGGATCCACTTCATTCGTTAATTCAGCTTTTACACTCACTGCTTGTTACTTCCAGGCCGGTGCCATCTGGGCGAAGACACCAGGTGTGCACCTACAAGGAGAGCCACATTCATTCAACGGGTTCGTGGAGTTTGGCAAGAAGAAAAGAAAATCATGGGGGGGTGTTAGAATGCCAGCATTCTGCCAAACACTGTTGTTACTGCATTGCAACACAAACCTCACACACCACCTATCTGCCAGAGCTCTGAACCTGCACCAATTATGTGTGTGTGTGTGTGTGTGTGTGTGTTTGTGTGTGAATTCAAACTCTGAATCATAATAAAACCATCTCACGCTGCTGAAGGTAACTTAAGCCTGGTAGCACCTTAAATACAGCTGCAAGTGTGTGTGTGGGGGGGGACTTCGAACACGATATCACACTGTGTGTGTGTGTGTGTGTGTGTGTGTGTGTGTGTGTGTGTGTGTGTGTGGGCCAAAATCTTGTGTTCAGGTCCAACAATTTAAATTTCCCCAAAAAATAAATCTGCCCAATGATGTGAATATTCAATGATCGAGATAACATTGATATTTGACATCTGCGGTGACAATTGGAAAAAAAACAACAGCAATCGGCGCACACAAAGATCTGCATCAGCCCAACCTGTCTGATTGCTATTGTTCAGGTGCGTGTGTGTGTGTGTGTGTGTGTGTGTGTGTGTGTGTGTGTGTGTGTGCTTCTGTGGAGCATTGGGGAGGAATGAGGATGGAGAGGTGGGCAGCTGTTTAGCCAACACAGCAGCAGCAGCAGCCACCGTGGGTATCAGCGAGGGCCTGATTGTGAGGGGGGGGGGGGAGAGTTTTGTCCCACAGCGAGTTATTCCTGGTCCCCCCCTCCCTCCACGTTCCACAGAGGACTGGTCTGTAGAGCTGCCACAGGTGGCTTTCACACGCCTCCGCACGGGCTCTGTGTCACCCAATGCTGAGGTATGCGCTGAATCTCAGCGATCCACAGACCCGCTGACAGCCAGGAATGCTTCAAGGTGGGCGAGTGTTTTACAAGCACATTGTTGTTGCTTTGCCCTCAAACAATGCTTTTAGCGTATTTAGCTTGAACAATGGGGAGCTCCAGTCTCGTTTACTTAAACACACACTTAGCTCACGAGCAGCCGACTGCACCCAAGTCGATGGAACCTGACCTTGTGTACGTATGCATGTACAGTATGTAGTCGGTGTGTGTGTGTGCGTGTGTTGGATGATTTGCATGGCATCGCCTTCCTCTCGAGGTTATCTGACTGCGGCCTGTTTTTTTTCCGGCCACCTACGGTGTCGTTCGGCTTTTACGGGCGCTCACCACACGCCGCTGAGAGATCACAATAAAACAGACCTCAGAGCAGCTGTTGAGCTCAAGAAAGTGGAACAAAAAGGGACCAACAAATAAAAAGATTTGACTTCGTTGTCATTTTCTGTCACGTTAAAAACAGTTTCCGACTGAGCAGATACTGGGTTGGGGAGTTCAAACTGGAAATAAACTGCCCGAGCGGGTGAGATGATTATACATTTTTTTGCTTCCAGTTGCTTAACTTTGTGTGAGGACATCTTGACACCTGTTGCTAAGAAATTCCAAAGCAACAAGTGCACTGGAAACAATTAAAAACCGGGAAAGTCAGTCCTTTAGCCTGTTGTTTTGGTTCTCAGGGCCACAAACTCTGCTCTTATCAACCTCACTTCTACTGTCAAAGTCAGCGACTAGCTAGTGAAGAGCTACCGAGACGTACTGTAGACCGAAGCAGCTAAAAGGACCACAGTCCTACGTTCACTTAGTGGTAATTGAAAAACACCTCGGTGAACGAATGATAGGGTCGCTGTCTGCCTGTTAGATGTGTAAAACTTGACAACGTTTGCTTGATAATGGTGTTTAAGGCTTCTTCCGTTGCTCTTAAGTGTCCAAAAATATTATTTACTGCAACTTTAAACCTGAACTGAACAATTTGTTTCAAGAATTATTCATTCGTTCGATAGTGCAATGTTTCAACATCTTTGTGTTCATCCTTGTCTCCTACAAATCACATTCCCATACCACGTTTCTTCACATTATCGAATATGTATTGGACGACATCAACATGCATATTACCCAGGAATCACCATTCCATGATAAAAATACCAAAGAAAAGAAGAAACTATTCAAGTTAAGTTTATGTGGAATAAGCACCTCATTTTGTTGGCTGGTGACTTTACATAAAGAAAGAAGAGAACGCCCTGATGGAGATGGGTTTGAGTTATACAGCTAATGACACCAGTTTAGGTTCAACTAAGTTATTTTGTGAACACGGGAACATTTCTAAGGTTCCAATCTGACTCAATTGCAGACGACCGGTAAACACATTGTTGGAGGACCTGTTCTTTCTACGCCCCCCCCCCCCTCGACCCCCAGGGGCCACAGTGCAATCTCACCGCCTCATCTCTATTTACACCTGTCTCTGTTCGACCAAGTGAAGCTGCAATGGAGACAAACATGCAACTTGTTTGTCTCCTTATAACTGTCACGGAATTTTGGCGCAAAACCAGACGCTGAACTACAACACGCGGCAGCAGAGAGGGAGCCCGACTCTGTGAAACCGAACACTTCCCACGACACAAGAATCACTCCGCACAAAACCGTCAGTTACCCAACAAGTTGTAACACGTCAGAAATAAATAAAGCTAACATTCCCCCCTCCGGGGGATTGGCAACGCCAATCCCTTTTGTTCTTCTCCCTTTCTTTTCTTTTTCTTCCTTTGTTTCCTTCTTTCTCTCAGTGTTTTCTTTGCCGCCCCCCTCCCCCAACACAAGCAGCTTGTTGGGTTTACGTAGTCCATGCCGCTCAGAAACTAGTGCCTGAGGCAGAATAGCAGAGAGAGCACAATAGGAGAGAGACAGAGAGAGACAGAGAGAGAGACAGAGAGAGAGACAGAGACAAAGAGACAGAGAGAGAGACAGAGAGAGAGAGTGTGCCAGGAGCCAGTTGAGAGCAGCAGGATAAAGTGTCAGACATCTAAAGAGGTTTTACTCTGTGATAAACAAACAAAGACATTCCCATTGTCAACCCTGAGACTGACAGCTGGAATGGCAGGTTTCCTGCAGGAACGTATCAAAAGGCAGAAAACCACAACGTGAAATATCTCACACGCTGATCTTTGCACATTTCTACAGCCAGGGCCGTCGCACTTTGCACTGCGTGTTTTTCTCACGCCGTTTCCGTCTTTGCAGGGCAATGCAGCGGTTTGCTTTCCAACCACGCTGTGCAGTCGTGTCGAGACAAGCGCGAGCTGATGTACAAACAAATGTTTTGGGAAATGTTTAGCAGCATTTGCTTCGGGGCGATAAAGCCGAGCCGGCTTGCCGTGCCAGCGAGGGCTCCTGTCTGAACCCGCGGAGGCCCGGCTCGGGCTGATCACGCCCAGAGAGCTTCCAGAAAACTGAAACATCTCTGACACACACCACATCACATCTTCTTATCTGCTCTGTGACTCTGAACCTGTATCGTCTCCTTCGGCTGACGATCAGTGAGGGATGTTTTTAAGTTTTCATAAAACTCTGAAAAATTTGTGCTGACCGGAAAAAAACTGATTCGAAAAAAAAGAAAGTAAAATGTATTTGTAACAATGTCTAAAAACTAGATTTAAGAGAGCGGATTGTCCATGTAGTCTGCAGTTGTCTGTACTGACCTGGTGGGCGGATGCGAGGACGTCCAGCGGCGCTCCGTCGCGGGAACAGACCTGCTGACACGAGTCATGGCGACTGGCTCTCCCTCACCGGCAACGCCTGGCTTTTTACTACTCCCCCGGTTACCTCTGACCCGGCTAACCCGTCCTCCCCCTCAAGGAGGGTGAAGTACAAAGAGCCTCTTCAAATCTCACCGAGCATTTGCATAATTAGCATGCTGTTTCAGGTAAACCGCCGCCGCAGCCCCGACGCGTGCGATACCGATCGGACACCAGCCCACTAACAGGTGCGATGGCGGTGTGATAAGGGCATTCATCGGGCCACCGGCGGACGCTTCCGAACAAAGTCGGCTCTATGCCTTGTTATGATTTCCTGGACATGTGACTGAAACTGGCCCGAGCGAGGTCACGAATCGTGACAAAGCCGTGGAGTGTTAAGGGCCAGGAAATAAAAGCAACATGTAGACAACAGAGTGCGATAGAATCAGACATCCATTGTGACCGCTGTTTGATATAATTGTATAACTAAGAAGAGAGGAGCCTGTTTTAAACCGAATTGTAGGCACAATACCCTGATTATTAAATCACTAATGCACTAAAAAGTCTTTATTAATGCTTTTTCTGCTGCTTATGAAATCTCTTTTTGGGCCCCGAAAAGAAACCAAAACCAGCTGTAAGCTTAGTTAGGCCGCCATAAACTGTAATTCGTGAGAAAAAAGAAGAAAAATACTAACTTTCTTGCCCGGCACATGTTGGCTGTTTTTTTTGTTTTTTACTTGAGTTGGGCCCAGTTGCACTAGCTGCTACTGTGACGATATCACTATGGGGTGGGGGGGCGGGGAAGCTCCATTCGCATGTTAAGCTGCAGGAAATGTTCCGTCACGTGACTACTTCATCTCTTGTATGAACTCATTCTGGTCCAGTGATTACATTCTGCTGCGTTACTACTGTTCTTTGTGAAGCCCGACTACACTTTTGGAGCTCTATCTGCAGTGCGCCGTATTTTTCGACACTATACATGTGCGTTGATGCATGTGTAGCCGGTGATGGAGAAAGAACTGCAGCAGCAGGTTACTTGAGCTGGATGCAAATATGCTGTGTTCACACAAGGCTGCCAAACGTGTCCCGCTACATTGTCGCCATTGAAGTGTTGCGCTCGCTGACGGAGTTATGCCGTTAAACTGCACTGGGAACTGGCAAACAGCAAGAACACATTTTTCTTTAATTTCTTAGACAGAAGGGAATGAGAATTTTAAGGAGAGAGAAGGCGACCGGAAAAGGTGAAAACAAAACATTTGATTGGTCGATGCTTCACCGAGTCATTGGAGGGCTGAGAGCAGTAGCGTGTCACAACCGTCAAGTGTCAGTTTGTAGCTTCGTGTCACCGGCTTCCACTGAAAGTGACTTGTAGGCGGTTGCTTTGCAGTTGTACACGGCATTACAGGGCTAGCACACGTAAACGCGTGATATTAGCCAATAGAGAGCGGCTACGCAAACCTAAGCGAGGCAGACTGCTCTGATTTCAACTGAATTTAACTTTGACCCCAAATGCACCACGAGACGGAGACTGAAGTTATATTCAGCTGTACTTTAATATATTAGGCTGGTGGGTTCAGCATTGTGCCAGATTAGCTGTGGACAGACACAGAGATGCACACTCACGCACGCACACAGCCAAATACATAATGTCCTGGCATAGATTTTTTTTCAAAATACATTTTAAAAAGTTCTAATCAGTAGTATAACGGGCTATAAGGGTAAAAGCTGCTAATGTCCGATTATAATATCAGCGTCTGCATAGCAGCAAGGGTCGGCATTACTCAGCGGTCGTCACCAGCTAATGTCAGCAGATTGAGGGCTGTAAACGGGAACCATACGCGCCGACTGCATACGTGAGAACACCCAATATAGTATATATATATATATAAACATATATAGTATGTGCATCTGCTGTCTAGTGTCTGCGTTGGGCCTTTAGTGAGCATAGACTATTATTGTGTCGTGAGTTGTGTGCCCGTTGAGAACACGAGTGGCAGAAACAAAGCGGTGTAAGTTAAACTTATGGATCCAGCATGATCGGGAGCGCTCAATCACATCCAGTCTACACAGACGAGATGGGAAAAGCATTTTTCTTCTGACCTGTTGTGCTCAGGGCAACAGGTGTCTTTCACCAGAAATAGAAGAAGAGCGAATGCTGTTGTCCATATGCCGACTGACTGAAAGGAACGATTCAAAATAAAAATCACTGATGCGGTCACTTCTCCCAGTCGTAGACAACAAATACTGTAATGAGGTGTCTGACATGTTAAAAAACAAAAGTGTCTGCAGGCCTGACATTTTGTCTACCTCAGCAATCGCAAATTTTTATTAATCCGTCATCCTTTAAAATGATTAACGTCAGTTGCTGAATTCGTAATACAAGACAAAACTGAGTGAATAACGTTAATAATAATCACTACTGTCTGATCATTTGCACATCCTTTGTTTCTCGATCATCCCTCGATCTTTAAATTCACCAGTGTTCTTTACTTATTTTGTCGTAAAGTGCTCCGTGAGTGTGACACGTCATTTTGAGTGATGACGTTTGCACGGATGGTAGCTCTGAGCGGATTACAGCAGTCGCCATGTTGTTTTTTGTCACCGATGAACGGAAGTGACCATTTGGAATGCAGAGGAGTGACGTAGACGCCGTATACGGCTCTCGTAGCAGCAGCAACCTGTCAATCACAGTAGCCCCGCCCTAAAGCATCCCCTGCTTTATGGTCTGTTTGACTCTAACTGGACCATCATGTACTAAATGAACATCATGCTGTATTGAAGAAGACTTGAAACTAGAGATTGAGACCATAAACTCATGTTTACAATGTTTACTGAGGTAATAAATCAAGAGAGAAGTAGAGTCATCTTCTCATAAACTGCTGTACAATCTGACTTCTTTTTGCAACCAAAGGAGTCGCCCCCTGATGGCCATTAGAGAGAATGCAAGTTTTAAAAAACTTCAGCATCGGCTTCACTCAGCAGAACCGGAGGTTGCCGCTTGAAAAAAGACACAAAAATTGCAACCGGTTGCAAAAATTTAACTGCGCGATGAAGATTTCGGAGTCGGTGTGTAAACATTGATTGACACAACGGTGAGGTCCTATTTATCTTTAAACGTCGGTTGAAAAAAAGGGTCTTTGGTCGTTTCGTCAAACAACTGCGTACTGTATGTGCTTTCAGTTTTACCTTGCTGCCCGACTGGCTTCTAGTAAAGTTCAGCTTCTTGGTGAAATTTGAAGACCTTCCGACAGAACGTGGAATACTCTTCGGACCACACTGACAGATGTAGTCTCAAAGAATAGTGTGTGTGTGTGTGTGTGTGTGTTTGGGGACTTGAAATATTTCTTTACTGGAAAGGCGTCCACACAAACACACACACACATAGTTGTGGAACAAAGCTTCCTTGCGTTGCCTCATTAGAGAATGAGCTCTCAGGACTGGAGACACAAAAGCCTGGCCCTCTTCTCCTTCCTTCCCCTCTCCTCCTCTGTTCTCGTGGCCTTTTGATGTCGAGGGTACTGAACCATATAGTGCCGAGTCCAAAGAATAAGCTCATCATGAATACACACTTAAGTTTCCACATTTATTTTGGTTTGTTTTCTACCTGAGTGTGTGTGTGTGTGTGTGTGCGTGCAGAGACCTACATGCACCCGATAAGGTGCTGTTGTTCTGCGGTCGCTGGTCAGTACATCACACAAAGAGCAGTGTTGGGAACTCCAGCGCTGCGATTGAGTGATAGAGACATCACAAAGACTACATTTGACTGCCCTTTCCTCTTGGAGTTCAGGGGCTGCCCCACTGAGGCCCGCACACTGCGCGCACACGCACACGCACACGCACACTCAGCTTAGACACACTGCTATTGCTCCCATAAAGATCACATCAATACCATAAAGAAGTGAATCCATGAGGAATGAATTAAAACAGAAAGCTGCGACACCAATCCGTCACCACATTTTATTTGGCCGGCTGCGAATGAATCACACGGAGCGCTTTTGCGATGTGATCGCAGAGTTTCTCTCCTCCTGACGAAAAGATCATTTGTGTCGGTGAAAAGGACAGCTGCAGTGAATCCGAGCCGCGCGCTATCATCCACCCACACCGCCTTGTGTCGATGCATAAATACGAGGTAAAATAATGGTTAGTTAAACTTTAGTTATGTTATTTTACAGTGAACAAACAATGAAATGAGAAGTAATAACGTTTACTGATTATTAGTAATGCTTTCATCTGCTATTTTAACAGCTTATTGTTGCACAAATTACAACATTTTATAGGCTGTATTAATTCATTTCCTATAATTAATGATTTCCAAATGATTTGTAAACCTCTAAGAGATTGTTTGTAACATCTATGAACACTAAATATATGAAGGAGCAGATGTTTGTCGTACTTAATGGTTAATGATTTAACATTAAATGGCTATTAGTTACTTGCAAACCGATTATTTACCATTGACAAAGTATTAACGACATAAATAATGTTTTACAATCTTTCACAATCTCTTACAGGTTTGCAAAAATAAAATACAATATAAAAATGTGTGCAAGACTAAACTTTTAAAACAACAAATTACAACATTATTAATAATTAGTAAACATTCTTGATTATCATTGAATCGTGTTAACAGTAACCTAAAAAGTTGAATCAACTCTTAATTTACCATGTATTAATGATGGTTATTACTAAGTGTAACCCAAAGCCAGAAGAACGTTTTGTATATTTGGAACATTTGTAATAACGCACTACTCCAGTGGTACACTCTGTATAAATGACAATCCCACCAGCACTGTAAACCTTTAGAGAGCGCACTGAGTTGCAGAACATAACGTTAGCGGATCGTGTGCTAGCGGGGAGTGGCTGCCCAGCTACATTTCAATTACAAACTACAGACACTAGCGTATAATGTGCCCTACGCTTGTTGCTCAAGAGCTAGCGCCTCCCTGCTGATCATCAGGTGGTATTTGCCGGTCGTGACGGGCCATCGATGGAATCCTGACGTTTTAATGAGGACCAAGGGTTGCCAGGTCCGTGTGACAATACCAGCCCAGTGGCCAATTAATACCAGCCCAGTACCAGATGAAAATACCAGAAAATATGGCCTTGCTAACTCATAGGCACTGCTTTTAAAGTCCAACAGCATTGCTGTCATCGACAAATGTGATGTAATACCTGCAAAGAGACACGACCGATGTGTCGTCTGGACGAGAGGTTTTCCCTTCACTGCTCTGCAACCAGGTCCTAGAGCGGCCCTGTGTGATTAGATACAGCACACCGTCATAAACAAAGCATGTGACCGTGTCAAACTAACTTGTTGCTTTGTACATTTGCGTTACCTTCTCCCTCTTCCCAGGAAGGAGGAAACATGGACGTACTATTTTGTTACTTCGTTTGGATTTGTCGTTCGGTCGGGACTCAAGACCACCGCCGGCTCTAGTGTGCTGATCTGGTGTCAGTTTGCCACGATATGGGTATAAATAAACTATTTAATTTAAACCAAGGATTTTTTGTTGTTGTAGATATTATTTCAAAAAACGTATATAAAATAACTAGTGCTGGGCAAGTTAAAGCGTTATTATTGCTTTAACGCAGTTTTTTTTCTTATTATTAAGCGGACATTTTTAACACAAGAACCTGCCGGCCGACTGGCGGCAGCGAGCGGTGAACAGCTGTTTGTGTGGCGTCTCTTCCTGTTTCCTTCACCTACATTCCCCTGGGTCCTAAGTCCCTCCATGTACAGCTTCTCATCACCCGCTATGTACCAACGTACATTTATAACAAATACCACACATATTACGGTAATCAGCGTTGCATATGTGTCTGACCAAAATAAGCTAAATTAAATTAGTAATTTAAATTATTTTTTTTTGAGTTTTTAAGGCTTTTGTTTGGAATATGTATAATGAGCATATCATGTTATCGCTACTGAGATTTTAACAAACAAACCAAAAAAAAGAAGAAAGAAACATGAAATGATGAGGTTTGCAGTTTTCAAGGTGTATATTTCAAATTGCATCTATTACACAGATGAAAATAAAGTTGTGAACACCGGCTGAATATCTATTATCAGAATCATTGGAACTGTATTTTAACTGCTACTGTGTAAAGAGAATACTGCTGTTAAAAATAACCTTATTTGTTTAAAGCGTTTGCAAACCAAATGTCATTGCACTTTTGTTCATATAGCAGTACTTTTAAAGTGAAAGTGTGCAATACCCTTTTGAATTCATTCTTGAATTTTGCCCACAACAATGCGATTAATCACGATTAAAAATTGTAATCGTTGCCTAGCACTAAAAATAACTCGGACAACATGTCAAAAGTAGCCCAATTCTGACTTGGCGACCCTGTGGAGGACTTGCAATGAACAGGCTGCCTGTGACTCACCCCTGACCATGTAGATCGGCTCATTTTCTTAAATAAAAGCAGAGAGACTTCAGTCTGTTGTCAGGAGATCAGAGCCGGTGATTTTACAAACATTAGTATTTGTAGGCTGCAGCCCCTTTTTCACTGACGCACGAATGAATCCGCTTTTGTTTTGAGCTCTCCTTTGTCAAATAACTTCAACTTCAGTAAGGACACTTGGTTCTGAAGAAAAGGGAAATATTCACATTTGACAAGATTTTCATGATGGAATTATTACCGATTATGAACATCACTTATCATTTGCATCCTGATCAGCCCTTCCCCGACTGATTATGACTGCACTCTCCTCTGTGTTCTGCTGAGCGACAAAGTTGTGGTTTTTGGTTTGCTCGTCTTGTTTGTGCGCTGTGGTCGACTTTCTACAGAACTGATGAATGCAGAGAGCAAACAGCTTGATGTAGTGTCAGCTTTGGCTTTTCCTTTCTGACGTGAACCTAGCCCGCACTAGTGAGCATGTAACCCGTGCACCTCGTTGTGCTAAAGTGTGCTAGTGTCAAAGGAGATGTTGTTAGGCCCACGAGCACATGAAGCTCGTCCAATACAAGCGCAGAAATGTCACTGTACAGGAAGAAGAAACACACACAAGGGCTTTCTAAAGACATCTGAAAGATTCCGCGGACGACGCTTCGTAATCCTCCTGGTCAACAGGTGTGAGACTGGAGGTAAGCGCACAGTTGGAAGTTCGCAGCCTCTGCAGACAGCTGCTGTGCTGCTGTGATGCTTTCAAGCTCTCACTGTGTGATGGTCAGAGGCATTCGTGTTTCAGTGTCAACAAGACGAGGAAAACAACCCGTCAGCATCAAGCATACCACTAATGTACTGTACCAGACAAGCTCACGGCTAAATATGTAATGCAGAAAATAGCATTGTGACATGAACTTGTACCCGTAACCAGGGTGACCACCATGGCCCAGCACCGTGTCCTCATTGCCGCTGTGAACTGTGTTTCAAGTATTTTGTTTGTGGTGGAAAGATGCTGTCTAAATCCTGAATAGTGTTCAACGTAGTGTACGATGTAGTGTACTGCGTAAAGTACCATGTAGTGTACGATGTAGTGTACTGCATAGAGTACAATGTAGTGTACTGCGTAGAGTACGATATACTGTACTGCGTAGAGTACCATGTAGTGTATTGCATAGAGTACGATGTAGTGTACGATGTAGTGTACTGCGTAGATTACGATGTAGTGTACGATGTAGTGTACAATGTAGTGTACAATGTAGTGTACTGCGTAGATTACGATGTAGTGTACAATGTAGTGTACTGCGTAGATTACGATGTAGTGTACGATGTAGTGTACAATGTAGTGTACAATGTAGTGTACTGCGTAGATTACGATGTAGTGTACAATGTAGTGTACTGCGTAGATTACGATGTAGTGTACGATGTAGTGTACAATGTAGTGTACAATGTAGTGTACTGCGTAGATTACGATGTAGTGTACAATGTAGTGTACTGCGTAGATTACGATGTAGTGTACGATGTAGTGTACAATGTCGTGTACAATGCAGTGTACAGTGTAGAGTACGATGTAGTGTGCGATGTAGTGTACTGCGTAGAGTACGATGTAGTGTACTATGTAGTGTACAATGTCGTGTACAATGCAGTGTACAGTGTAGAGTACGATGTAGTGTGCGATGTAGTGTACTGCGTAGAGTACCATGTAGTGTACTATGTAGTGTACTGCGTAGAGTACCATGTAGTGTACTATGTAGTGTACAATGTCGTGTACAATGCAGTGTACAGTGTAGAGTACGATGTAGTGTGCGATGTAGTGTACTGCGTAGAGTACGATGTAGTGTACAATGTAGTGTACTGCGTAGATTACGATGTAGTGTACAATGTAGTGTACTGCGTAGAGTACGATGTAGTGTACAATGTAGTGTACTGCGTAGATTACGATGTAGTGTACGATGTAGTGTACAATGTCGTGTACAATGCAGTGTACAGTGTAGAGTACGATGTAGTGTGCGATGTAGTGTACTGCGTAGAGTACCATGTAGTGTACTATGTAGTGTACTGCGTAGAGTACCATGTAGTGTACGATGTACGATTTCTCCTCATGATTGGTGGCCAAACGTCTCATCAGAGGACAGAAGCCGTGGAACAAGAGGAAGGAGTTACTAAGGCGAGGAGGTTGCTGCAGGTTAACACAGAACCTTTGTGGAGACCCTGGAGGACAAGGAATGACAACCCTCACAATACACACCAAACAAGAACCCATCTGAAAACTACTGCTGCTTTTACTGCTTTGTTCGCCACTATTTTCTACTCCGCTACATTTTTTTTCTACAGTTACTTTGCAAATTTTGAAGTCTTCATTCATAACAAATGCTCATCTTGTAAATTACAATCCATCGTTATAAATTAAACTACTCTGTGGCAAACTAATGTAAAGTCAAATTGGCTCTACCGATCAACATTGTGCATCACGATTACTTGTAATGGATTGTTTTATAGCGTGGCAATGCTACTTTGACTGATTTAAAGGATCTGAATACATCTTCCACTGATGTGGTCGTCTGTGAAACTATTCTACAACAAGACGACGCACAATAGGTCACTGATAGTCGATGTTTTCAATCCATTCAGTTCATCGGAATAAAGAAATAAAGTTCCAACTTCATATGCCTGTATGTCTTCATGATAAACACGTCTGCTCCTATGAGCTCTCTCTCTCTCCTCTCTCTCTCCCTCTAAAGCTTTCTAAATAAGATGTATAAATAGGCCAATGACACAACTGTGGCCTTCACAAAGACACCGACGAGGGAGAAAAGAGAGGAGAACAGGACTCTGGCTTTAGTCACGGCCCCTTTATCCTCATGCTTTTCAGAAGCACAGGTTAAAAAGCAGCCTTTTTTTCCTTTTCATGCCTCCCTCCCTCTCCTCCCTCTCATCCTCTCCCCCTCTCCAAAACAGGTCACCTATTGTGGCGGCTAGCGAAAGGCTACTGTGGCATTTATCAGAGAGGAGGAGGAGGGGAGAAGACAAAACACACTCCCAATAAAGAGATAGAACAAGAGAAAGGGGAAGAAAGGATGTGTATGAAGGCCACTTTTTTCTCTTCCCTCACAAAGCCCCCCCCCCCACTCCTTCAGGCTAGCTCAGACAAAAGACAGGCCCCCGACTCCCACAATGCACTCTCTCCTTCAACCCGGCACACTTTATATCCTCACTCCATTCACCGCTGCTTCTTGAGAGCGCCCACGTGTGCTCGACGTATGTGTTTGTGTGGGCGTGTGTGTGTGTGTGTGTGTGTGTGTGTTTTATGGAGTTTGTAACGGCGGTAGCGGGGGTCTATGTTTGCCGAGGGTCTTAAAGACCAAGGAGCCGGAGCTCGGAGGTGTTACTATGGAAACGCCTTTGAGCAGCAAGGAGCACAACAGGTGATTCTGCCGAGAGCCCGTTCGCCTCGGCATTGAGAGAACCGCAGGGGGTCTGTGCTGCGTGCGCGCGTGTGTGTGTTTGCGTGCGCGTATGTGTGTGTGTTTCACAAGTAAAGCCGCACTTATGCCACAAACAACTTCGTGCGATAGGTCTTAACCAGCTCCAATAAGCTGGAGATCATGCCTGAAGTCGCTGGCTGGCCGCGGTAATGACGCGCTGCCTAGCTTTGGCGGGCGCGCACACACACACACACACACACACACACACACACATGCGGGTCAGGCCTACGGACCAGACTACACAGCAGATAAGTCTGGATAGTGTCTCAAAAAACAACGGAGAACAAACGGAGGAAAAAATCGAAATGCAAAATCCATTGAATCCTTTTTTTTGCAAGAATGTCAATAGTAGAAGCAGAGATGTCCGTGAAGGTACATGCTCCACTCTCACAGTGTCAGCAGACGCAGTTAGCCACCGGCTTGTGGACACTACAGTGGAGAATTTGAGCAGCTAAAGGGACACTTCCCTCAGGAGTCGGTGGAGACCAAAGACAGAGCTAAAGTCAATAACGGACTGACATTCATCTGGCAGATACAAACACGACTCCAAGTGAACGATGGTGCCGTGGCTGCCAGATGTGCAAATAAACAACTGTTTGCTTACAAGTGATGACACGACAATGTTGTGTTCACAACGTAATGTCTGCCCACCTGCTATATTCCCAAAAGATAAGGCTGGTCAGTTTTTAGATTTTTTTGTTTTTACACCAAAACAAATATTTATGTCTTGAATCCTCGCCAGAGCACCACATGTGGATTACTCCGCCACTGAAAATAGTTCCCAACAAATGCACTATTTCATCCTGTTTGAATAAAGTTTGCTCAAAAAAAACTACAGTGCCCAGCAATGTTCCCTCTAAGCTGCGCGCTTGAGCAATCGCGCACTGCTCGCACATTCTCAGCGCACAAGAAAATCTATGCAGCGCATAAAATAAAATTCAACATAAACGTATTAATTAATATCTAATATTAGTCCTAATCTTATCTAATCAATTAAACCAATAATAATAATAATAATAATAATAATTTTGTTTTCTGTACTATTTTGCAACGTAACTCAGTGAGTGACAGGTGTCCAGCCAATGATACGATTCGGTTCACTTACGCTACGCAGCCAATCATAGCATTGACACTATTGCCCTGCCCATTCGCGCCGTGCAGGTTAGCTAGCTAACAACAGTGCGGCGGAGTTACGAGACGCAAATGCTAACTCCTTATCATGGCGAAACGAACGGGCAGCGACATAAAGTCAAAGCAAGAAGCAGACGAAGCCATCAACCTGGACAAAGTGTACAACCATTGGAGAAGTGAGAAGGACAGACGTGAAAAATAAGGTAAAATTTAAGTCAGATTTGTGCATATTCTAGTGACATTTATTAAGATGTTTTACTTATGGATATTAATCATTAAATTATGTTACTACTAGATAATTTATGGGTAGTAGAAATGATAATAAAAACTGAGTAATTACATATTTTACAGACAGAGTTACAGGAATTTACACTGTATCACAAGCTACAGCACACGTCATTGTGCAAAATGTGAATGTTTTAATGTGAACAAAATGTTATGTCTGAAAGGTGTATATGTATCATTTCTTCCAGAACAGGACCCTCACACAGGCCACAACAGGACCTCACACAGGCCAAAGCAAGACTCTTCCCATGGCCAAGCAGGACTCTCACATAAAACATACTACACATCTCATGAACAAGATTTTTGTCTTTTTCCTTTAAAGTTTGTCAAATCACTTATATTAAAAGTAAACTAGTGAAAATTGCTGCTGTAATTTGATTATTTTAATAAGCCATGTAACTTGCTATGATCCAAGGTTTTGAACAGGTGTGATACTGGTGTGTGGCCACAGCGTGCACATCTGATGTTGCTCACAGTGGTCCTCAGTGTGCTCAGGGAGCTTGTGTGTATGCCCAGACACATGAAAAATTAGAGGGAACATTGGTGCCCAGCAGTCTTACAAAATGACGTGGTATTTTTTTTATTTTTAAGTTTATATTTTAAGATTCTATACATTTGTGACTTGTATTTATAGATTCACACCTTCATTAGGAAGAAATGGGCTTCAGGTTAGGAGCTGCAGAAGAAGGTGGAGATGGACGTGACTCGCTCTGCTTATTTAAAAGCAAACGTTGTAACCCTCACTGTGCAGATCGTACACAACAGACGTCACTGGAGTCAACAGTCTCAATGTAATACTGAAGCCTCCGTATGAGCCACATAAGTAAGCGAGAAGTTATTCTTAATGCTCGTCAACGGTGCCATCCGATACCGACGCCACGCAAAATCACAGAGCTGGGGGGGGCATGCCGTAATGCTGGGCCCTCTAGAGCAGGGGTCTCAAACTCCCGGCCCGCGGGCCGAATCCGGCCCGCCACGTCATTTTATGTGGCCCGCGAATCCGCCAGCACAAAAAAAAAAAAAAAGTAAAAAAACTCTTTTTTTTTAAAAGTTAGAGTTGATTATAAAAATATCCCCATAGTCGAAATTATGAGATAAAAAGTCGAAGTTATGAGATAGAAAGTCATAATTATGATAGAAAGTCATAATTCCGAGATAGAAAGTCAAAACTATGATAGAAAGACATAATGATGAGATACTTAAACACAGAAGCAGCTCTTTGGCTGGTTACTGTACATTTGAAATGGAAATGTATTGTGAGTACATTGAAGACTACTTCAAACGTGGCTTTAAAAACACATCAAATACTTCATGTCGGATTGTGCAAACGCACCCTTGAAAGGATTTTAAGCTTTGAACAAAGTTATTGTAATGACTTGTGTTTGATATTTGTTGGAATGCTGTTAAGCATTCCAACTATTGTTATCCTGTTTCTTTATTGTTGGAATGCCGTTAAGCATTCCAACTATTGTTATCCTGTTTCTTTATTGTTGGAATGCTGTTAAGCATTCCAACAATAAATAACATCCAACAATAATGTTAAGCATTTTATTTTCAATGGGATCTCTATGGAGAATATTTTCAAATGGCTTCAGGCACACAGGTGTTTGCGATTGAGCCAATTAGTGATGTTGATAAACACACAGACTCACAGACACACGCGCACATACACTCCTCTCCCTCTCTCTCTGTGTGTCTCTCTCATACAGTCATTCAGGTCTTAGGGATCTTCAGAGGTCTTTCCCCCCTCCTCCACCCCCCCCCCCCCACACACACACACACACCCCATTTTAAAATAAAAGCCGCACACACATGATTTGTTGCAGCTGTTACGTGTTGCATCTCGGCCAATCAGACATGAGTATTCTGATACGTTTCCTGATTCGAGTGACATTTACACACACAAGAGGGAGAGGTGAGGAAAGACATGGCAGAGCAGGACAACAGTCATGTAAAGCTGCGTTCACACCGGTCGCGTTGATTTTTTGACTCGCGTCGAGATTACATACAAAGTCTATGCACAGACGCGATTTTGCGATTGCGCGGCGCGTTGGACGCGGTGGACGCCGCAAAATCGGCAACGCGCGAGTTGAAATTTTTCAACTTCAGCGACATAATCGCGTGACGCTGTGGCGCGATAGCCTATCAGCGTTGAGTTGCTCCCCCTGTCGTCACTGGCTTTCTGCCGTTGTTGAATCAGGAAATAAATCCTGTAGCCGTCTGTGTTCACCCAGAGCTCTACGATACCTCATATCAATAGAGATCGGACCAAACTATGTGTATACATGTGTGTGTGTAAACCATACGATACAAACAATGAATAGACGCTGCCGTATTTACGTCTACGTGACGTTATTGAGTGCTGGTGGAGCTGCTACGATGTTAGCATAGCCTAGCACCGATCCATCAGAGCTCCATTGAGAAGACCAGTAACCTACAAATCGGTATCATTACGTAGTTATTTCGGAGTCCCTTTTTGTCGGAGAAGACAAGTACAAATCGGTATCATTACGTAGTTATTTCGGAGTCCCTTTTTGTCGGTTTATTGCCGTTGAATCACAGCCAAATCAGTTTATGTTGTGTTCCTACAGCTGTAGTAAACAGCGATGGCTTGCTAGACACAGTGAATACAGCTCGATACAATCCACGGAGCTCCTCTGAACAATATTATGAACCAGACATGACGGCGTTTGGCATTCCGATGTTTGAGGGACTCCCACAACACGTACAAAACACGTACAAACACGTCCTTATTCCTTTCACGGTTGACAGCGGAAAGAAATGGCTGCCAGGTGAACGGCTTCCAGGACGATAAACCACGCCCCCTCTCCGGCGCTACGAGATTTTGCGGCGTTTGGTGTGAACACGACCGGCGGCGCGTTGGACGCGATTGTGCAGTGCGTTGGACGCTTTTTTGCAGTGCGTCAAAAAAGCAACGCGACCGGTGTGAACGCAGCATAAGCTGTAAAAGATAAAACATCGGACAATCTCCAAATGAGAAAGTTTGCCAGAGATATCAGAGCCTCTCTCTCGCGCTCTCTCTCTCTGCCTCTCTCTCTCACAAATTCTTTCTTCTCTCTCTCTCTCTCTCACAAATTCTTTCTTCTCTCTCTCTCTCACAAATTCTTTCTTCTCTCTCACAAATTCTTTCTTCTCTCTCTCTCACAAATTCTTTCTTCTCTCTCTCTCACAAATTCTTTCTTCTCTCTCTCACAAATTCTTTCTTCTCTCTCTCACAAATTCTTTCTTCTCTCTCTCTCTCTCACAAATTCTTTCTTCTCTCTCTCTCTCACAAATTCTTTCTTCTCTCTCTCACAAATTCTTTCTTCTCTCTCTCTCTCTCTCACAAATTCTTTCTTCTCTCTCTCACACAAATTCTTTCTTCTCTCTCTCTCACAAATTCTTTCCTCTCTCTCTCTCTCTCTCTCTCTCTCTCTCTCTCTCTCTCACTAATTCTTTCTTCTCTCTCCCTGTCTATGTCTCTCTCTCATACAGTCATTCAGGTCTTAGAGACTTTTAGAGGACCCCCCCCCCCACACACACACACACACCCCATTTCAAAATAAAAGCCCCAAAGAGTGAATTCTAATTGAAATGCTTGTGATGAAGCCAGGCATTTAATAACCTCTGTTTATGTGTGTCAGACATTATGATTATGTCTCCTCTCCCCCACCCAGCACCACCCTTTTAAAATAAAAGCCCCATGGATTAACTGTATTTAAACAAGTTCAAAATTAGGCTTTTTTTGTTAAAAAAATGAATGCACTTACTAATACTGCGACAACTACTACTGCTGCTGCTAATATAGTATTACTACTTCGAATATAACTTTTGCTGTTGCTACTATTACTGCTACTACTGCTACCATCAATATTATTACTACCACTACTGCTATTACTACCACTACTACTATTACTTATACGACAACTGCTACTACTACTACCGCTATTCATGCTACTAAAAGTAGTAATACTACTACAGCTATTAGTATGACTGCTACTAGTACTACTACTGCTACATCTTCTACTGCCATTACTATTACTACTACTACTGTGATATTAAATACTACGACCAATACTACAGCTGTTACTATGACTACTGATACTACGTCTTCTACTACTTCTTCTAACTGTTACTATGACGACTGATACTACGTCTTCTACTACTTCTTCTAATTACTAATACTTCTACTTTGAATAATACTTCTACTACAACTACAACTTCTACTACGACTACAAATATCACTACTACTTATTCAAATGCTACTAATACTTCTACGAATAATACTTATACTAAAACTTATACTACTACAAATATCACCACTGATGAATTTTTTAAGCCACAGAAACTGTTCAAATATCAAAATGTTCAGCTCTTTCAGGAGAGGTGTGATATGACTTTTCATATTTGTAATCTTTAAACTCTTTGAATTATTAAGGTTTTTGCAATTTGTTTTTGAATTGGATATCTATTTTCAGCAATGTTTTTGCGATTAATTTCAGTTTTCAGCATTCCAACGCATTTTCAGCAGGAAATGCTTTTTCTAGTTCCTCTATTTCTTCCGTCCCCCCCTGTTTTTCGTCGCAACGCTTCTTCTTCTTCTTCATTTTTTAAGCTACAGAAACCATTCAACTATCAAAATGTTCAGCTCCTTCAGCTCATCTCTGCTATGACTTTTTCTATTTCTAACCTTTAAACTTTTTGAATTATTAAGCTTTTAGCAACCTTTTTTTGAATGGGATCTCTATGGAGAATATTTACAAATCCTCTTAAACTTCTTCAACTTTCAAATCCTTCAACTTCCTCATACTTTCAGCTACAGACACCATTTCAACTTTCAGATTTTTGATATCTTTTAAACTTTTTGAACTGCAGTAATTTAACTTTTATGATTTTTCAGCCCTTTTCTGATTTTATAATGGGTGTGTATTGCGTGTGTGATGGGTGTGAAGAGCAGCTTGAGATTCTTGTGAAAAAAACATATGTGTTTTGCCACTGTGTCCACAATATTCACTCTTCATGCATACTTTCTGGATGTAGAAGTAGCTAATATTGTCCTCGTTGTAGAAAAATTACTGTGGAATCCCACAGATTTCCACATTTGACACAGAAGCCGTTAATTGAGAGGAAAACCAACTTTCTGTTCCATAGAGACCAATGTTCAATTTTGCTTCAAAAACATCTTCCACACAACACGGTACCCCATTTCTAGATCGCCAGTTAAGCCACATTTATTACACTACAGACACAATTTTTACAGGATCTGTTCTTCAACTCATCCTTCCTCACATGTATTAATATCGGAGCAATAGGAGCTACGGTTATGGGAGTTTTGATGGGAGTTTGAGAGGTGTTTCCCTGTTTTATCTCCATGAAATGGCTTCAGGCACACAGGTGTTCGCGATTGAGCCAATTAGTGATGTTGATAAACACACAGACTCACAGACTCACGCGCACATACACTCCTCTCCCTCTCTCTCTGTGTCTTTCATACAGTCATTCAGGTCTTAGGGATCTTTAGAGGTCTTTCCCCCCTCCTCCACACACACGCCATTTTAAAATAAAAGCCCCACAGAATGAATCCTAACTGAAATGCTTGTGATGAGCCTGTCATTTAATAACCGGTTTGTGTTTATCTAACATTATGATTCTGTCTCCTCTCCCCTTCTCCACCACACCCCACACCCCATTTCAAAATAAACACCCCAGAGAGTGAATTCTAACTGAACTGCTTGTGATGAAGCCTGTCATTTAATAACCTCTGTTTATGTGTCAAACATGATGATTATGTCTCCTCTCCCCCTCCCTCCCCCACCCAGTCCCACCCTTTCAAAATAAAAGCCTCATGGATTAACTGTATTTAAACGTTTCGCTCAAAATTAGGCTTTTTTGTTGAAATAATGAATGCTCTTCCGTTTACTGCGACAACTACTACTACTGCTAATATTTCTAGTATTACCACTACTACTACAACTTTTGCTGTTGCTACTATTACTACTACTGCTACTGCTATTACTGCTACCATAAATATTATTACTACCACTACTGCTATTACTACCACTACCACTCCTATTATTACTGATACCACAACTGCTAATACTGCTATTCCTGCTACTACCAGTACTAATAACCAGTACTAATACTACTACAGCTATTAGTACGACTGCTGATACTACTACTTCTTCTAATTACAAATACTTCGACGACAACTTCTACTACTACTGCTACTACAAATATCACTACAGCTACAACTAGTACTTATTCAAATGCTACTCATACTTATACTGCGAATAATACTTCTACTACTACTACAACAAATATCACTACTGCTGGAATTCTTTTAAGCTACAGAAACCGTTCGAATATCAAAATGTTCAGCTCTTTCAGGAGAGGGGTGATATAACTTCATATTTGTAATCTTTTTGGATTATTCAGCTTTTTGCAATTTTTTAAAAATTGGATATCTATTTTCAGCAATGTTTTTGAGATTCATTTCAGCTTTCAGCATTCCAACGCATTTTCAGCAGGAAATGCATTTTCTAGTTGTCTTTGCTATTTTCTTTAACAGTTTGATCTTTGATAGAGTAATGTGGGTTTCTTAACCCTAAATTAAAAGGATTTAAGTTATAACAACAGAAATGTGCTTATATATATGTTTACATTTATATAACTGCATGTACAATATTTTTACACTTGAATAAACAATAATCAAATGCAGAGACAGTTATTTACCAATATGTTAGGAGTAGTTACATTTACAAAGTCTTACATTTACAACCGGCCCTTTGAGGCCGACTGTGATGCTGATGTGGCCCGGAGTGAAAATGAGTTTGAGACCCCTGGTCTAGAGGGAAGTGAGGCTCAGGAGAGCCAGGACCAGCACTGAGGGGCGGACCGTCACACCCATGAGGGACTCTGGTGCTCAGAAACATGACCGCTTCTATCCACAATGCTCTTCAATGTCAACGCAAAATGAAAAAGCAGCTTTAAGAATATTCATAATGAAGAAAATGGATGCCTTTACTTGTTAAACAAAACTGAGAAGTAAATATTGCTTTTATCATGTGTGGAAAAAGTTCACCATGCTGTGGTGTTTGTTTTTAGAGGCGACAAGCTGATAAAGTAGTTAAATGCCACGCACTTCAATTTATCTTCAATTGTGTTACGCTTCAGCTAAAGATAAAAACTCACGAAAGACATGAAGGAGCATGAGAACATGGTGCGGGGGGGGGGATCTTTATCGGAGTGCGGAGGAAATAAGAGCAGCAAACAGAGGGAGAATAACAACCCAAGTTTAGGGTTAGCTGCGTATCTAAGGCCTCACCGCTGACACAACATCTACCATCAATCTGAGTATCTTTGTTTTTTTCTTCTTCTTCGTGACAGACAAACCATGCACCGTCTGCACCGTCTGCACCGTCTGTTTATTTGCCCTGGTTTGATCCGGCGTTATTTCAATTCAAATATTGAGGATGGTGAAGGGTGCACGATGGGGACGGAGATATCCCACCGTCTCCGTTTACAAGAAGTTATCGTGCAGGCAGATAAAAACTACTTTTTTAAATGCAGAAAATCTGCCGTTATATCCTCTGAAACATTTTTTTTTACTTTACTGAAAACAAAAACGCGTGTCACTGCAGCTAGACACCTTTTTTATTTCATCTATTAGGGAACAAAAAAGATATCAAACGCCTAAACGAATGAGAAAGCCAGAGTCCTATATATTTATACACATTTATATATATATATATATACACACATACACACATACACACATACATACATACAGTATATATACATATATGACTATAGTTCTCAGAAGTGTTGGAGCGGACCCATTTTGTATGTTGCACATGCACCGCAAAATGTCAAGAGTCAAACAAGCCAACTAACTAATACAAAGTCGGGCACATAACGGCCTACTGTCGATTTAGATTTCACTGATTTTGAATGAAAATGCAAATCATGCCGCTGGACTCTGGTCATCTGCAAATGACCACACACACACACCCACACACACATGTGCAGACGTAACAAACAGGTGTAGAGTGGGAGTCTTTTGTTAAAAAAAGAAGAAAAAAAAAGGTTTCATGTAACAGAGCGCCTTTGTTTGAGCCCAGGGGAACGTCATGTAAATGAACCAGGAAAGCAGTATATGTGTTTTTTGTTTTTTCGTCAACAGCGCACTTGTGAATTCTCGCGATCGACTCTGAAATAAACAAATGGGCTGGGAGTCAGTCACCGGCGGACAACGAAACATCTGTATCGGTGCGCTCGTCTCTGATGGCGATGCAAATATGTTGGGCAACGCTGAAACATTTGGAAAAGGAAGCTGAAATATGTTGACGGGGCGAGCAGAGCCCTCAGGCCTGGTCGGGTCACCGCGGTCGTGAAATATGTCAAACTCTTTATCCCTCCATCCGGCTCCCTCTCTCCCTCTCCCTCTTTCTAAAGGCTCTTCAAACTAAGAGGCAGATCTGTCACAAGTGAACCGGTTCGTTCACGTCTTGCGCGCCAAAAAACGAGCCGTGGGCCGTTAACGTGACGAGCGTTGCGGGAACGCAGAGACAAAAGGGAAACCCGTAGTTATGGACGAACGTCAGAATTAAATGAAAGAAGAAGAAAACACACATACTTCCCAACAAAAGCTCCCCGCTCCACTCTGTGTGTAATGGAACGCACCTTAGTCCTGTGGGAGCTTGCAGTTTGCAGGGCGTGCGCACGCTAAAGCAGAAGTTCAGGAAAAGTTTTTCTTTTCTTCTTTTCCTCCTCGAGGGATTAGAAAGTGTTCAAAAGTGGGCACGGGAAAATAGCTGGGCAGCGTTCAAAGGAACGCTTCCGCTCTTCCTTCTCCTAAAAAACGGACTTACAGCTGTTGATAAATAGCGGCCTTATTAGCGCATTATCATGAGCTTACGGCGGCGAGTGAGTGCACATCTGAAGCACAACTGGCAGAACGTATATGCGCCGAGAGTGACATCTCCCAAACAACGTTTTAAATCCCTGTTTAATCTGCAGCTTTATAGAACCGGCATTACTGCTGTCACACACACACACACACACACACATTACCAGACGCCTCAACATTACATCTGCATCAGAAACAAACACATGAAGGAAGACATCTAACCTGACCCTCAGTCGAAAACTCAACTTTACCATGACGCTAGATGCTTGCAGGGTTGTGTGTGTGTGTGTGTGTGTGTGTGTGTGTGTGTGTGTGTGTGTGTGTGTGTGTGTTTCCTATGAAGTTCCTATACAGTTTTCTTCCTCTATGAAGGCAACAGGTGGAGATGTTCAGGGGAACATTTCCACCTTTGTGCTTCACAAAGAGATGAATTAAAGAGCTTCTCCTCACACACATCTACCATCTCCGTTTACGGCCGGGCTCTTTCTGGCCCGTTGGCCCCCCCAGAAGATTTGAAATTAACGAGGCGCGTCTTCGCTCTCCAAAGGGTCACAGAGGAGCTCTAACGTCGGGCTGTTTTGGCCTCAGAAGAACCCTGAGCACTTACTCGTGGATTTTGTCCTGGATTTGTGAATTGAAAGAAAAGGGATTTTTTTGGGGGGGCCATTTCAGCAAACGTACTTCTTTTTTTATGTATTTAAAGAAAAAAAGGCTGAAAAAATAAATAAGTCAAATCGCAGGTTTTCGAGTTGAGAAGGTAGTCACGCATTTAAAATACGAGACACAAAAAAACATCCGTGCAAACTGTGGGGTCATAATTTAAGCTAACTTTTCATTTCATTTTTCTGCACGCGTTCACACAATAAGTTGAGCTACAAAACCTTTCGATCTAATCTAGTCCGTAGAAGAAAAGAAAAGTTATAGTTATGAACTGTTTTATTATCCATTTGGAAACTGATTGGTGCTGTTTTGTAACATGTGTGACAATCGTCTGTAACAGATGTGTGTGTGTATATATATATATATACATATATATATATATATATATATATACATATATACATATGTATATATATACATATATACATATATATATACATATATATATATATACATATATACATATATATATATATGTATATATATACATATATACATATATATATACATATATACATATATATACATATATATATATATACATACATACATATATATACATATATACATATATATATATATATACATACATATATATACATACATATATATACATACATATATATACATACATATATATACATATACATATATATATATATACTGTACGTATACACACAGTACACATATATCAGTGGTGGGCAAGTCCATGGAAATCATTTATAAAGTACATTTTTTACAATATGGCAGATCTACGCTACGGTTGTTAATAACTACATGACATAGATTCAATGGTCAGGTATTTCTGATGGAGGCGGAGCTAATGTCAGTTGAGGAGAAAGGTTGCATAATTCCGTACTTTTGTCAGTCATCAATAACACGATGTGTATCGTATGCAAAGCAACAGGACTCCGTTGAAAGATGACAAGCGAGCCTCTACTTTTTTAGCAGCCTATCGAATAAGCCGTGGAAGGAGTCAAGCGCATGAGATGAGCGCTGAAAGGTTCCCGTCAGAGACGTCACGTGACCAGCCGTGTTGACCGCTCACAGTTCTGACGATTCTCTCCCCGAGGACACAATGGCGAGCCAGAGGGCTTTATTTAAAGAGATCATACGGCTTCCCCGAACCCCGCATTGTTGTGTGTGATTGGCTTGGGCCTCACACTGCGCTAGAAAGCAGAGGCTGAGGAGTACACACACACACACACACACACACACACACACACACACACACACACACACACACACACACACACACACACACACACACACACACACACACACACACACACACACACACACACACACACACACACACACACCATTATTCTCCATTGTGGTGTTTCTCTGTGGACTCCTGGTTCAATAGGAATCAGAGAACAATGTCGAGAGGATATAGGAGGTCAGGAGGAGAGAGAGGGGAGGGGGGGGAACCTTTGTCTGCTCTGCTGCCCTTATGGAGACGTCTGATGTATAGGAAATGGTGCGCACACACACACACACACACACACGTTCTTACTTCAACACACACATGACATAATCATTAGGAATGCAATGTAACTCATTCAAAAACGCAAGTGTGATAAATGTGTTATAATGTAACGTAATAATGCGGTCCATTATTTTCTTTGGTTTGCATAAACACATGCAGCTTGATGTGGATCCTTTACTTTTTTATACATTTTTTAAATTGTGACCGATTGGGACAGTGAAAATATGCCGATGCCAGTGTATCAGCAGGGAGCCGATGTTGGAGGATAAATGGTCGTAGTGGATTTATCGGTCTGGCATCTGATCATCATCACTGTTGAGTCACAGCACTAATTCCCCCCCCCCAAAAAAATGAAGAAACACCCAGTGATCTTTTTTAAACCACACACACACACACACACACACACACACCTGTGCTCAGGGTTTGGTTGGATTACTGTGAAATGTGAATACGGATTACACGGCACTAATTCATGACGGTATCCTTTGTGTAATAACATAATGTAATCGGAATACTTTAGTTAAAAGTCAAACATTGACAGTATTGCCACACAAATGCTCTTTTTTTCCCCTCTTCAAATCATCTCAAAACACTTTCAATGCAACCAAATAACATTTTGTGTTTCCATCGTTGACAGTCGGTCAAGTCACATGACCCTCACAAACTACATCTGTGCTGTGTTGAGCTAACCATGACAACAAATCATCGTTTTACAATTTCAAAAATGCAACCAAGTCGTCCCTGAAAAATGTAACTTCATTTTTGTTATATCTGATTGATTACCACCCAACCCTGACAATAGCATAAACAGATGTAACAGACTGTTCATTTTGTCAACAAATACTGACAGAGAAGATCAACTTGTTCCTGACTACCATGCACGGTTGTGTTAAGATACAGACGCACTACTTTCCTTCTTCTTCTGGCATTTTCACCTGTGACTTGGATGCAACCGGTATCACACGAGGGCCACGAATGGGGGCGGGAGTTTGTAGGTGACATTCTTGTTACTAAGTAGGAGCATGAGCACTGGAGTTTAACACAACTTGTCTCTGGTTGAACGGTTGACTGATCCGTGATGTTTAACAGAGCTAGAGAGGTGATAGCACTCACAACCTGACCGACAGACGGCGAGAAGGGGGGGGGCTAGAGAGCGAGCGCCTGGGTCACCTTTCCTCCTACGTGAACCCGTTCACCTGAGAAGACAAAGCTCCAAAAGAGAGACAGAATATTGACGGAAAAAAAGTAAAAGGTCAGGGACTCCCCACTGACGGGGACAGCTTTGTACGCATCCAGCCAGTGTAAAGACGGAGCACACACACACATCCAGCAACTTCACCGTTCAGTGCCCCCCCCCCCCAACTGTGCCTGTTAATGCCCACAAGCTTTGACATACACTGCCAGAGGTCCATCTGCCCGTCCGCACAGAGCACGACCTCGGGGAGACCTTCTGAATGCTTTCAAAAGGACCCTTGATGGTGCGGGGACCCCAGGCCCCCCAACACGCTTTCGTGACCCCTCCCCCCCCCCCCCCCCAAACCGGACACCTCACGCAAGCGGACATTTAAGCCTTGACCGTTAAGACAACTTCTCATCACTCTGAAACTTTAACGAATCAGCTGAAGTAGCAAACAAAACAATAAAACAATACAAAAAGAAGGCAATGAGGCCAGGCACCTCTTCTGGAGGAACCTGCTGGTATCTGCTCATTTGCATCTGCCAACAGAGCTGACATCCTCATCCTCATCTTCATCATCACCACCATCAGCTAAACCCCGGCCAGATAATCGCGTACACACTTCAGAGGAAATAAATATTATGCAATCACAAAGAGAGTGAAAGCGCTAGGAGCAGTTTACCGAGTGGATCAGTGAGGAGGAAAGCAAACTTGGAAGTTTTTCTGGGAGAGGGGGAGTTGGGAGACTCGCGGAGGTTTGAGCTTCACGACCCCCGTCCTGTCGCGTTTTGACAACAGTCGACAACAAACACCGCACATCCACACCTGTACATTTACGACACGTTTGGAAGTTGTTTTTTTCAGCAAAATAAGCGGTTATTTAGGATTCCATTCACACACGGAGATATGTGACTTCACTCACCGGTCCCGGTGAGCTCTGAGAGAGAGAGAGAAAAACTAAAAAACTTCCCGTCCTCCTCCTCTTCCTCTCCCGCTTTAACTCCTCACCGCATTCAGAGCACGGTGCGGCTCGGTACGCTGGGGCCGCTGCTCGGTCCGTCCGGGGAAGAGGGAGCCGGGGGGTCGCTGGTTGAGATGACCGCGTGGGGTAAAAGTGCCGAGGTAGGAGAGGCGGAACAGCGCGCGGATGTTACGGAGACACACGGAGCGCTGCCTTGCTCTGACTCGCTCGCTCACTCACTCCGGGTGACTTTCTGTCGGTCTACCGCTGAGGGTTCCCAGCGCTCACTCACCGTCCGCAGCGCCCTGTCGCTCACCTCCCACTTAAAGGGAGAGCGACTGATTTCCAGGTGGTGGCGGCCGCGGCGGGGGGGTGGGGGGGGGACCATAAACCAGAACGATTAACTGTCACCGCCCGCTTGTCACGTTTACACACTAATTACACGCTATTGGTCGCTATTGATTGGGTTCGTCCAAATCAAATTGACAGCCTCTGCCTCCCTCTTCACATACCCAATCCCATTGATTTACAGAAATGCTGACTTACTGTTAATACGACTTTATATGCGGGTCGTATTTCCATCATCGGCTAATCTACCGATTATTTTTTCGGTTCATCAATTCGTTGTTTAATCCAGAAAATGTCAGAAAAAAGTGAAACAATGCCGCGATCTCAAGTATCTGTGGCCAAGGTGACAAATGTCTGTAGGAGAAGTATAACTTGTTGATTAGTTGTTTTGGTCTTGAGTGGACTGCAATTCATTTCGTCTTTTAGTCGTCTTTTAATGCTTTTTCATGCTATCATTATGATTATTACTTTCATGAATTTATGAGCACATCTCTGGTAAACACAAGATTTAAAGTGGTGCTTTGGTTTAGATTATTTGTGGTGAAACTCCACATCTAATCGATTTGTGTCAGTCGACTAAGAATCTCTTTGGTCAAGGACAGCCCTCATGATATTTACCAGCGGCGACAGTAACACTGGTAATACCTTAAACCTGTGTGTGTGTGTGTGTGTGTGTGTGTGTGTGTGTGTGTGTGTGTGTGTGTGTGTGTGTGTGTGTGTGTGTGTGTGTGTGTGTGTGTGTGTGTGTGTGTGTGTGTGTGTGTGTGTGTGTGTCATCGCGGTAACGTGTGGTCCCGGGGACGTCGACTGTAGCAGTAACTGTCCCGGGAGAAGTTCTGAGGACTTTGTTTTTGTTTTGTTTACATTTCTGTCCACCCGTCTGTGGACTCATTTTGTCGCCGCGATGAGCGAAAGACGCAGACACGAAACTTTACAGGTGTGTGGTTGAGATGGTTCAAGGGTGTGGGTGTGGGGTCCAAGCAACGGCGCCGGAGGTAGTGGCCGAATATTGTGAAAAATCCAGTGGCGGGCCGTGCATTTTATGCATGGGCCTTCTGTGCTGTCCTACGACAGTTGAACAGCTACGGTGCAAATGCATGAATCCGTGCATTATATTCATATGACAACAAAGCATGACAAATCAATCCAGCAAACCTGCAGCGGATCCACGCATTCCACCACACAAGAGAACGAGCCATTCAAATATTATTCATGAAAACGTTACTGCAGATGTAAAAAAAACAACCGCAGTTTGTCACTTACCGAATTCTTTGTTGACAAAGAGTTTAATCCCAGTCCATCGTTTCAGTTAGAAGTCCTTCTCGATTCATGGACGCCAGTGACAGTCGAGCCTCCCCAGTTGTATTTCCGGTTCGCAGCGGGGCCGGGATCCCACCTCCGCCGGTGCGCCCGCCGGCCACGACCCCGACCCCCGACCCCGACTGCCGGCCCCGACCGCCGGCCCCGACCACGGTTGCGGAGCTCCGTTTCCCTGCGAATGTGTTTGTTGATCTGTAGATCCACTCAGGTTTCTCCAAAAGTTTTCAAAAGCACTGTAGTGTCCTGCCGTGCTATGGCGTCCTCAGGTTAGCATAGCATAGCTCCAAACACCAAGATGCTCAGTTAAAATGAAACATTCCCAGCCATAAAATGTGCGACGCTGTCAGCCAGGAACACCGTTCATAAAAATCCTTTTCGTGGCTGAGTCAGGGCTGCTGTTATGTTATAATTTCTTCCATATCTTTCAATTTGAACTCTTACTACTCCATCTAACTTCTGCCAGCTTCCTTAAATTTCACATTAGTCACTCGCTGGCCCACTGACCAATCACGGCGCACGTTAATGCAGACGTACTCAGCAGGCTACCTCTGTGCCAAAGGCACGTCAAAGAATACGCCCGACAGGTCAAACTAAAGATCTGATTGGTTGAAGAATATGACAATCAACAATATCGTCCCCATATACTTTCATCTGCAAAGTCTACCTAGAGGACCTCGGGCCTCTCTTCTTACTTAGAGACATAGGGGCTGAATCTGATTGGATAAGAGCTCTCCTAAAAACAAGTGCTGGAAGCAGCACAAGACAGGAGCTGTGCAATGAGAAAATAAGCGAATGGGAAAAAATATATAATACATGTAGTGTATTTATGAAAAATTATTAAATTATAATGTAGCTATAACTTTGTGATTCTGTTTAGGCCAGCAGAGAAGGCCTTGCAGGCCCTGACGGCCCACCACTGGAGAAATCAGAGTGATGGCTATCATGTCCACCAAAGTTAAGTACGATCAGCTCTGCTCACATATGTTTTAGTCCACGGGGTGATTGAAAAACTAAATTTTAAAAAACCATCCAAAGGACTGAAAGATTTGTTTATGTCCCCTTTGCACGGAAGGATTCCCACATGTGTAAAACGTGAGGATTTAGTTCTTGTTTCAAATCTTGTTTATCGTCACTGTACATTTGTCATGCTTTTCTGCTATTTTTTTCCCAGTCAGGGATTATGTCCACGCTAAATATGACTAAAGTTTGGATGGGTCTGATTTTTATCAGTATTGTTTTTTTTAATTAAAAACACAAAGTTCAACCAGCCTCCCCAGTAACTTTCATGCTGTAGGTTAAATGTTGTGTTGAAGCTGGAATTAACAAATGTTTGGCATTTTTTGCTTAATAACTGCTTTTAAGTTATTAATATATCATAAAAACAGGTTGAAATGAGTTGTCCGTCGATCAAACTAACGGATTAATCAACTAATTAGTTCACCTCATGAAACAAATTCACGTCTTTAAATTCTGCTTGACCAAATTACATAAAACGTTTTCCAATTTGCCCTCAGTAGTTTGCATCCTCAGCAGAATGGTTCAGCTTTGTTCGTCACGGTGGTGAAATGTTCACCGAAACATCTGCCGCCACCCAAACACGAGATGAACAGGATCTCATTTGTGCTGAATAAATGATATTCCACCAACTCAACAGCAGTGTCTCTTTCCAGCTAAATGTTTTCTTAATCCACCAACCTAAAAATGTGTTGTGACCTTGAATTAACAACAAAAAGTACAAATTCTCTTTTCCTCACAAAAACATTTGAAAGAAAAGTTGTATCCAAAGAAAACTCTTTTTCCCCCCAAAATGCAATTTTGATTTTTTTTCTTCCAAATATCATTTAATGCCTTGAACTGAAAACAACTTTTTTGTGTAATTTGGGTGAATGAACCTTTAATATCTTTACTTCCTCTTTATATTCCCTAGTAATCTCTTGTTTTTCCTCCTCCTACTCTAACAGTGGTACATGCAGAGTACTGCAACCATAAGTGGATAATTATATTGATGGAACATCTGGACCTCTGCTTGGTTTTGTTCTGCGTTTCAACATATCTCAGTTGTTGTTGAACAGGTGTCTCAGGCAGAAACACACCGTATATTGATGACATCATGTTTGTTGAAGTTGCTGCAAAGCAGTGTCAGAAAATGGCGAAAAACGGCCACAATCTCAAGTTCCCAGTGGCCGAGTTGGCAAATCTCTTAGGGACTGTAGGACAATTCTTAGCGGGGAGGGGGTGTGGCCTTTATTAGGACTGCCCCCTCTTAGTCCATTAGTCGTTTTGGTCTGAGTCGACCGCAATTTCTTTTGCCGATTAGCCCTTTTTATGCTTTTTTTTACTGCTTTGCATTGCTGCAAAATGGAAGGCCTGTACTTTGTCCAGAGGTTGCCAGAGGTTGTTAATTACACATCAGTGTTTCCAAAAAAGCTTTCTGTGTTGAAATAAACGTTGGCTTGGTGAAAAAAAGCCAAAACTGTGACTCGTTTTCATTCTTTTTCCTAAATGCATAGGCACGGCGCGTCGGTAGCCGAGCGGCTGACACAACGTCGGGGCAATGGGACTGAAGAAGCGAAGGACCTCATATCAAGACGGGAAGAAAGGGAAGGAGGGAATCGCCGAGGTCACGGGAGCGCACAACGGTGAGGAGAAGATAAAAGGAGGCGCGGCTCTGTGGGGACGGGGGGAGAGATAGAGGGAGAAAGAGGGACAAAGAGAGGAGGAGAGAGAATGAAAGAGAGGGAGAGAACGAGGTAGTGCGTTGGGGGAGCCGATGTGCCATTTCTAATCCCTCCTGTTCGTGGCTTTGTGCCGTGGCCCAGCAGGAAGTGGGAGCTGGGCAGACAACAATTAACAAAAGAGCTGTGAAGAATACAATTAGCCATCAATGGCCAACCACGGGCCTTTGTGCCTGTCGCCATGGAGACGGCACAACACCACTATACTGAGATTACAAAACCCTTTTCTACACTTCTCCTTTTTTTCTCTCCCCATCTACCCTTTTCTCTTTTACCCTTTCCTTTTTTTCCACTCTTTTTCTTTTCTTCAGCTTCCAAACTAATGTCCAATTTTTTTCTCTTCAGTTCATCTCTTCAGTCTTTTCTTCTCTGTGAGACACACACACACACACATAGACACACTTACATGTACTGCTTTACATGTGAACACTTGGTTCATGCTTTCTGTGAAGCGACGTGATGTCTCTGTCTTGTGGTGTTCTGGCTCTTTAGATGTCTCATCACTGACGAGTCTGGAGATTTGAGCAGTGGGTGAACCCCTCTACCCCTCTACACCCAGCCAGATGTTTGTCCGACAGCCCGTTATCCCAAAAAACAAATGGCCATTGCTCCGAAGGCCCATTGTTTCAAGTATACACAATCCACCTGCAGCAAACAGCAGCACGAGGCCTTCCTTGGTTGGGTTGGTTAGGGTTAGGCATGAGCAATGAGATTAGGAGCAAGAGTATCAGGGTAAACCAATCAAAGGCCGAGTAGGGCGGGTCATGTCGTGGTAGGAAATAGACTTCAAGGCGAAGGTCCAATGAGGTAATTTTGCACAATAATTAGCCATGCGCTTCTGTTTGTTGCAGGGGGAGTTTGCATTTTCCGAACAATTGCGGTTTACTTTGAAGTCCAATGACTATTGGTGGGGTTTGGTAATAATAGGCCGTCTGAACACCCAGACCAGCATGGCTATCTCACTCTGGCCCCCGTGGTGGTGAGCGACGATGGAGCCCTTCGCCACCTTGATGGTCCGTACTGACTTTAATAGAAGAGATCTTTCTCATCTGAATAAATCATGTTTTTGTTCCTTTACAACCACCCAATGTCATCTTTTCCTTGCCTGACATAAATAACAAAACAGCATCTCTTTGCTGCTTTGGAAAGTGAAGCACAGTCAAATTTCCGTCACCTTTCCTCAAAACTGTGCCTTTTGTCTTCAACAATGGAGACGAGCTGCAGCATGTCAAACTATGGAAGTGGAGAGAGTGGGACATGCAGCTGTGAGGCACGGGGGTGCACTATAGGAGGCCTTTAAAGGAAAGAGCAAAATAAACCACGGGAGCAGTTGAGGATGCAAAACTGTCATTTAATCTACGGCAGGCAAAATATGGAGTGGCAAACATCTTAAAACTGTCTTTTTCAGCCGCTTCCTCCACCGGTTATGATGTTCAAGGTTGAGCTGGTGAACAGGTTCAAAACCAGGACCTTCTGGCCTGTGAGCCGCGTGCCATCCCTTCTACGAACTGCCTTCAATTTCATAAACTGAGCATCTGAACAATGGAGGGAAATTGAATGATACATCCAGCCTGAGTCACCACAAAGTGTTTGGATTATTGTTTTATTATATGTTTGAAAAACAAAGGCTTAAGTTCCATCTGCCATTTAAATGGGACCAATATTGTGTTCTGCTGTGTGTGTGTGTGTGTGTGTGTGTGTGTGTGTGTGTGTGTGTGTGTGTGTGTGTGTGTGTGTGTGAGAGGCAAGCCTCATATTGGCTTTAGGATACATTTTTACCTTAAACAAGAACTGTGGATTTTGACCCCCATCTGTCACTATATATTGCATGAGGAAGGGATGACTTTACAGCCAGTGGAGGCTGTAGATGGAGATGAGGAAACTGTCAGTCCCTAATTTGCAGACAGAGATTTGAAAGATGTTTTATGATGCCGCCACCGGGTTTACTTTATTTTAGGTTTGTCGGATTTTAGTATTGTTTGATTTTAATATTGTTTTATGCGTTAACTTCAGTGATTTTAGTGTTGTTTGATTTCAATAGTGTTTGATTCACTATCGTACTTTACTTTAGGATTGTCTGATCTTAGTATGTTTTCTCATTAGTTTACTTTTCTTTACGATTTGTCTGACTTTATTACTGTATTTAAGTTAACTTTAAGATTTCTTTGATTTTAGTGTTGCTTAATTTGTTAAAAAATTAGGTTTGTCTGATTTTAGCACGTTTTATCCATTCGCTTATTTTGTTTTAGAATTGTTAAGTGATTTTAGAATTTATTTCTGTTTCTAATCTGTTGCCTGATTTTTTGTTTTGTCTTCAATGTTCTACGCTGCCCTTTATGCTGTTCGATGTAAATATTTGACATCTACCGAGTATGCTTTAATGCTTTATATTTATTTATTTGTGTTTTGTAAAGTGCTTCATCAATAAAGTGTCCTATTATTCTACCTGTGCCAGGTTGCCAGTACATTACAGCTGTGTGAATATAAGTTGAACAAATGTTTGAGCCTCCCGTTGCCACTTGGATACATTGTTGTGACAAAACAATGATGAAGATTCAGCCTTGAACTGTTCGTAGAGTTAGCCATGCTTTGAAATACAATGTCTTCATCGCAAAACTTTACATCGTCAGTATTTCATATTTCAAAACACCAATAGTCTAAAATAAGTGTGCCAATGGATTTGCACCCATTTGTCCGAAAATAATCGCCCATCGTTCTGAAGGCCCGTTGCTCAGCCCCTGCCCGTAAGGGTTCTCGATGAAACCCTTTGAATATAGAAGGGTTCTTGGTAGAACCCCCTGGGTGAGTTCTTGGTAGAACCCTTAGAAGGTGGAAAGGTTCCGGATGAAGCACCCAGAGAAGGTTCTGGGTGGAACCATTACACCATAGGACCGTTGTAGAAGCTCTCATGGGGTTTCTGGGTGGAACCTGTCACAGATGGTTGTAGGTATAAACCCTTTATGTTGGTTTCTAGGTGGAACCCTTTCAAAGGGTTCCAGGTAGAACCTTCACATAAGGTTTGACCAGGAACCAAAAAGGTTTCTCCTATAAGGACAAGCCGAAGAACCCAAGAAGTTCTGGTTTGCATCTTCATTTCTAAGATAGTTTTTTGATTCACTTGTGCCTGTTCGGTGACAGACAGCGGAGTAAACGGTGCCACGAACAACCAAGCCGTGAAGTGCAGTTTCCATGTAAATTATTACCAGGATTTGCATTCGCCCACACCGGGGCAGAGCACAGTCGTCAGTAATGTGCTTTGTGGCTTCGCTGTTGTACATGTGTGCACGGTTCCAATTCAAAGCTGAACTTTTTCAAAGATAAGTTGGCCACTGATGTAAATCTCTGAAGCTAAAAAAAATGAAAAGCATGTTTCATTTGAACCCCACACACATGGCTGTGGTGTGAGTGATCGTTATCCAACACACAGCTGTCAGTTTTTTTGCACCATGGTGCGGTTGGAACTGTAAAGGTGGCTGCACACAGTAAAGGCGTCTGTTTCTTGTATGGCCGGAGCAACGCTGTAACCAGTGGGTTCCTTACATAATGCGAGGTACACCCGAAGAATCTATTGCAATTCAATACAACTGCCCTGCCATAAATCCTACTTTCACAAAGCTCTCAATGTTCGGATTTTGGTGACGTTGCCAGAAATGTGTGAATTCAATTCTACGTTTATTATTGAGCTCGTAGTGTACGGTGGTGTTGTGCCTGTGTTGTTGCTGGACCACATTATACTGAGAGGTGTTTATTGGTTTTTGTACATGCATGAGGTTAGCAGAATATAAACTTATTTAAATATAACGAGATCGAGCCATGAACGAAAGAGAAGGGAAGGAGGGAATTTTATTCGACACAAATTAAGACGGATTTTCCACGTCTGTTGACAATGTATTCCTCGGTGTGCTAGCTCCGCTGCAGGTGTGCCATGTGCCTCTGGCCTCAAAATTCAAAAGCCACCGTCGTGTTTGCCAACACAAAACGGAGCTTTGCGCACAGTTATTTCTGCTACTTTCTCATCCTGGTGTTGTGGAGCCAGGTGTGATTTTGTGACACGATGAAAGTTACAGCTGACAAAGTCACGTCCAGGGACTTTTCAGTCCACGAACTTCATGGTTTTAAAGTCCAATAGACACAACATGTTCCCTTGAAGAATGGGTTTTAAATATGTCGTGTGTTCTCCAAAATGCAAAACATATTTCCGTGTCAGACTTTGAAAACCTGTGCTCGAGAGTGAGTTTACACAGAGACGATTCAGAGAGGAGACGGTGCACTGCGAGTCGATTTCCTGTATCCGTGTCACAGGGTTTCACCACTGCCCGACCTTTTATGAGATTAGCAGCAAGTCCTGAATCCGAAAATGATGATGGATTCATTTACCCCCATAGTCACCAAAGTAAATATTGGACCCATTGTTCACAGGCCACATATCTTTCAGAAGATTCTCACACTGAAAATGACAGATTTCAGGCAGACAAATCAGGAGAAAATCAACTTTGTTCAAGACCTGTCTCAGTCACAGCAACACTTGCGATATCTGACACAAAGTTTAGCGTTAACGAAATTGTCAAACTGTGTCAAAATTAAGATAACGTCATCCAACGTCGCTAACGCCCTAGCAAACAAATGTATGCAATGCTAAATATGCCTGTTAGATGTGTAATTATCTAATGTTAGCAGGAGACAGTACATCAGGCTGTGTCCACTTCGGAGACAGGAAGTATAGACCAGTGATTCTCAACTGGTGGGTCGTGGACCCGTTTTCAGTGGGTCGCGGGCCTTTGCCTGACAAAAAAAAAAAAAGTGATTTTATTTTGAAGGGCATTTTTTATGCAGCGGAATTATTCCAGCATTTACGGCACTTGTTCAGCGGTGCAGGAATAACACTGACCAATGCCTTGTGAATCACATCACTTGATGCAGCTCAGCCAATCAAATATGAGTATTCTGACAAGTTTCCTGACTTGAGTGGGAACATTTATTTATGTATTTCTATGTATTATTTATAATCCATCCAGTTAAATTTGAAAAATGAGAATATTTGTTAAAATATAATTGATGTGTATTTTCTTTATTTGATTTGACAGTTTACTACACAGAGACGTTGTAACTACTACTAGACTTCTTGAATATAGATATACCCAAATTATATATATATATAATTTGGGTCGTGGGTCGCAGCTTGTCATTAAGGGGTGATGGTGGGTCCCGCAGCCAGACCAGTTGAGAACCACTGAAATAGACCATTTCATACCGTTAGCGAAGCTTTTTTTTGTGATAGAACATCTTATGTTTACACTGCACAATTAAAGGACCTACAAGAAGAAGAATTCCCAAGCAAAGGCCTTTACACAGCGGCGGGGGGAGCTTTTATTTAATTTTTTTCTCTGTGCGAATAATTCACACGTCAATATCTTGTTTTGAACAGTCGTTTTTGTCAAAAACACTTACACACAGAATGGGAATGTTTTATCCTGGAACATGCTTGATTCCTCTGAGCCTTGTAGCACGAATGAATCACCAAATCAAGTTGTGCTGAGCAGGTTGAGTTGCGCCTTTTATTGATGAAAAATAAACACGGAGGCTCCGTAGTCAGATCCGTGACAGCAGCAAACTTTATAGCTCTTTTCAACTTCTTACCTTTCACAATAAAAGCCCTAGTCCAATAATATTCACAGGCAAGTATTTCACATTTTATACGTCAGGACCCCGGCGCGGAAAGACCTTAAGATGAGGCCCATTCAGTTGTGTTATTCAAGACCAAATACTGATGATAGGAGCTCAACTCCACTTGTTCAAACTTCACACTGCAGAAACCAAGACCTCTGGTGCTTTTATATCCCCCACAAAAGTGCCATTTTGTCCATACAAACCACACCGTTGTTTTTGTTTTTGTTGAAAGCCTAGTGCCAGCTTCACAATCTCGTAGCTTTATTCTCCCTCCTGCCTTTCAGGTCGCCTACCTTTGTCTGTGCTGTTGAAGCCGGCCAAGCCTAGCTGAGCAGTGCCAGCCCGCTGCGTTTGTTCTGCCAGGCCGGGCCATGCGACAGCACCTTCAGCCACAGTTAGCTGTCGGTTGTAGCGTAGCCTCGTCTTATCGTGCTCTGTGATATACAGCCTCAACCTCTATTTGTACTCTGTAGAGTAGCAGAGTTTCCATATTAGTGTGGCAGGTTGTTTGGAAGATGAAACTTTAATTATTCCCATGGGGATATTGAGCCGCCGCAACAGCAAAAAATAGGATACAGCAGAGAATGGGAGGATGTAAATTGGTACAGAGTGAATGACATGCAGCAACCTGTAACACCTGCTTATTTTGACCTGGTTTAGTATAAATGTATCATTGAAAATAATATTAATATAGGAGTGACAGGATTATAGATGGAAAATTAGGGCTGATCAGTAAGAGTTCACTTTGATTGGAAGTCAAATGTTACAATCCGATTACAAGGTGATTCTCAGTTAATCTGATACCTTTTAACCTCTTTTAGCTCATTGTTTTGTTTTTTGGCCTGCATATGTACTGTTTTGGTTCACTCTCACCGCTCTCATCAACCTCGTTTTCAGCCGCAGCAGACTACAAAACGTCATCACGCCGACTTATTCGTCTTCACAGCGTCTTGTGTGTACTCGCGTTCATGCAACCGTTCTATTGTTCGTTTACAGCCTAACGTTAGCTTTTGACTTCTGCCGATTGCATTTCCGCTTAAAAACAAACGTAAAAGTGGTGTTCATTGTGAAGTTTATCCTGCTGAACAAAACGTGTAAGTATCGTAAACTTGTGTTTGCCACGGAGCTTAATTTCTCCAATAATCCAAAAGCCAATAGAAAAATCCCATTGGCTTTTGGGGAATCAATGCGATGCTAACTCCCAGGGTTGGCCCGGAATACCTCACCACCAATACTATTACTGTATCAGTGTAATGTGTACAGCTTGTTGTACTGACACGAGTGGCCAAATAAAATGCATTTACAGAATAAAACTTGTGGAATTCTATAATTTTCTTATTGTTGCCAAATATTTAGAAATGACAACGCCCTTAGATCATGTTTTACCTTATCTGTTATTGTAACATGTCCCCTCTCTCCCTCATCGTCTGTCACTTCTCTTGCTATCTAATGAAAAAAAAGCCTGAAAAAAAAATAAAGATAAGAATTGTACATCACAAAACGTGATATAGTTTTAGTATAAACTGCTGAGCGCTGTGCTTTTTAGCTAACATTACTCGAACAGGAGGCAATAGTGCATTTGTTGGGGACAATTTATATCAGCGAATGAATACACATTTGTTGTCCCGTTAATTCATTTAGAGAAACATACAGAATGCAGATTCTTTCATGTATCTCACTGAAGGGTTTGCTATGGCCCCCACACAGTTTAAGTTTGGTACATTTTAGTGCAATAGACAGCGATCTCCACCACCATCATCAAAACCAATGAGGGACTATCTTCTAAAAGAATGCCGTGAATGCTGACATCTGTCACCCATCTGCATCTCAGCTGATATAACGTATATAAAGTATATATTTGCAATATGTACAAATGAGAGGAAAATGTGGTAAAAAGTATAATGTACTGCAGGCTACATAAAATAGAGCTCATTATACATTACTGTAAAAGTCACCATAATACATAAAGTAAAGTGGCAACATGTTGCATTGAACATATGTTTTAAGTTAATGGTTTAACAGTGAGGGAAGTTTATTTACGCTCATTGCAATCTGCTTGCATCTGACAAGTCATCAGAAATGAAACTGAGGTTTCTGACAAATAACAGAAAGTACATGTTATGAGGGCAAATATGCGTTTCATGAACTGCACACACACACCAACACACCAGCCTCTCCAGGCTGCAGTGGCAGTTGCTGGAGGCTTGCTGTTCCTGAGCGGCCCAACGTAATCTAGACGCAAAACATGTCATAACAGCCCCCGACCTCAACCGAAGTCGATCAACCCACGCTGTCTTCCTGTGTCTCACTTAGCCCCTCTTTTCTGGGGTTGTCAGATCCTGGTGGTAGAGATTGGAATCAGGTCACTCGACTGCTGCCTCCACTCAGATATCTGCTCTATCTGAGGGCTGCTGACTGGCACAGCCTATACCTGCCACTTCTCTCTGCTCCACACACACACACACACACACACACACATATGTACGCTCACTAAACCACTCAAACAAGGCACGTCCTGGATGATACCCAGCAAATGTTTGAATATTAAATCGATGCTGAGGTGATGGACTGCGCCAACGATTAAAAACTCTGCAAATAGTCTGACAACATTTTTTAAAAAGTCAGTCGTTTCAGTATGCACGACGCTGTTTAAATGTGAGCTTTAATGTGGTGTAATATCATCATTTAGAAAGCGTCCCAAAAGGGTCACCTTCAGTATTTTGTACGTAACGCTGCAGCAGCTCATCTCGCTGATGCTGATAAAGAACCAGAGCACAGGCAATGATCATTTAGCTGCTGCCGCCGCTCTTAATGGGCAGCGATGACTGAGAAACCACTGAAACCGCCTCACAAAATGACCCCTCACCAAAGCACATGGAGATTGTTGGGTCACAGAACTGGTTCAGAGCACGGAAATAAACTGCGGGAAACACCGGAGGACAGAGTGAGAAGTAGGCCTGGGGAGGTTTTGGGTCAGTGATTCCAGCAGCAGTGGTCACTCAGAGCCGATTTGGTCACAATAACTAGTCAATGTCTTTTGTCAGATCAGTATCTGAAGATATGATCTCTTGATGGTATTTTACTTTGCCACTTCTGCTTTCACTGTAGTAATAATACAGCATGATACGGCTGTGGTGTCTTTGTTTTTTGTAAAATCTACAATAATCGTTTTGATGTTGGTGTTTTCTTGTTGTATTCTTGTCATGTTATCCTTATTTATTAAGATTAGTGTATTCATTATTTTGTCAGCAGCAAGAAAAGGCAGGTATTGGTCTGTTTTGTATACTTATGTATAATTGATGTAATAAATGTCAAATACAAATCCAATGTTTTGACTTTTCCACAACTTTTGCATGTATTTTAACCAGATTGTTTTCGTGTTATCCACAGAGATTCTATGGATATGCTGTCAATGTCAACGGTAATATGTATAAATTGTTCATTTAAAAAATGAATCTGAGTAAAGCTGATGATTATCAGTTGACCCCTCGCTAACAACAGCACCACGCTACTCTGTGAAGCTGTCAGAGCCATGGAGCCCAACCCCAACAAGCACAGGACTTTGAACTGGTGTTCATCTCCCCAGCAAAACCTCATTTCAGCAGGAAGCAGACAGAGAATCTACAATATGCGTTTGACAAACAGTCTGAGGGCAGTTTGTGAAATAATCACGGAATCTATTGTTTTCGTGCTGAGCGACACAAATTGTGCGTTGTTGTCTTTTCGTGTCACTCTGCACTACCTTTTTTCGGGACGACATTATGCTACAAAACGAAAGTTAGGTTTAGGCACAAAACCACTTCAGTTTAGGAAATACATCATGGTTGGGCTTAAAATAATGACATACAGTCAGGTTTAGGCAACCAAACGAACGTTAGATGTACTGAATATTTCTGCCATGACACTGGGCTGGTTTGATGGAAATATCCAGGATGTAAAAACAGGTTAAAAAGATAAAGATAGAAGCTAAAGCTACAGATCACCGTGTAAAAGTGAACCACCACATCACCTGGAGATCCAGTCAGAAGACAATGAAATTAAGGAACAAAACACTGTTCCTGTAAAGCCGGGTAAGTGTTTGGTCACTGTTACAATCATTAGAAATCAAAAATACCTTCAGCAGCTAGCGTAGCATAGAGGTGCTAACACGAGTGAACGATGTGCTAACGTACCCTGCTAATGTTAGCTCCCAAGGTTTTCACATAGAAACGTAACATTTTAGAGATGTGTATCTCCTTCCAGCCGCTCAGCAGGACCTACAGCAAAAGCTCAATTAAAGACGTGTTCAGTAATATTTTATTTGAAGATTTGTGTTGGTGTTTTTAAATCGGTGTCCTTTTGCTACGTCTCAATTGGTTCACAGGATTTAGGTGATTTAGGTGTTGAACAGACTTCATATAACTCAACTCTTTTGGTTTTCAGTGAGAATACGAATCGTCCACTCTCCTTTTACAACATGTAAAATGAAGAATTTGCAAGTTCAGTAACTTTTTCCTGATTTTCTCAACTGATTCCAGGGTGAATTTTGAATGCCCACCTCTCTTCTCCCATGTATCGGGGAGCACCGTCACATGTACCGAGTGTGAATGAGCGAGCATCAATGATAGACGCGGCCTCGACTTACTAAGAAAGACAGAATGGATGCACAAATAGAGTCCTTCAACGCGATCCAAACAGCGACACGATGAAGCTAATGGTGCTATTGATTGGCGAATTTGTAAAGTTTCTGTGCTGAATACCAACAAATAATGCCCACTTACATCTGTTTTCATCCCATTCTGTGTTCAGTAAACTACATTTCACCGTGAGTGCAAGGTTGTAGGCTGTTGAGTGCAATTCATTTACAACAACCACAAAAAAGCTCCACGAATGCACAAGCGCTGACTATACAGACATCTTGCTTTTGATTCAGCCTCTTGCTTCCAGGCTCTTAGTATCATCTTAGTTTCATAGCAACCGTCTTTACCTGCAACAGTGTGTGACACCCCAGCCTGAACATGCACACACAGAGGGAGGGAGGGCCCCACTGAGATAAACACCAACAGTGGAAAAACCTCAAAGATGATTCTGCTTAGCTGACACAATATTGCAGCGATAAGGCAGATCTTCTTTATGTTTGAATTGAGACAGAACACGCTCGTCTTAACCAACATGCTAAATAGGCAAAATGACAAACAACACACACACACAGCAAACCGCACTGGGGGCGTCTGGGTGAGACTATCGAAAACAAGCGTTTATGTGAGGGTGTCGACATCCCGTCCGATAAGCAGCGTTCGCATTATTTATGAGAAGCAAGCACACCGCAACACCTTCTTCTTTTCCGACCCTTTTTCATCCGCTGAATGCTGCAGTGCGGCGCAGCGGAAGGCGAGATGTGCTTTTTCGTAAACATCCCCCCATAGAGATACGGAGACCGCATTGACCTGATTGGGTCGATAGCGATGTGCACGCCGCTCGACAGAAAGTCCCACGGAGGGCGTTTGGGTCGGTGTCGGCGAACGCGATCCCAACAGGTGTACCTGAACACAACAGGTCAGCGTGACGGGAGTCGGATGCTCCCAACCAACCGACGCCTCCCGTCCCACCCCCCCCCGCACCCCCATCTGACTGCAGCTCTGGCCCCACGTTGCAGGCCACACTTTAGCCACCTCTGATGGAAAGCAAATAACAAGCCTCACAGAAAAAGGCCTGCGCCGCATCGACGGACACACACACATGCACAAATACACACGGTCGCACACAAGATAACAGGGCCTCTGCGGGGGCGAGGGTGCGGGAGGGGGGGACTCAGGGAGTTGGGGGTCGACGGGGGGGGGGATATGGCACTGCCCCACACAAAGGCAGCCCTGAAATAGCCCCCTTGCACAATGAGACCTGCCACTCTGTCTATGAGATAATGTCTAATTGAAAACACTGCAGCCATTGTGCTCCTGTCACCGGCTCTATTGTCCAGATAGCCCTCTCCCCCCCACCTCTCTTATTCCATTGACGCGGCGCGATTGTTCCTCGCCATTGTGGCAACCCTACTCTCTCTCTCTCTCTCCCTTTCTCTGTCTCTCTATCTCCCCCCTCTCCCTGTATTGTTATAATTTCATTACTTATTTGTTTTTTTGTTCCGCTTCTCCTTTCAGTCCCCTGCAGACCTTTTGTGCACCATATTTAGGCACTTCATTGGGATCCGCTGCCAATGTGTGTGTCCGTCTGTCCATGTGTGTGTGTGTGTGTGTGAGCAGGTGTCAGTTTCACGAGGAGATAAAAACAGGAAGCAAGATAAAATAGTTCTCTGAGATGAAATAAAAGCCCTCGCAGGCATCACAGCAAGGGGAGGTTGTTTTTTATCCGCTCGCAGCTCTTGATTCCGGTAATATGAAACAAGGCCCTCGTCCTCGGAGACAAGTGGTCATGAGGACAACAGCCATTGTCCTGAGTGAATTACAGTCTGTGTGGTGACATTGTTGCGGCCTGCCCGTGTCCAGAAACTATGGACAACCCATCATCTAATGACACAGATATCTGGCAGAGACGAGGCGAACGTGGATCATGCATCAGGGGACTGACAGGGCCGGTCGACTTGAGAAGCATTGTAATGCACCAGAGGCCTTGTGCTTGTGCCATGACTGTGTGCTGAAGAATCTCCTGCTCCTCATCTTACAGCTGCTATTCATATGGTTCGACTCTCAAAAGTAGATTGAGAGAAGAACCATATGCAAAAAAGGCACAAGAAGGTCTTGTGCATTAAGTGTTATGTTTTTATACTATATATATATACTGTTTTTTAGCAGTTAGCTTCAAAGAAATAATTCAACATTTTGGAAAATACAGTTAATTTACTTTCCTGCAGAGAGTTAGATGAAAAGATCAGTACCATATGAAGCTAGAGTCAAAAAACGGTTAGCTTAGCTTAGCATTAAAACAGGTGGAAATAGCTAGCCTGGCTTTGCGCAAAGGGAATGAAATTTGCCACTGATAAACAACTGATATCTAATTTAAGATTAGTAGTAGGGCTGCAACAACGAATCGATAAAATCGATAAAAATCGATTATTACAAGAGTTGGCAACGAATTTCATTATCGATTCGTTGTTTCTCGCGATTATTACGCCACTCAATAAGTCGCGGAGATGTTTTGAGTATAAAAAAAGTTGAGCCATTCGCGCCGCCGGTCTCGCCGGGGGCTATTTGTGTTCATTCGCACGGGACGCGCCGGAGAGGGGGCGTGGCTTATCGCCCTGAAAGCCGTTCAACTGTCCGCCATTAACCATGGAAAAAATAACCTCTATTTCTGCTCAGTACGTGTTGTGGAAGTCACAGATATCCCGGGAAACTAAACGCCGTCATGTCTGGTTTATAACATTGTTCAGAGGAGCTCTGTGGATTTTATCGAAGTCTATTCACTGTGTCTAGCAAGCCACACGTCGCTGTTTACTACAGCTGTAGGAACACAAAATAAACTGATTTGGCTGTGATTTAACGGCAATAAACCGACAAAAAGGGACTCCAAAATAACTATGTAATGATGCCGATATGCAAAAGCGACATGGCATGGCACGGGAGCAACACAGTGATGATTTGCCATTGTTGAGCGTCTGAGCTGCAATACAGTGGCTGGCTAAGTAATAAATACTCTTCCATGCAGTGGGTGGCAGTAGGTAGCGCAGTAATGACTGTGTTAATGTAGAATGAAATGACGTGCGGGAGAAGTTGCGGTGACAAGACGAACAGCGATGGTGTCACGGGAGTTCACAGATAGGACCCAAAAGCAAGACCACAGGAGACAGAAGTGAATGTTCAACAGGTTTTATTTATAGACAGGTGGGTGCAGGTGTGGAGCCCGTGGTCCGACACCCGAGTGGCAGATCGCCGGTGTGAGTCCCGTGGCTCGACACTGGAGGGCTGGTGAGTTGACGGCGTGAAGTCCCGTGGCTCGATACTGGAGTCGACAGAGTGTAATCCGTAGACCACAACGAGAGCAGAGCGGCGGAGCGCATCCACAAACACAAGGAGGACAGAGCGGCGGAGTGTAATCCACAGACACAAGGAGGGCAGAGCGGCGGAGCGTAATCCACAGACACAAGGAGGGCAGAGGATGCCACGGGGTTTCAGCCGGTTAAAGACGGTACGACCTGACACTCCCAGACTGCAGGACCAGAGTTTATATAGTGGCAGGCTACTCATTAAGGGGCCCTGAGTCTGGTGTGTCAGGCTGCAGGAGGTGATCAGCTTGAGTGTCCTCAGCCGTGCACGATTAAGGGTGCGGCCCTGGGAGGTGTCTGAAGGCAGAGGACAAACAGAGCACATGGCACACCACAACAGACAGGGGAATCCTGGATCCTGACAGATGGAGAAATATTTGAAAAGGAAAAATGCAGACTCTGAACTGGGTCCTTGACAAAATAACCCAGATGAAAAGCCAAGTAAGGATCAACACATTTAGAGACTTGTCACAGACACAGACATGTGTGATCACAGACATGTATGATCACAGACGTGATCACAGACATGTATGATCACAGACATGTATGTACAATACTTCATCCAGGCGAAGCTCTGGTACCAACCGGTGGTATTCACCCCGTATGATGGCGAGTCTGGTGGATTGGATGGACACAGAAACGCCTGCGATGGCGGAAATATCCCCGCCGAAAGGAGAGCGATTATTGCATTGATCTTCTTCCTATGATCCATGATGGCAAAGACAGCTCATACCCTGCCAAAAAGTAGTTATAATACTGGGAAGACATGTAGTAGGATTGTGACATACTTGTATACATCCCCGCCCACTGGCCGGTATCAACCCGTTCAAAAATCGGACCGTTCAGGGTTCCGTCACGTCTTTCTGTTCGGATTTGTTGGATCTCCACCATGAGTGCTCTTGACTGACTCCCCAGTGGTGCCATTGATGTAGAGCAGGGGTCTTCAACGTTTTTCAGGCCAAGGACCCCCAAACTGATAGAGAGATGGAGCAGGGACCCCCGACTATATATATTGTATAAAATTGTGTTTTATATTAAATGGGCCTAGTGCCATGTATAAACATACCTCTTTATTGTGCATTCAGTCGTATTTTGCCAGAGAATGCAAATATGTTCATATTTCTGCAAAAGAATTGCTGAAGTTTGAAGCTGTAGTGTGTGTGTGTGTGTGTGTGTTTTGTATTTATTTTTATTTATTTAAGTATTGTGAACAGTTAATATATTGTTCATAGTTTGAAGTTAAAAAGTTTGAAGCTGTAGTTTGAAGCCAAGTGTTTTGTATTTATTAATATTTATAGTATACTTTAACAGTTAACATATTGTTCAATTTCAAGAAAAAAGTATCGGTTCAGGCACCGTTTAGGCACCGGTATCGTTTTAAAAGTATCGTTTTAGCACCGGTATCGGAAAAAACCCAAACGATACCCAACCCTACCTATTAGTGCCACTGCCATGCATAAGATACCTGTTATCTTTCATACAATACTGAACTATTAAAATAATGGACAGATTCACGTTTCGAGAATTTATTTTTATTTTTTAATCAACCAAAAATTTCGCGGACCCCCTGCAGTACCTCCGCGGACCCCCTGTTGAAGACCTCTGATGTAGAGTGTAGTGGGGTCTGAATGCTTCCTCCTGAAGTCAACAACGCTCTCTTTCATTCTGTTGACATTCAGGGACAGATAGTGGGTGTTGCATTGCCTTGGCGCTTTAAAAAAATATATACTGAGTACCGAATTAATAATCAAGTACAGCAATATTACTATTATTATTATCACTGGGTAGCAAGCAAAGAACAGTGGAGTAACAGCGCTGATAGTGAAATGAAACCATGTATTTTCAAATGATCAGACATTATGAGACATTTGCAGAATTTACCGAATTTGGTAAATTAAGTACTTATTGGGTACTTATTATTAATATAGTTTTAATGTAGGCTAAGCATGGGAGAAAGGGTGTGCCGGATATAATGGGCTGTAAAATGAACCCTTACATTGTTCACACATTTGCCGCTGTAATTATACTGTCGTTACAGACTATAACTGAGCCACTCGTAGTTCAGCTCCTTTTGGTAACATAGCTGCAGTGAAAAGGACATAAAGCTGCAAGCCTGCTGGCCTCCTGTTTGTACAGACAAGTATCATTATTTAATTACAGTATATAGTATTCCGATGTACACTGATTAAACAGAATCGCTGCTGTTTGTCATACTCTGTCACTTTAACCATCAGTCATTGAAATGCTGCATTCACATGGAATCAGAATATGAACCGAATATAATATAAGTGGGCTAGAGCAGGAGGGTAACATTGGGAGAATGCCGACATTGCTATCCACTGCGACAGAATTTACAAACTGGAAGTTTTGAAATATAATATTTAGAGATAGCTGCATTGTATAGCTCCATGCATTCATAGAATAATTACATCAAATAGCAGACATAAACAATTATTTGTAAAAAATTATTTTCATCATTTTCTTTATTTTTAACTCTCTAATTATCCTCGTCTTGTCCTCTGGTATCAATAAAGGTTTATCTTACCGTATCTTGACGATAAACCTGAGATCTGCACCAAGCTGTGAATGGTGTGGTGAAGTGGATTTTCTCTCCACGTCACATGATGTTGCTGATTACTCACTCAAAGTGTGAGGAATGGGTTCTTTTTCATTCACAAAACTGGAGAGCACACACACACACACAACATATTTCTATATCATGACTATGAATTTAGCAATTCTAAATTGGAAATCCACTTCACACTGAGCTTCCAGTGAGACAGCGGGAAACATCCTTTGTTCATTTGTTCTAATTTGGAAACTATCTTTGATCAATAATTAGAATACAATAATAGTCTTTAGAGACAGTGCAGGTGAAAAAATATGCACCAGGGAAGTCAAAACATACTTACTCATACAATATGAGTTCTCAGTATAGAAGCTGGATCCCCCCCCCCCCCCAGATACCTTACCAGTACTTCCATCCAAAACTAGCTAATAAGTTTAAAAAAGAAAAAAAGTTTGATGGAGATTCTGTAGCGATGACATCATCTTGAGACCAATCCCGTGGCGCTCACCAACCCGGTCGGCAGAATGAAATGTTTGACATGGCATGGCAATGACATTGTGCTTCATCCGAACCAAAAGTAAGCTTCAGATAAACATTTCTACTTACGTGTCTGTCAGCTCACATTTTGAAACTATGACCTAACCTATAAGGTTTAGGCAACAAAACTAATCTGTAAGGTTTTATTAAAAGAACATGGTTTTTGCAACAATAAGTACGTTACTTTTGGTTTCACACGGGACACGAACCGCTGTCTCCTGGGTGAAAGTCCTGTGTTGTGATAAAATGTAATTGCGATATGTCGAGAACAAATGTCATCCGTGAAAAAATGTTATCCCTTAAAACATAATTGACACTGCAGTTTCATTGTTTGAGAATGTCATTTTTACACTCACAGTGAATCATAAATACAACAGAATTATTTAAAATGAAAGGTTTGAGGGTGGAATTCCCCAACAGATGGGGTATTTAAGAGGCCACTCTCACATAATGCAAACTGCTTTGAGGATCGACTCAAGAATAGAAGTTCTCATCCCCTGTGAAAACACAGAAACCTTTACCATTTTCAAAGTGAATGTACTTTGGTATAAACTTTGATATGGATCTCTTCACCATTTCCCTGAGGATTCGGACAAAGTTGATGCATTCTCTGTCTTTTTACTCTTCGGCTTCTATGCTGTGATCTGGAGACACTGAGCACAGAGCAAAGAAAAACCACAAGGTTTTAAACAAGAATATAATGCCTGAAGGGATGTGTAACAATTGCTTTGATTTCATTCCTCTTTTGTTTTTAAAGGGTGTGGAGACACTTGAGACTGTGCTCTTTAAATTATCCTACTTACTCATGTGCTTTGTGACAATCCTTGGCCAAAATGAATTATTAAAACACAGTATGTTGTTTCAAACGGTATGAATTGAACACCAAACAAATTCTCATAGTTGAGAAGCAGTAACTGTTATTTGTTCTTTTATGTGAAACCTGTTATGCTGCCATCTATCGTAAAAGAGATTTTGAACGTCAATGGGAAATATTCCTGGTCAAATAAGGGTTAAAAGATATCTATCGATGAAGCTCCCCCTCCCCCGCTGCCTCTGCTCACTGACCCCTGCCACCTCTCGAGCAGCTCTGGCCGACATGTTCGTCAGATCCCCAGTGTTGCAGCCAAACAACCTCACAATGAAAAATGCCTCCACATTTCCTCGGTTTCACAAACACTGTTTGGAACAAAAAGCCCTTATCGGACCTGCGTATTATTCACCGTGTTAATTGGAGGGAAAATAAATGTATTGTGCATCTCGACGGTGCTGTTCAAACAAGATAAGAACCACATGTGCGAGTCCGAGGCAGTGGCTATTGAATGAATTGTTTAACAGAAAAAGTGTGAACAAGTTGGAAACTATTTTTTCTTTCTTCCTCTCTCTCTGCTGGCGTGGCCTGGCGTGGCTTATGTGACCAATCTGGCAATCCCCCCCCCGGTCGATGTCATTTGTTGATTGTCACTGATTCTGGTATTACCCATTTAAAAAGCAAAGGTCAGAGGTCAAGCTTATACAGGCACGTTGACGTTATAAACAGACACATTCACCTCCCAAAACAAACAGGTTCGATAACCCAACCGCACCAATTATGGATGTGTAGGTGTGTGGATTTCCCTTAAAGTTGCTTTTATAAAAAAAATGACGAAATGACTCTACTTCTCTCTTGATTTATTCCCTCAGTAAACATTGTAAACATGAGTTTATGAGTTTCAACTCTTCTTCAATACAGCATGATGTTCATTTCGTAAACTATGGTCCATTTACAGTCAGATGGACCATAAAGTGAAGTATGATTTAGGGCGGGGCTTACTGTGATTGACAGGTCGCTGCCGCTACCAGAGCCGTATACGGAGTCTCTACGTCACTCCCCTGCATTTCAAATATGGTTACTTCCGTTTATTGGTTGCGAAATAAACAACATGGCGACAGCCGTATTCCAAGATGGCGTCGGCGAAATCGCCCAATTTGAGGCTTCAAAACCAATGAGTGACGTCACGATGACTACGTCCACTTCTTACATACAGTTTATGTTCAGCGCTGATCAAATATGAATCAAGATTCTCTTACCGCCATTGCTTATTTCTGCTTCACGTGGCAGTGATTGACAGCTGCGTTCGAGACTCCTCGGCTCTGATTGGTCGTTTTCCTTCGGGCGCGGTGGAATGATGTAAATCCAGTTAGGAGCGCTAAAAGGAGGCGGAGGAACCTGATGTTCTCACAGATTATCTATTTCATCGACTACTGTACGGCATTTTTGGAGAATACCGGTTAATTGGATGAATTTGAATTCGACACTTTTTAGACACTATTTCTTTAATTTACAGGGAGAACTTTGTTACATTCTCAGCAGCTGTCAGGCTTTGCTCCATCTCAGGCCACAACGGACCTCACCTCTCTATCTGCTTCTGTTCCCGACAAGCACAGCCACCTTACATCGCGTACGTGAGTGCTTTGCATGAATTAACAAAACAAAAACAGCTTCTTACTTGATGACTTTGTTATTTATAATGTTTTTTTTGGTCTTCTTTTTTCCCAGTAGGTCAAGGATCTTAACGATTTTCATAAATCAAACGAAATGACAGCGGGCAAATCCACACAATTGGAATTTTTAGGTCATTATATGACAACACATGAAGATGTTTTGAGAGTAAACAAATGAAATATACATGCAAATATGGAGGCGACACGCCACAAACCACAACCTGGTCTCTGCAGCATCTACTATATAAAGGCCGTACATTGAATAAGAACATAAGATATAATTAGGCCATGACTCACATCGACTCCATGAGTTCGGGCACAGAAAATAAAAAACACGATTACACGTGCTTCTATAATTGCTTCCCAGGGTAGAGCCTTTTGTCTGCTTTGAATGAAGGGAATATACATGTAATCATGCCTGTTCTTACTGACTGCGATCACGTCCGCGAGTGATACCATCGACTGGAGGGAACAAAACGCCGACCTGTGCGTCACACTGGGCGTGAATAGGTGGCACTCAAGTGATGAAGATATGAAAACGCTGCTGCTTTTTGTATTAAAGCTGTCAATAGTCATAAACATTCACTTCATTTAAAGTGAGACTGTTTTTGTTTTTAAAATCTGCACGTGCAGCAGCTCTGTCTCCTAAAAAAGACGTTCCCATACAATGAAATCGTGTCGTGACTTAGGTTTCGGGGGAAAACATTTTGGATTATTTTTGCTTTTGATGTATTACAAATACGACTTCAATGAGTCAGCAGAACTCTGCACGAGGACGAGGTCGGTCGTAGTTTAAATAGCATTATTTTGTTCTGTTTCAATTTACAACGTTCACCCTTAACTGCGACCGTAATCCAAGAGGAAATACGTTTCCTTGGAAACATGATCCAGAGTGCAGTTTTGTTGTATAGGAAAGTCATTTTGTCGGTGACAGGGTTAGGTAAAGACGTCATCATCAGGGGAGAGTGAGGTCCATTGAGAGTCAAATAATAGACGATGAAGCAGAGTATGCTTTAGGGCGGGCTTACTGTGATTGACAGGTCGCTGACGTATACGCCGTCTCTACGTCACTCCTCCGCATTCCAAATATGGTAACTTTCATTGGCTGCAAAAAAAACAAAAAGGTGACGGTGAATGAAGGCTTCATAATGGCAGTCCACGAACCAATGGGTGACGTCACCATGACTACGTCCACTTCTTATTATCATTAGTTGGTTGAAACCTCCAACGGGGAATGTGCAAATTCCGACCTTGCGGTTCAAATGGATCCGCACCGTAACGTAACAACATTGCTCTTCCCGAAAGGCAAAGTCGTTGCATTGTATCTTTCAATGTAACCTCTCATTCCCATAAGAATGAACACGTTGCCCGAGAATTTTATTCTTGCATCTAATAACATGTAACATAAAGAAATATGTACCTAAACTGTGAAAGAAAAAGGACAACATGAGCTCAAGTCTCACTCCCGAGCACGCTACAAATATCCTGTCAGACAGCGAGACAGGAAACAGTCAGCCAGCGGGTCGTCTGGCTGGCTCTGCCATGGGCCTGCAGGGGTCAAGCCTGTCAGGTGGGGGGGGGGGGGGGGGGGTGGGGGGGGGGGGGGGGAGGGGGGGGTGTGGCAGGCAGGTGAGGCAGATAGTGAAACAAAGAGCCCCCCCCACCGCTGCCCTCCGTCCCCTTTTCCCCATCCCGTCTGCCTTCCCTTCCCCTTCAGAACAATCACCACTAACAGGAACAGGAAGTGATGCCGGGAGGAGGTTGATCTAACCGGGGCAATTCCTTTCAGGCGGGGTCGGGCGAGGGAAGAGAGGGGTAGGAAAAGACAGGCGTGGAAATTGAAGGAAAGATCGCAAAAGAATAAATAAACACACACACACGGCAAGTAGTGGCAGGGTATCCTGCTTGGGTGTGCGTGTGCAACGTTTCCTATTCATAGAATATTCCAGCGGTGTCTTACAGTATCATTTTAACTTGTTTCATCCTTCTGAATCATGATGACCAGTGTCCCTTTGCTGGCAGTTATCAGAAGATGCCCACATGACCTTGACCTCTTAGCCGCTGGGCCTCTATGGCGGCCAGCTGTATAGCGGTGTCTCCCGTCTCTCGGTCCTCCTTGAGAATGCAAGCATCCCCCCCCCCCCCCCCCCATAGTGCAAAGACAAGCATGTGGCACTTGACAGCGACGCCCGATGAGCGACCCACGCCACCGGCCGGCCCTGCCTTTTAAGTTGCGGTCCCTGCCCCCCCTCCATCCCCCGAAAGGCGACACCTCGGCCTGCGCCACCGAGGCTCCTTGCGTCTTCTCTTTCCTCTCCCCACTTGCGGACTCTTGTCTGTCCTCGACAGCTAATTTCCGGGGGTGTTACAGGTATATTGTGCGCAACAGAGAAATTGCCAATCCTGCTTTAATACCATCTATAAATATCAGGAGGGAATACGTTGGCCACTTATGGTTGGATGCAGGCTGATTGTTATGGAGTGTCTGGCAACCAGACTTCAAGGCCTTCTTCTTGGCACGAGAGCGGCGGGAGTGTTTGGGCTGCGGTGTTTTGTTTTTTCTTCAAAGATTAAAAATGAAGAGAGAGTTGTGTTGTTTCTTTTCTAGAGGTTTCATCTCAAATATGAGCGGCCAACGTGTCGGATATTTTTCCGTTCATCTTCCGGAGAAGCTGCTGTCAACTTCACCAGAGAGTTCAGATGTTCTGTCAGCATGCTGCTCCGCTGCCTGCTGTGCGTTTGACATGTGACGCAGCGCCCTCTAGAGGCGTCAACTGCTGAATGGGACATTTTGGAATATAATAAAAAATCGTATTGAAAAAATAAATAACTGTATTTTGTATGATCATTTGTATTCGTATTTGCAAACTAAAGAAGACAATTTTTTTTCATCACACCTCTAGTGAATTGAAACACACATGAGTCATTTCTTATCTGACGCAACATGTAGAATTAAGCGAAGGGAAGTTTACGTGATTTGAACATGCAACACCATTTTTTTTCATTGCTTTTATCAGAGATGGAAACGACAAGAAGGAAAAGGAAGCTGTCGTGGGCGCTGCAATGTTTCATTTCCAGATTTGCATTTTGTTTCACGTTTTGCGCTCATGTGAAATACTATGGACAAGTCAATTTCAAGTTTTGCAATTTTGCAAAAACATGACTTTTCAAGTGTGAAAAGGTTTCCGGTCACTCAACTTAACGTTTTTAACGTGACATTTTATGTAAAATATAAAATGTCACATATCAATCTTACGGATTTAAATGTATGAGCGTAATCAATTGTGCGTCTGTCCTATCAGCTTACGTTTTGTCAGTCATGCGATCCGAGGAGAAAAACGTTAAGTTGAGTGACCGGAAACCTTTTCACACTTGAAAAGTCATGTTTTTGCAAAATTGCAAAACTTTAAATTGACTTCTGGAACTTTTAAAGATGGGAGCAGAATGTTTGAATTCAGTGGCATTAAAACATGATGCATTGTCAGAGTCCCTGCTCATTACAGCTCTTCAGAGGTTAACACCAAACATATACACAGAAAAGAATGTGGACCGCTAAACATTACAGCAATATCATTCCAAAAAACCATAGCCATCATTGTGCTGCTAACGGCCTCCACTCTTCTGGTTTCAAGCTTTCCATTCGAATCTGGGACTCGCAAGGATTTGCTCTCATTCAGCTACAGCAGAATGTATTAGTGTGAGTTCAAGTCCAAGTACTGAGGGAACAATGCTGTTCATTGGTGGTGGCATTGGTGGATGAGAGGCAGCTATAACAGTGCTTTTTTTCTATGGTGGGTTAATCTGGCCATGGCCAATTTTTAAAAGTGGATATCAGGTGCTGATGATAGATTTTGACAGTGCCCATTGCCCTTCTACCCACAAAGCATATTATCTGAAAATGAACATTTGCGAAACAGTTGAAATGTGTGTGGATGTAGACATTTAGAGTGATGGACATCATAAATGCAGCAAAGACAAATTTGGGGTAAAACTGCTAGTTTTGCTTTGATAGTGGATTTGGAGCTTTCTGCAGAGCACAGATGGCTTGTCCAGACAGTGCACCATGACAGCCAGCAAGAGGCTGCTCTCAATGCTTATGATTACCAACATTTGTTTTTGAAGTCATGTAAATGACAAGAAAAAGAAAATATATATATACGTATATATATTTAAATAAATATATTTGCTAAAGCAGTAGCTATTATATCATGCATTGTGAACAGATAATTTTTGCCATTTTTTGTCAATAGCTTTCCAAAGTAAATGTATGCGCGTGCACACGTAAATACCTGTCTGTGGAGCAACACGTGGGTGCAGTAGTGACCTCCTACCCGCAGGGGCGCTGTTACAAACCATGCGACGTCTTTATTATAACCGGCACCAGCACGCGGAAGATAACCGCCATTATAGCAAAGCAACCTCACAACGTGAGTGTGTCGTTGACGTGCACGCTAATAAAACGGTGCAATTTTTTAAATAAATACCTACCGCTGGTATTTTCTTGGAAGAATGGCGTACAGAGGACAAGGACAGAAGGTCCAGAAGGTTATGGTGCAGCCCATCGTATCCTTTTGTGTTAAAGACGCGGTTAAACCTTGCTACAGTAGCTTAGCAGCTAGGCTAACCTTTCTCATTAGCTTGCTAGCTAGTCATTCATTTCCCGTGTTGTGAACGAGAAGCGAGTTTTAGCAGCGCTATATGATTAGATAACGACTTATTGAAAACATGTTATTAGTTTAAAACAACGTGGGAATTAATTATGATTCTTTGAAATTCATTCAAAGAACCAGTTAGTAAACAGCCGCTCTAAGTTACGTTGCTAAACGTTACCCATAGCACGCCAAACAGCATTCAACTATTCCGGTATTCTACTGTGAGGCTTTCTGACATACAAAGTAAATGTTGCTTGGATTAGTGGTTCAATATCTAATGAAGCATGTTTTAGGTGAAGTGGCGTCAGTAAGTTGTTTTATTACATTGACTGGTTCAGCACAGTTTTTCTGATGTTAAACGTGCTCCAGCCTGGACAAGTCAGAAAAGTCATCAGAAGCCCTTTAACGTTATGTGCAATCACTCTTTATGGTGAACATGTTTATCTTGTCAGTGTGTGTGTCTGCTCTATAATCTTAAATGTCCTTGACTCCATGTTTCAGAACCTAATTTTCAGGTATCTACAAAATGTGAGTATTTAGTTAAACTTTTATCCCCCCCCCCCCCCACAGTTTATTCAGATTTGTTTTGTATGATTTCTGGTTAAAATGGAATTCTCATCTCTTCTCATTCCCAGCGCTCACGTATCCAGGTCTGGTTGTATGAACAGGTGAACATGCGGATAGAGGGCTGCATCATTGTAAGTTATTCTTTTGGGCTTCTCTATTTTCATCGAACTAGTACAACGTGAAGGAAAACTTAATTCCCACAGTCAATTCATTAACACATGGCTGATGGACTATGTACGTAGTCGTTGAATACGGTCAGTAAGTAGGCTGAAGAGTCTGGAGGACATTCTACACTAAAGTTGAAGAATCTGAGCAAGTTGTTCACGTGTGATGGAACATAATCGACATCAAGATGCAAAAAACACAAGAAAAACAACCAGTGATCAGACTCGGACTAGAGTCCACAAGTTATTTGTTCTACTAGAGAAGAAGTCTCTCTGTTGGACCTGTTTTTGCCACTAAAACCCTGTCTATTGGCAATAAGCTACATGCAGGTGGTGGTGACATGGTGGCCAAACTACTTCTTCTCTGATATAACTGTCCGCTGCCCGACACATTTTGTCTAACATTCTGTTAGTATATACAATCATGTAATGTTTACAGTTAAATTAACGGTGTAAAACTAAAGTATAACTTTTTACCCTTGTTTTAATAATTTGCTTTAGCTTTATCAGAGCTGGCAAACGGATGTGTACACCGGGGAATCCGCCGTGCGCTAACCGTAGCCTGGTTCAGACGGTTCAAACAGCCGCCTCTCCTCGCTGTAAACACCGGGCACTGTGTATAACACTTACTATCAACACTTGCTCAACAACTAACTACAAATGTACGCTTTTATGATTGAAAGGATACTTTTTTTAATCAAAGGCAAATGTGGTAAGGGAGGGGGGATTTATTCAGTAATATCATAAAAAATAATTGACAGAAACTGGATACATTTAACTGCCTCCCATGGTTAGTGTTATGGTCCGCCTCGCTTTAGCAATACAACTTACACTGATAGATTTGTTCTTTTGTACACATTTCTATCATCTGCAGATGTCATACAGCATGACTTGTTTTTACTCACGGGGTTAATGTTAATGAATGACATCTTCCCACAAACTAAGTGGAACTATGTACATAATGCTGATCAAATCTCATAAACGCATAAATCCTCATGAACCGGTGGTTCATAAAGTTAAAACAAGCAATTTACGACAAATTTGTGCAGTTGTTGAATGTAATGAGATCAAGCCTCATGGAGGAATATGAGGGATTTAGGATAAGAATATGAAAATGTTCATGCAAACGGTTCCATCTCTGTCTTAAGGGTTTTGATGAGTACATGAACCTGGTCCTAGATGATGCCGAGGAGGTCCACATGAAGACCAAGAACAGGAAGCCGCTGGGTAATAAATACATTTTGATATGTTTTGTATCTTTGTCCCTGTGTTTAGCACTGATTTGTACACGTGAATATCGGCACACTTGATACTGTCACAGGTGTGATTTTTCAACATTAAACATCTGCGTTCCATTTAGGTGAGCCGGCTCCAGGGTGTGTTGTGCGTGCAATCTGTTACACCTGTGTGTTTGCTGTTATGACAAGTCAAAATATCTGCTGCAGAGACAATGAATTCAACTGAAGACATGTGTATCGCCAATATCGTGCCACCCCAAATCACAATTTAAAAAAAATTAATTGTCATCCCAAAACCGTGCAGTGCTGGCACTGTTTCAGAGTAAGCAAAACACACAAGCTGACTATGGACTAAAACCACTGTATATAAATTTGGGAATGAACTAATGACATCTTATCAAACCAAAACAAGTAATACCCTGTCTCCCAGGAAGTAGAAAGTGTTTAAGTTGCGGAACGTGCCTATAGATGGTGGTTGATGAGGCCTGGCATATTGTTTCTTGAAGCCCTTTTTTGGCTTGTACGTTACCTCCTGAACACAGCTGAGCTGTGAGGGGATGAAACATTCTACTGACACTAGGTTCCCTGTCGTCTGTGCACACTTGATGGGCACTCAGTGCTTTGTCCTAAAGTGAAGTGACTCTTTGTATCTCTTAACATCCGTCATCTCGCGCTTCTGATCCGCCGCCACTCTTGTTTGTTCCCCTTGTGTCTCCCAGGGAGGGTCATGTTGAAAGGAGACAACATTACCTTGCTGCAGAGTGTGACCGTCTAGGACAGCGACGACGCCTACACATCTTACCTTTCTTGGAAAGCAATGTTAACCTTGTTTTGTTTTTGCAAGTTGGTGTTGAGTATGTTTGTTTATACAACATGAATTTTGTACGTGTTTATTTCTAACACGTGGTTTTGAGAATAAATCATTTTTTTCCTACAGCTGTTTCTATTTTGACTTATTTCACTAAATGTGAATAATATCACGATTGTTTGCATGAGTATCATTGTGCTACTGTGCCACCTAGTGGCAGAAAGCACTATTCCAATGTGTTTATGTAGGTCAAGACTTTTCGGGTTTTTTGTGGGACTTTCTATCAAGCATGTCTAAACTGCATTGAGACACTTTGGGATGTTAGATTTTGCCGAGCTTGAAATGACTAAAATAAGATAGAGATGGGGACATATTGCTTGAGTGTTATTCTGCATGCAAAGTGAGGGTAACTTTGTCACATCAAACTGCACTGTAGTTAGTTTTTTCCACAAGTTGAAATGTAGTTTTAGATAACTACCACAAAATACCTGTATCCTTCTATCTTGGGCCACAGACATAAAACATTTGTGCTACTTGCTTGTGTCTTTATTGCTATAGAAAAGTAGGCTGATTGTACCCTAATCGATTAACGTAATGACGTAGTACAGCACTACGCACGCAACGTGTCCCTGTACTGTTGACTGGGAAGCCCCTAGCGCGGAGCTGCCAACGCCCGGCGTAAAGACACAAATAGAGGATACGGTACGGGAAAAAATATTTTCTTATTGCTATTGGGCTATATCTGTGATTTGTTTTTATGCTAAATGCTGTCAACGTCCTCTATGTTGTGCATCTGTTGTACATGAGTTGTGACTTTCGAATTATAATGGCTCATTCAACAACAGCAGCCGCTAAGGTTAGCTCAGCCTGTTAGCTTGGCGAGCTAATTGAAGAAGCCAGTCCGTTAGTTAGCAAAGCAAGCAGGCAGTCTAACGTTAGGCTTTAAAATAAACATCTCCGGCCTGTGTGACAGTAATATTTCACTTCTAATGTATTGTCGATTTAAGCGTTGTGAGAATGTTATATCGCTTTGCCTAATCTTAACGCTAAAGCAGTAAATTGCAAAAGATGTAGCTAACTGGTTACTAGCTAGCGGCTAGCTGGTTAACGAGCTGAATGAAACGGGCGTAACAAACGCTCCGTGATGTTACTTTTTTATTCTAAGCATGGTGTCGGATTATGAAACGGTTGCACAGTGTAACGTTAATGTTTGTGTGCTAGGGCAAAGGTTTACAGTATTGACTGGGTAAAAAAAGAGGGACAGTTACGTGAGTTCGTTTAAACAACCGGCAGGAAATGAGGCCAGATTGAGGCCGAGGATGCGGCCAAAATACAGCCGCTCTAACGGGAGCTGTTAGCAATAGCAGTCTCTCCGGTTCGACATCAAAACGTTCCTGTTATGTAATGTTTCATTAACGTTACACATACAGGTTGATCTCGTAGTTGCATACTGAGACGTGCCATGAAATGTGAGGACACTAATGCAATAGAAAGTATCTTTTGGATAACTCGTCCCAGATTGTGTCGATATTAATATACATTGCTTGGGATTACCACTTTGACTTGGAGTCTGCGTGTCAAGTATCAAACGGTCACATGTACCAGCATTCTCCTCTTTAATGCTGAAATCTCTGTTTCAGATGAACTTAGCATGAAGCTTGACCAACTATAGAGGAAAGGTTTAATAAATCACGACCTGCCCCCATGAAGCTGCGAGGATGCAGTGATATGTGTTTCTGTGGCTGGTAGGAGTAATGTTATTCCATTCACAGTAGAAATGCACACAGGTCATGTCTGGTGAGTCTTGCAAAACTTCTCGTTAGACACCGTGTTTAGTTCACAGAGTTGATCTTAGTAGTTTATGTTGTTGTGAATGTCAGCTGCTTTCACTACTGCTCTTCAGGCTGGCCTGCCCTCAGAGTGCTCGCTGGCCTACAAACACAAACGCGTGGATTAAGTCTGGAAGCATTATTGCAGCTGCAGCCAGTCGCCCTCTGTTGCCCTCGGCCATCGTCTTCCTGGGGTGTTTGGTTTAAGAGTTTGTCAAATGATTCAGAACTACTCCCATGAGAAGAAGTTCTACGCTTCCCTCGGTCACACATTGCTCCATGAAACAGACGAGCCCTGCAGGTCAGTGCGATACTTCTGTTCACACACTGTTGTGTGGATGTAACGGCCATCGCCATGCAGTGATACTGTGGTAAAAGGATTCCTCCAGACAATGGCAGGGCTTTTCCTTGCCGAACAGTTGGTTTGCGCAGCTTTTCTTTGATTATTATTTTTTTGTATGTTGGAAAGTTGAAGATCATCCGGCTACAACAAACCAGTAGAAGTAATGTCTACAAGTGGAATGATGTATGAAAAATGATCCTTTAAAAAAAAAAAAAAAGTGATTATTATTGTAATGCCATCATGACATCTTTAAATTTAATCTCATGAAGTTGTTTTTTTTGGCGAGAAACTTGAATACATAGTTATTTGAAGGAGATGTTTTCAAAGCAATACAAACAAGATATTAGAAAGTACTGATGACCTGTTTAACTTGATGAGCAGCTTACAATATACAATTAAAACTACTCGTTTTTAAAATCAAAGCAAGTACAATAATTTATTTACTTATCATTCAAATTGTGTGCGTTACTCAAATAACCACTGTAGATGACAAGTTAACACTGTACACTGACTTCGGGACGGTTATAATTAATTTTCAGGACGTTCTGGGAGGATGGGGGAAAGGAAGTCAGTCTGGAGCTGTGTTGTCAATTATCGTTCGAAGAAAGAAAATCACAATGGACCAAAGTCCACAATTCAGAATACAAAAAACAAATTGGAATCAGCCAAGAAAGGAGTTGAGGCTATAACAGACAGCAGGCGATATCTATGCTGCTGCATGGGTTATCAACGATCATCAATAATGGTCATCATCATGCACTCGCGTGAATGCGACCAGGTAAAATTGTAACTCAAGTTCTCACTTTGGTCGCTGTCTATTGCCCTGTTCCCAGCTTGAAAAGGTTCAAGGGTTCTCGGTAGTAGTGGAGTCTGAACGCCTACAAAGGGCCCTCCACAGCTCCACTTGTCCTGCAGAACGTCCCGTTATAATCACACATCAGCAATCACACCGGCCCGTCGTGTTTTGAACACAGTTCTGGAAGTTACCCATAACGGCTTACTGTCTGGAAGCCAAGAAAGCCTCAACTGTAACAGACAGATGAAGCCCGCGATATTACACATCCTGTGTCTTCATTCTTTGCACATGGAGGATATCAAAGTCTGCTGTGCAAATGCCCTGTTTTATTAATTGTGTCTAGTGTGTAACCTTTTCACATGTATATTTTCCCCTCGTCGCTGCACAGTTTAGTCTACAGATGTGGAAACCTCTGAAGCATGAAAGAAACGTGCCTTTACTCAAGGTTGCAAGCTGTTGGGTCTGCGCCTCCGTCTGGGCCAGGTGGCAATTACCAGAAGCAGCTCTACACTTTAATCTCATTTTTTTGTTTAGTACTCTACCACAACGTCTGGTACAGGAAAACGTTGTACTTCTTGACCAGGTGTTTCTTGGTATGATTTCATTTTTGCCTTGCGATTAATACAGAAAACATTTATTGGGGGAAATAGTTTGTTGTTAGCAGTCAGCAACATTGGACACTTTTGACAGAAGTCTGGAGCTTTGACCTTATTTAAGAAAAGAGCTGTTTGAAGTGGGTCGTAAAAAATGCCCCTCTGCTTCCTGTCCCAGCTCCCACCAGGAACATACTGGGACTAATCAGATTGCTCCATTAGAGGAGAAGAAGAATTAAATACAATTTGCATTCAGTATCGTATGCCCACGGTCAGCTTTTATTGTTTGTTTCTCTGGTCTTGTTGGCCTTTTTTATTGAAGGGTTTTTAACATGGGACAAACACATGAATGCTGGCTGCAGCTAAATATTTTCATCATCAAGTAATATGCAGATTATTTTCTCGATTAATCATCATTTATAAATGGTGAAAAACTGATTTTCAGATGATCTGTTTTTCTGTCCAGCAGTCCAAAACTTAAAAACAATCAATGTACTATTATTAAAAAGATAAGCAGCTGGTTTGATGCTTTAACTGAATTCTATGGAGCTGCTTTAGTTTTCGGGGATCCTCAGTACGGTTCTTGCCGGCTCACTGTCATGGCTTTCTGGGACACGGGAATAGAACAAAGCCATCGTTAATGTCATAAGTAACACCTGTGCTTTTCATACTACAATAAGTCAAACTGTGTGGTGTCAAAACGGGCTGTTATGGTTTCTTGTAGGGCAGGCACTTGTTAGGGTGCAACTGAAGGGAAAACTTAAAAAACGACCATGTTGCTGTTAGGATTCTGACGAAGGCCTTGAGTTCACAATTACTTTTAGAGTAGTTTCTCTGTGTGCTACTAAGTGCTCAGATTCCAGTTCCAGCCATGTCTTTAGTCACTGGGCTCACTGGTCTGCTGCTCAGTAGAGAGCTGAGCAGTGAACCAGCTTCACTTGTGAACTGCATTGTGTCTGTGCCACCTCAGCAGCATTGAACTTAATCCTGAACATATTGACAAATTGTGACCCTATTTACAATGCGTTATTTGTAAAATATTAGCAGAGGACCCTATGATCTGTGGTTGGGCTGTCAATATTCAGCTCAAAGTGGAGCTCTGCGGCCAGTTAGCAAACTGTGTCAAGGACAAAATGTGCAACAATAGATATTTGAATAATTTGAATTTCAATGTGTTTTTGACAACGAATGTTCCAACGTCCTTTCATGACGGCCCTAATCTGTTGTTCCATGACACCTTTCAATACTAGAGTCAGACTAACACCAGTATGATTTGATTTCCACTCTGTTTCTTGGAAAATTGAGTGGAAAGGAGTCAAACCCCAATCTGGTGTTTTCCATAATTCTACGCTAGCACAGCCACAGGATGTTTAATGGCGTTGTGTGAAGCATATTTCTACAGTGTCATTTCTCCAGCTGTGGGTCTACATCATCCCTCAGTCTCCTAGATTATAAAACCTCATTTGGACATCTGGACACTACCATTGACCCTTGACGAGAGGTTAGGTTATTGATCTGTGACTGGACGGGGATTATCTCCCCAGGGTCTTGGACTTTTCAGATTTAGGCTGTCCTACAATTTTATCGAAAAGTGCTTTTACCAACAGTTTGTCATTGGCATTAATGAAAATGGCGTCTGGTGTTGAGCTTTCCAAGGTCTCCCCCAGATTATTGGTTCCCCCCCCCCCTTCCTGTGTGTCCTGTTGACATAACATGTCCATGCTGTCCAACGCAGCTGCTTAATGCCCCCCTCCCCCCCCCCCCAAAAAAAATCTACATTGTTTGCAACGCTTCTACGGCTAAACTGACTTCAAATCGTTTTTTTTACCTTCGGTCGGGCTGACTTTACAGTTAGCAAAGCCAACTCATCCATTCGACAGGGCCAGTGCGCAGCTTGTTAGCGGTACCACAGTTAGCTATAAGCTAAGTCACATCTGTGGTGCCTGGGCAGGAAACAGAGAACATGTTAAATGCAATAAGCGGTGCCATCGACTAACAAAGTTTCCCTCCATTTGTTTTTCCCTCCCACATCTCGAATGAGCAGCGACGACTGTTAAACGCAGCTATGCAGACCATCAAGTGTGTTGTCGTGGGGGACGGTGCGGTGGGTAAAACCTGCCTGCTCATCTCCTACACCACAAACAAGTTCCCCTCTGAATACGTACCTACGGTGAGTGGGCATTCCTATGCTCTACCTGTGTAGCTCTGTTTGTCATGTGATCAAATGAATTCAGCAGTAAGTCCATTTCATATTGTCAATGCTTCTGGCTGTTGGCTTGCTGCACAATTCACTAATATTTCAGATTTGTGTTGCTAAACCGTTGACCTCCTGCTGTGTGATCACAGACATCTTTGTGCCGTATCACCGAGAACCTGAGTCAATGTATTGAATATGCACATTTTAATAACACCTTATCTGTCCTCCCTTGTGGTAATAAGATGTATCATCATTCACTGTTTGTGGTCTGCTGCAGGTGTTTGATAACTATGCTGTAACTGTAATGATCGGAGGAGAGCCCTACACTCTGGGCTTGTTTGATACAGCAGGTATGTCTTTCTTCTTCCAACAGTTCTGTTCATCCACTTCATGTAACTGTTTCCTTACAAGACATTGTCATTATATACATTTACTGTCAAGAGTTTATGTGACTTCCATCCACAATGTATCTCTTGTGGGCGTAGGGTGTGTTCAGGATTATGTGAGACTGTGCTTGTGGACCTCGAACCCTCTCACGGGGGAAAAAGCACAATAGTATTTTGAGGTTAAATGAATCACTTTGAGAGCAAAATGAAGAGGATAGATCTATGAAGACTCATGTGATCATTGTGAACAATGTAGATCTTTTTGTAGCAGTGGTGGGATGTAACTAAGTACATTTAGGATACTCAAGTACTGTACTTTAATGCAATTCTGAGATACTTGTACTCTATGTGGGTATTTCCATTTAATGTAACTTTATACTTCTAGTCCACTACATCTCAGAGAGAAATATTGTTCTTTTGACTTCACCACATTTATTTGACAATGTCAGTTACTAGTAAGGCTACTTTGAAGATTTTGATTATTTATGATTCTTTATACTAAATATAATCCAACGAATAAACTATGATGTATTGTTAAGTAGTGTTTACTACCCCACAGTGTTACTCTGGGGTAGTAAACACTTCAGTCATAAACACATTGGTTGGATAAATATATATGGTGATGACAAAAGAAGAGAGTCACACACACACACACACACACACACACACTTTCAGTTTCACTTAAGACTGAAGGTGCCCTGTGGTTCTGGTGCTGTGCATCCCCCGCTTAGTTCTTTAATGATGATGATTATAATCCACATGACGGCCAGACAGCGAGAGGTAAACGTGTGTGTATGTGGTGTCTCTAGGTCAGGAAGACTACGACAGGTTACGCCCTCTGAGTTATCCCCAGACAGACGTGTTCCTCGTCTGTTTCTCCGTCGTGTCCCCCTCCTCCTTTGAAAACGTCAAAGAAAAGGCAAGTCAACCCCTCCATGCTTCATTCTCACGCCACTGGTCTTTTTCCCACTACGTTGTGACGCACAGAAGCTTCTATTCTTCTCGATAACGTAGCTGCACGGCACACACTTCATGAACGTTAATAACAATGAACAGTCTCTAATCATTTCAGAAAGACTCTATTTTTGTGTTGGATCTGAACGTTGTGACCTCCACTTGACGGCTGATCAAACCTGAGTCGGTGTGGAGGAAAGCTCACTCATGAAAAGCCCGATGTTCAATGATTGAGACGCAGCGTGACCCTGTCCTTTGTGTATCCAGTGGGTTCCAGAGATTACCCACCATTGTCCAAAGACCCCATTCCTGCTAGTTGGGACTCAGATCGACTTGCGGGATGACCCGTCCACTATAGAGAAGCTGGCCAAGAACAAGCAGAAGCCCATCACTCCGGAGACGGCCGAGAAGCTGGCGAGAGACCTAAAGGCTGTGAAATACGTGGAGTGCTCAGCCCTCACACAGGTAATGTATATGAATATATACTGTCACACACACACATAGACACTCTTGGATACACACGATTCACGTCTCAAAGGCAAGAACTAAGAAAAAGGAGGAAAGAGGAACATTGTGCCCCAGGCCTGTGCATGCTGCATTAGTTCTAGAGGATGTTGCTAATTATAGATCACCAGATGTTCCTCGTATGGTTAAGAGCTTTCCTCAGACCGGAGTGCTTCCTGGTTTATGTGTGTTGAGTGTGTGGTAGAATCTGTAACTTCAGAGTGGAGTATTGTAGGGTTTATTGTGAGGAGGGTCAGTCCACGTGTCATCTACAAACCTCTCCAAAACAAAGGTCCAGTGGGAGTGACCCTGATCTGGTCTCTTTTTTTACTTTTTTCCTCGAAATCTGCCAGTACACGTGGGCCTTGGGTCCTGTCCTGGGGTCTGCTCCCTACACCCGGGCTGCAGTGGGAAAGTCCTTTTTGCTTTGGAAGGTTCCTCACTCAGTGGAATGACTGGAAGTGTCTAAGTGGCCGCCATGATCAGAGCTGTTTGAATTCTCTGAATTTTAAGGAAAGGTGCTTCAATGCTTCCTTTATTAGCTCCTTTAGCATAGGAAACACTGGACCTTCCTTTACCAAAGGAAAGAAGATAATGCCGCCCCACAATTCCTTGTGGCGACAACATTTAAAGTGACGCACCATTCAGCCGTCCATGGTCTAACAGTTATACTCATACTAGGGCTGGGCGATAAATCGATTTAATCGATTAATTCGAATGTGTGCTTTAAGGCGATGTGTTTTATTGAAAATCGAGAAAATCGCCCCCACCCCTTTTTCCCGTAGTAGAGTGCGCGCGCATTGTTTACAAACTAAAACAATGGCGGCCAGCAGCTTCACTGCTGCCGCCGCCACCTCACAAAAACAACCCAGCATTTTGGAGACATTCACCAACTGTACTCCGCATGAGAAGAAGAGTGCCCGGTGGAAAGCCATCACGGATGCAGTCGCGATGTATATCGCAAAAGATATGGTGCCCATATACACCGTGGAAAAGCCGGGGTTTATTCACCGTCTCAAAGCTTTGGACCCCAGGTACGTGCTACCAAGCCGTAAACATTTTTCTGACGTTGCCTTGCCTCGGCTGTACAATAGTACACGCCAAAGGATCTCTGCGGAGCTGGAGGGGATGTCATTCTACTCCGCAACAACTGACCTGTGGTCCAGCAGGTTGACCCAGACACCGATCCACTTGACTGGTGGAAGCGTCACCAACTTAACTTTCCAAGGCTAAGTACTTTAGCAAAGAAATACCTCTCTGTGCCAGCTACAAGTGCCCCCTCTGAGAGGCTTTTCAGTGTGTGGGGGGGGCATTGTTACATGCCACCGTGCATGCCTGAAGCCAGAGGTAGTAGACAGGCTTGTCTTCCTGGCAAAAAATATTTAGAAAAAACATGCACTACTGTTTAATACTGTTGGTTATGTTGTGAATGCACTTGATTTTGTTTACATGCACTTATTTACTGTGCAAAATATGTTATGTTGATGTTAGATCAGATGTTGCACTTTTGAAAATGTGAATGTTAAAGGGTCATATACATTTTATTTCATGCTGTGTTTGTATCAGTGTATTCAGTTAGAAAAGCTTACTGTAAAAAGTTACATTTGCACAGTTGTTTACAATGGAAGGCTACTATTTAATGCCATTTAATGTTATGTTTAATTTAATTTTATATTTAAATGATTCAGGCAAACAAAAGAGTGACCAAATACTTTTTGTATACTACAGGCACCTTTCTACAATGTTCAGGTTTTGTTTGCACTTTATTTTTATCAACCTACTTGGGAAAATCATCACAAAATAAAAGAAAAAATTGTTTTCAACAGCTTCTGTCATCTGCAAAAAATTTTGGGGGAAAAAAATCGATTTAAATCGTGAATCGGATTTTTTGTAAAAAAATCGGAGATTTTTTTTTTAGGCCATATCGCCCAGCCCTAACTCATACAGTCATAAAGTCATGTGAGTCATGTTGATGAATATGAATAGACGATGATAATCCTTACCTTTCATTGCATATGTATTTATTTACTTCCAACATGTAACAAATAAGTCAAGAAAAATGTTTTAGTGGGATTTTTGCAGTCCTTTTGTTCATGACATCATAATTACGTAGTTTCGTGAAAGTGAAGTTGGATTCTCTGAGCACCACGGTTGTCTTTTCCTAACTCCTCATGACATGTCAACACACTTTCACAATGGGCACAGAGCCGCTTTGGAGGACACCGACTTGTAATAGCACATGAAGACGTGAAGTTATCAGTAAGTTAACAGCTGACTAGCTACGGGTTTCCTGTGGGAGCGAATGTGGAAGTGTTGCTGTTTGGAGTTTAAGAGAAAGCTCATGTTTTATTATCAAGCCGTGGTTGTGCAGACAAGCCTTTGATGACTAATACTGAATGTAAAAGATGGAGCTGTTCAGGTTACCCTGAGCTCCACATGCACGTAAGTGTGCAGGGAGTTTAGTACCAAATAAAGCCGTCAGATACAGTTTCCATAATCGGTTGGCTGAGATTTTCAAATGAATTTCTGCTCACAATGTTTACAATATGAAGTCATTTCAAAGTGTGACTAGATCGAATGAATTCTATGCTATTAGTGGAAATGTAGACGACATGAATTAGCATTAGTACCATTAGCATTGTGGTACTTGTGTTGGATTGTCTGATTGATAAATCAGTCGGTGCTTTCCTGCGTTTATCTGCTCAATGGAGAACATGTCTGTTAGAAACAGGAGGAGGGAAGTGAGCACAGAACAATAGTGTTGGCACCCACCCCTCTGCTCCGCCCCTTCCTTCCTCCTTCCCTCCCTGGCACAACTGTTGCATAGCTGCTGATGTCATTTCCTGTTTCCCGTGAGGGATCTCGGCGCTCTGTCCGTAGCCCCGCCGTTCAGCGCCTCTCTGCCTCTCTTTCAACGCTCATCAGCCCGCCGCCGCCTCGTCCTGTGACTCCCGTACCGTCTCGCTGCATTTCACACAAACGCTTTCCTCCTCGCTCTGCCACGTTCCTCCTCCTCCTCCTCCTCCTCCTCCTCTCTCTGTGTTTCTGTGCTAACTGTGCTGTTGTTCTCTTCCCTCTCCTGCCGCTGTAGCGAGGGCTGAAGAATGTGTTTGATGAAGCTATCCTAGCTGCCCTCGAGCCTCCTGAGACGCAGAGAAAGGGGAATTGCTGTATATTTTAACCCTCCTCTGTGCCACCGCTCTCATCTCCTCCTCCGATCGCCACTCTTTTTGGCATTTTCCATTCATTCACCTCCTCTCTCTCCTTTCCTCTCTCGGTGTATTTACATGTGCTGCTTTTGAAATGTGGACCAATCCCAGCTCATCTAACCCCTGCTCTGTATTGAGAGGGCACTACAACTTGTCTTTGTCTCATGTGCTCATGTGGCCCCTCATCACTTCAATGACTTCACTCGTTGCCTTTTCTCACCTGCAACTGCTGACATTTGGTCTGTTTGGTGTGCTATTGTATGTTATGTCTTACCTCTGGAGGGATTCAGGGCGACTTTGTTTTACATCATGAATCTTCACCTAGAGGTGAGCAATGTGTCGAATATACTCGATGCATGGCGACCTGTTCTACGTGGGATGTAGTAAATTATTTAATTGCAAACATCGAGTACAAATTGTCCCGTAATATTTTTAAGCTGCCGGCTTTAAACTTGCGTTGGCGTTAAGCTTCTCGGTTTAAGTTCTGATTTCAAGATGTAAGCGGCCTTTGGTGGATGCAATGTCCCATTAAGTCCGTCAGTAGGTCCACCAAACAGCTATTTTAGAGAAAATATAGAGATATATATCATATATTGATGCATAGCCTGAAAGTACCCAGCTACCCAGCCCTAACTTCACCGCTGTATTATTCCTAGTTCGGCTCCTTGGGCCCCGTGCTTATTAATTGGCCCCTGGCCAACAGTAGAGCGGTGTGTCACTGAGGATGTAGGATGTCATTTGGGATGTGGCCATTGTTTTAGTCAGCCGTTCCCCTCTGTATTGTAGTCGTAGTTCATGTGGGGAGGGTTTGGCTCCTCACTGAGGTTGATCCCAACACTAAAGAGAGCTTCCATTTGAATGTATAGTTTGTGATACTGTTGTACCCTGATTACACAGAACTTGGGAATTATGACTATGGTTTCATGTTTTCATGTACGTGAGTCATATATAGGAAGTGTTTGGCCATCTTGACAACATCCCCACTAACACAGGGTGCTGTGGTGGTGGGGGGGGGGGGGGGGGGGGTTGTTCCCCATCACTGTAACATACTCTCCTGTTAAATTACAGTAAACTTCTGGCTGCAACAGTCTGAAGCTGTTATTCTACAGTGTACCTACTGTAATCTACAACAGCAGTCTATTACTGTAAAAAGTATTACAGTACTGTGCTTTACAGTATGATACTGTCAGTTTGGTTGCCATCATACTCAGTGTTCAGACTGTAATCTCCATTGACAGTATTTTACTGTAAAATGGGAGTACCTTGGAATGTGACTGTTACAGTATCCTCATGCTAAAATCCAGTGTGAATGGACACTTTAAACGAAGGGTGTTTGGCGTCTGACTCGCCTTTTTTCACCCCGGATGGTTTTGCACTTAATGACTGTCACCGACACCATGATCGTCCCGTCTTATTGCTCTGGTTCATAGCTAAGCTACACGCATCTACTCAAAAACGCTTTCTTCCTGACTTGTTTGGCCCGAACGTTCTTTACATATGACACACGAGCCATTGCCTGTGGTGCACATCCTGCTGTCTTGAAAGTCCAGATAATAATAAAAAAGAAAGAAAGAAGCTATATTTGTGTGAAATTACCTGTGAAGTGAATGAATAAAGGACAAGTGAACTTGCTCTCCTCTCTCGCTCTCTTTCTTTTTCCAGTGCTTTGTCACAGAATGTAGTCGCGTTAATAGAGTGAGTTAAACAGCGCCGAGGGGTTCACTGGTTCACTGCACAGTGCAGCTCTGGTTACTTCACATGACCACGCTCACGGGGTAAGCAGCTCTGCTCAGAGAGAGAACACATTCACCTCTGAGAGAACACCCAAGTTGTGGTGATTTTTGTTTTACATATTTGGGATCTGGATGAGCAGAGGCTGGGAAGTCACAGACAAACAGGTCGGCGTGGTGTGAGAATGCTCACTTTTCCATTTTGTGTTGTTGGGGGGCACGCTCCCTTTTTCCTCCACGTTCTTGTTTTCTTGCCTTTTGGTTTCAGCTGTCACATGTCAGCTACACTTTGCACTCAAGCATGCATGTGATTTGTCTTGATCCCTGATCTGATTTGAAATATTTTACATTTTTGTTGTTGTCCCCAACTGCACATTTTCTCCACTGCCTTATGACTCGCTACTTACTTTTGTTCTCACCCAGTTATTTTCCCTTTGTTTAAGCTGTTATTGTTTGTTTATCTCCCCCCTCGCTCTACCTTTTTGTTTGACCTGTGTGTGTATGTATGTGTGTGTGTGTTTGCGTTGTCACTTCAATTGAGCCTGTGCTTGTGTGTTTGTGTCCACAGAAAGGCCTAAAGAATGTGTTTGATGAGGCGATATTGGCTGCACTGGAGCCTCCAGAGCCCAAGAAGAAACGCAAATGTGTGCTGCTATGAGAGCCTCCTCCCTTTTCGAAGCACACGCACACACACACATACATACATACATACATACATACATACATACATACATACATACATACATACATACATACATACATACATACATACATACATCTTAAATACACACACACCCCCTGCAGCCACACCCCCTCCTTTCCCCTCGCTCTGCTGCGGTTGGTCGTCGGCGTTGCCCTCCACAGAGAGGACTAGAAAGAAGGAAAGTTTCCCATAATTCTCTGCAATAATAAGAAGCTTCAGCCCGTCGTGGCCGACCAGGCTGCGGGGGGCCCAGAGGACGAGGGGTCCGGATACAGAGCTCACACAAGTAGAATTCACTCTGTCCAGCTTTCTGTCAGTGTTGTGGCCCGAACAACTTTTTAGATGCCCATGGATATAATCCCAGCCCCCCCCCCCCCCCCCCCCCCCACCTCGACGACAACACTCGTCAGCCGATCCCTACGTTTCTTTCTCAGCGCTACCAGAAGAAATGCTAACAAAAGTAGTGTTTGTTACCCCCCCCCCCTTTCTTTTTCTCCTCAAACACATGACATGTCTGAGATATTTATTCCATGTTCCAGATAGATGCGCTCCTAACCACTATGGAGACGAGGTCTGACAGGACTCAGCAATACGGCGAAACCTCCACACAGCTCTGAGGAGACTGAATGAGTAGATATTGCCATCTAGTGTCCATTTGGAGCGAGGTAACCACTTGAAGAGCTTAAAAGGCGTCCAGTAGCAACGGGTCAGTGGACCGCAAGGAATTGGGCCTTTTTAGATGCAGGGAACTTAAACAGTGTTAGCAGAGCAAGCGGTGTGCTCTTGATGGGGGGGGGGGGGCGAACGGGCCCAAGGACCATGGACGGGTGAAGCAGGATGCTGTTTGAACATTCTCATCCCCTCAACACTTAGAACAGGCACAGCAGAGACATCCATGCAACAGCTCCTTGGAGTGCACTGGCAGCCTTTCCACCAGAGGTCTGTCCGCTCTGCTGTACCCGTTCAAAGGGCACACGGTGCTGCATGTAGCCGAGCCCTTGGTCCCGGTTCTAAGTGATGAGGGTGAACAGATGTAATTGTAATGTAAGCTTGCACACGATGTTGATGTAGGCTCCAGATGTTTTTACCAAAACAAATTTTGTTTTCTTCATTATTTTTTTGTTCGTGCTGTTTTTTTTATTTTATATATATATATATAAATAAATATATACAAAAAAAAGGTTACTTTGACTCCTTTTACATTTAGGGGTGGGAACTCCTCTGAACTCTTCCCTGCCAGTTTATACCAAGGAAAAGCTGTGATTGGTTGATACGGCAGAGGCTGTTGAGATGATGTGTGATCGGTTGGTTCTTGATCTTCTTTACTGGTGGCTTACAGTTGGGTCGATTTCCAGCCCAAGTCAGTATAATTATTATAACCTGTTGTTGTTTTGGTGCAAAACCAAATGCTCTGTCGAAAGTCTTTGTTCTTTGTATATGCATTCTTTAAAAAAAATATTAAACTTATACCTTAATTGCCTTTACCACTTGTCCCTTGCTGTTCTGTGTTCACCACATTGTTTTTAAATACCATGACTGGCATTTTCTTTTCTGTATGTTAGCTTCTATTTTAATAATTTCAAGGGAAATAAGTACTTTTTAAAAAAATCCTCAAACGAAACGGCTTCTTACCAGAGCACATATTTATATATAACTATATTTATTGAGCAAATTGGGGACCACTACATCCATTGAATCTGTTGTTTCACTGGATGAGCCGGTCATGGCATGTTCAGCCAGCAGGAGGCGCCGTCCACCCACACGTGAGCATCTCAGGTGTTCCAAAAGTTGGAAGAACCTGATGCTATTCACAATCCACTGAACTCCATTTATTCCTGCTGTATAAACAGATTTTAGGTATTGATAATAGCAGTGTATCGCATAGAGTGGATTGGGTGCGAGTATGGCCCACAGTTATGATGAGGTAAGCTGAAACTCCCATGAAGAGCATTTTAAAAGTATAAATGCAGATTTCATCATTTTTTAGCAGGCTCATGGTTATCTCATCGTTTTAGCAGTAACGATGCATGAACACAGCATATTAGATTTACTCTATGTCCATGAATCTGTGAGCCACGCTGCATGCTGGGAGGATTCCCACAACACCTATGTCCTAACAATCACTTGATGAGCTCAACACGAATGTATACCAAGAACATGAATGCTAATCGTGGTTTCGACTCTTCTCATTTAGCCTAGATTTCAAAATAAAAGTGTTATTCCAGATTATTTCATCCTGGATTAACGAATCCCATTTTAAACTTGTGTTCAAAGATCCAAAATTAGTTGGATGACAGAACTCTTTTAGCCTGAATGAATTCAGCCACGTTTCTGTTCTAGACAACTGTTCATAGATAAGTAACAGCTTCGTTGATAGAAATAAAGAACCACTAAAGTCCACCGATTTCACACATCAAGGTTAATTTACTTATTGTGAACCACCCTTCAAAATAAAATGGAAAGATAAAAAAATAGCAGTAGGCAGACTTAACAAGTGTTTCTTAAAGGGGACATATCCTGAAAAACTCCCCTTTTTCAGTGGGTGTGCACATACATTTGGGTATCTGGAGTGCCGCCCAACCCATAAACTATGAAAGACGACATCCAGTCAGTTTTTTGTGTGATTCAACAAACCATTCAGATTCAGCTCACCCGTCCTATGTCACGTGCAGACTCATTAGACAACACACTCTCACACCAACGCATCAAATAATGCAGTTTTGGACTTCTTTGGGCTGTCAATATAAGCATGCAAGTTACATGCGTGGTGCTTTTTCCTTCACAGGAAATAAGGTTTAGGCATCCCTTATGTTTAGGAAATGAGCGTGGTGGAGGTGAACTTTACTGACAAACACGACCAACAGGGGACCAACAACTCAAACAAGTCCCGTGATTAACTACGCTAACAACTCATGTTATAACGACCCACAACTTTCATTTTAGTTTTGCACTGGACGTTGGTGTCCAGTGCAGTCTCCTGGACAAAAGTCCTGTGTGTGTCTTGCACGTTATACCACGTCAGCTGCTCTACCCATAATGCCACAGGGGGGCTTTTTCGAAAGGAGGGAGTGTTGGTGTTGAGAGATCACTATTGCTCTCACACAGCTTTCACAGATGTCCAGGAATTCCTCAGATGGCAGCAAATGAGGGTGACACGTCCCAGGTTTGGTGACCTGGATCATCTGAGACGGGACGGCTCAGAGGGCTGTTGCACCGCACCTCACCTCTGCACGCCAACCCTCGGCCGCCTCCTCCACCCCTGTGACGCGTTCGCGCATTCTCCGCGTGTCTGGAGTGCTGTCTGTCAGCACCTCCTTCCGCTGAAGAGACGCTGACAGCTATTAATTATCACGTGGGCTGAACAAAGGGCATTCCTCTCTGCTGAAATATCGGTGTGCGCATGCACACACACACACACACACTCTCCTCAGCCCTCTACATCCACACACAAACGCAGAGAGACACCACCTGGCCGTCATCGGTCTTCATCGTATTTGACAAATGAGGCAAAAACGCTTTTTGTCCTCTGAGGTCGTCCAATCACCGTGCAGCCTGGACCGAGCGTCTCCTCCGGGTGGGACGAGCAGAGGGAGGTGGGAATGTGATGATCAGGCAACCCACCGGGGACACTTTGACTACCTGAAGCACACACACACACACACACACACACACACACACACACACACACACACACACACACACACACACACACACACACACACACACACACACACACATACTGGACTGATGAAAAACACGCTGAGGATTTAAGCAGTTCATCAGAGCCCAGCGGTAAATCGGTGCTCAGACGTCTCAGCCGTACACTGTGCGAGGGCTCGGGGCCACCATGTGTGCGCAGGAGAGTACATCTCGAGTCTGTGGATGAGGCCTGAGCTGAACCTTTGACAGTCTCTGCCCGTTCCAGTGTCCAAAGCTCGTGCCAACGCACGGAGCACAATGTGGTTCTCATGTAGATGTTGGCCACGCTGGAGGGGCTTGGCGCCGGTCTACCTGGTCTAAACGCTCTCCAGCAGGTAGGAGGGGGCGCGTGAGTAAGAGAGAAGTGCCAATCGTGTGGGGGGGGGGGGGGTATAGTATGAACCGAAAGGTTAGCTGTCTTACTTCTTACCTCACAATGTGTATTCAAGTTGTAAAAAAGGTCCATTTGTTTGGAAGTATTGCTGATAAAAGCAGCACAGAAAGTACAGCTTTTAGTTGGCTTTAGTCCGTTCAGATGGTTTTGGGTTTTTATGCGCCGAGCTTCAAAGGGATAGTTCGGGGTCATTGTCCACGACCCTTTCTGACGGGGAACTGAAGCTGTTATCTGCTCTCTTTCTAAGCAAAAAGAGTCATTCTTACCTCACAGAACTCTTGTGCTCTGCCAGTCAAAATTCCAGTTTTTGCAATGGAGTGAAACGAAAAGAGCATAGATGTGTTTTAGCGGCTTCAAGTTCGCCATTGTAAAGGGCAGCAGTGAAAATGTTCTAAATACAGGGATACTTAAACTGGTGTTGATATTTTTTTCGGTCGACCTTTATTTGAGGTCCACAGCATGTTCAATCATTGAGAAAGTCAGTTTAAAGTAGGATAAGTGAGGACATGCCAATCTGATGAGGAGGCCAATTACAATCCAAGTACACTATTTATATTCATTTATTTTCTCATGTTTCACGGTATTTTGCATCTGGTTTATTAATGCTGTAATCATTCTATTTCATACTTTTCATTCCTAATTCCTTTTTCTTTTTGTAACACATTCTGGTGAGGTAGTTGTGGTTGCATTGTGTTGCTGCTGTTAAAAGAAGCACATCCAAGCATCGCACTCATCGCAACGTCTTTTTCGAGTACATGTCTGACGACCGGGCCAGTCAAGCGACGCCACCGCTGGTCACTGCAAGGGCTATTTTGACACGGCAGGTTGCTGTCGGCTAATAGATACACGGAACACACACACCCCGACCCCATTTGGCCCGCATACACACACACTGTTAGGTGTTTAGCGTCCAGGTGTTAAGGGAAAGTTCTTTGCAGTTCAGACAAAATCTCCCCGATGACAGACACACGGCTATGACCATCGATGGAGAGTGTGTGTGTGTGTGTGTGTGTGGGGAGACGTAAGCTCACAGTGATCCTCCACCTGCATCCAGAGATGAAGCTGTGGCAGCTCAAGCCCTCATCACCAGCCTGATCCACTGTGTGTGTGTGTGTGTGTGTGTTGTCACTTTCACTCCTCCCGACTGATCTGTTCTTATCTGATCTGCTGGGATACAATGTTGCCTCGAGATGACTGCTTGGAATCCGCTGTGATCAAGATCAGTGAGTTTGTTTGGATAGAAGTGAATGACAGACCTGGTTAGACTTCATCGTGGTGTCTAAAGTCAGGTTTGCTGCTGACAATCACCGTCTTTGCTGCTAAATAAAGGCCACAAAAAAGCCTTTACACACTGGTGTGTGTGTGTGCGTGTGTGTGTTTGTGTGTTTGTGATTCATTTGCACATCAATATATTTTTTCCGAGCTGTTGTTTTTGTTTGCACAGAACTATTCCAAATGAAATTGTTCTTTTTTTTAGGAACGAGGTTTAATTTTTCTGGACTTTGGCGCCGAGAATGAAGGCATCAACCAATCACGTTGTGCGTTCACTACGTTGTGCAACTACATGGAGGCTCCGTAGTTCCAACCAAGACGGAAAACTTTATTACTCCTCTGGACCTTGACAAAGGCGGCACATGCCAGATCCCTTCCTTCTGCTCGGACCTTTTCACAATAAAAGCCCTAAACGTGTACAGCGTGTAACTGTTTACCAGACGGAGCTCCAAATTTACTTAAGAATTTTGCTAAAAAGAAAATATGTTACAGTAGCTTAGTTTCCCTCATAAATGATGTTCATAGCTAAACAGTGTTAGCGAGTTACCTTTGCGTAACAGTTACGGTGGTGCGGTGGAGGTCAATGGTTCATGTCCTTCCTCAAAAAGAATGAATGAAAACGAAAACACTGGAGCTCCCAGTTTGCCCACCGTTTGATTGACTTAATGTGCACTTGTGGGTAGAAAGGATGCGAAACTTCAAAGCAGTGTAAAGTAAAGTGCAGCCAGTAAATAGACGGTTCCCTGCACTACCAGTACCTAGCCATGTCCGATGTGGAGAGTGTGGCCCCGTGAGTCCCGACCATCACGGCCGCTTCGCTCGTGTTGCACAACGTGGACGTCTGGGGGCAGAGAGCGGCGGAGACACCAGAGGAAAAGCCGAGAGGGAAGGAGGAGGGGGAGGGAGGGAGAGAATTGCAACTGTCATCACAAACAAGAACCATCTGTCTCATTTGTGTAACTTGTTTTCTTTTAATATGAGAAGTATGCTGAAGAGATCTGGGAGTTTGAGAGAGGCCTGGGAGGGCCGGGCCCTGGGCTAAAGCCAGCCTTCTCCCGGGTTCTCTGAGCGAGTGGCATTAATATCCAGCCAACCTGCACTGTTAACCCTTCACACTCACGACACACGCTGACAGACAGACAGAGGGGGAGAGAGAGAGAGAGAGAGAGAGAGAGAGACATCAGAAAACCTTTAACCTGGGGTATTCAGAAAGGGTGAAATCACATCAGCGTTATCTCATCACCTCTCATACCTTCAGGAAGGATGTTAGAGAAGTACACGGCTTCTGTGGGTTGTGAATAACACATGCTAATCAGGCAAAACATCACTTTGTATTCATTATGATGTTGTTTGCCAACATAAAAAATGTCCCCTTGCGGGATTAATAAAGTAACTATATCCATCTATCTATCGGTCATTTGTGCAAAGAAATCTTCGAGAGTGGAACTTCTAGGCTTCATGACAATTTTGTCATTTAAAGACAATATGTTATTAAAAGAAAGATGAAAAAATAAAGAACATCATTCCCTATAAAGAAGTTAGATTCTGAATATGAAACCTGACCTGTAGTTGTTCTTCCAATCCCTCTAGCCCTTTGATGCTCCACTCCTTTCCCAGATCTTCCACTTTGCCCTACAGTCTTTCACTTTCGGGAGAATTACACCCTTGCTTTCACTAATTGAGACTTCTGCAAGATATATTAGCAAATACAGCATTGATCAGTGGCCACATTCAGTTATTTACCAATACCGAGTTTGTAGCCTCGTTCGTAGAATTGAAACCTGTGGGGCGAGGATGGGTCTGGTTGCAGCGAGGGCATTTAGTCTCTCTCGCGCTGATTCAAAGTATTGACACAGGATCTCGAACGCAAGGTTCAATAGAATAACAGTGTGCGTCCCCTGGATACTGTCCTTTTGGATCGTAATGTGTCAAAGATGCAGGACGTGTACTACTCACTACTACTTCTCGCTTCTTATGTTGAGGTAAGATCATTATTTTAAAAAAGAAATCTGATATCGTTGTTTCTTCAAAATTTGCATTTTTAGCATTCTTTGATGAAACCCATTTGCGTATTGCTTGAGACCATCGCAGGTTCAACGTCTCGGCTCGGGAGTAGCGGCGAGTCCATGACAGAGTCGAGGGGTTGCGGTTAATGATCTTGTAATGATTTGTAATCTCTTCATAATCTCCTCATAAATAATACACATCATTTATGAAGCCGCTAATTTCATGTAAAATGTTTGATTTATGTCGGCTAATGTAACTTTTGCTGAACGGCGGCCACAAGTGATGATTACAGAGTAATAGTCATAGTAATATAGAGGAAAGTCAATTAACTTGCAGAGGGATGTTAATTACACAGCAAAATCTACCTAACGTTAGCTAACGTTAGCTAACATTAGCTAACGTTAGCTAACATTAGCTAACATTAGCTAACATTAGCTAACATTAGCCACCATGAGCTGCTGGTTTTACCAGATTATGTACAGCTGCAGCAGCAAAACACCTGATTATATTGTATTGCTTATGAATTCAACACTTATCTGTGTACAGGGATAATATATAGCCTACAAGTCATAAAAAGGGTCATTCCTAGTATTACCGTCACCCTTTTATTGTGAAAACATTTGTCAAAGAAAAACTTAATGTGTCTTAAAATGTGCATTCTCTCTGCTGACCAGCAGGGGGCGACTCCTCCAGTGGCAAAAAGATATCTGATTGTATGGAAGTCTCCTGATTTATTACCTCAGTAAACATTGTAAACATGAGTTTATGGTCTCAGTCTGTAGTTTCAAGTCTTCTTCAACACAGCATGATGTTCATTTAGTTAAAGCAGAGTATGCTTTAGGGCGGGCTCACTGTGATTGACAGGTAGCTGCCACTACCAGAGCCTTATACGGCGTCTCTACGTTGCTCCTCCGTATTCCAAATTTGGTCATTTCTGTTCATTGGCTGCAAAAAAGAGGACTACAGCGAAGGCTTCAAAACGTCAGTCCACAAACGGCAGGGTGACATCACGATGACTACGTCCACTTCTTATATACAGTCTATGGTTTTACCACATTTGGCCATAACTGCAACTTGATCCAGTAGGTAAATGAGTTACGCTACAGGCTAAACTCACTGTTAAACACTTTTAAAATGAGTCCTAAGATGAGAAAGACCTGATGATGAAGCAGTTGGTTTTAGTAGACTACACACTGTTTCTGTGTAGAATGTGTCTATCAAAGGTGTGTATGTATAGAGTATACATTTTTGGGTTCTTTTCTGGCCTAAAAATTGTCCATATTGATGTAAGATATACCAACTGTGAGTCGTTTTTATTCCACAAATATTTGAACCAGCATTTATAACCCCATATTTGTTGCATCTTAACTTTGACACCAAACACACACACACACACACACACACACACACACACACACACACACACACACACACACACACACACACACACACACACACACACACACACTAAGTGGTAAAACCCAGCCTCTTGTCTCCGCCACAACCGCAGCAAACCACAAAAGGCATTAGACTTCTCTGACTGACTGACTAACTGACTGTCTGACTGTACATCTGGCTGTCTGACAGCCTGCGCGGACACACACACACACACACGAGCCCACAGACATTTCCCAATCAGTGTGGCCCCCACCACCCACCTCATCCCGGCCATCATGGTGGCTTAATGAAGGACAGATCCTCACCGTTGCAGACCAACAGGGGTTAGGGTTACGCTTTTCTGCAGAGGGAGAGCGGACTGGAACCGGCGCAAGTCAAAGATATTGCAGGAGAAAGAGCGAGCAAGCTTCAGTGGGGGGGGGGGGCAGGATGATATTGATAGAGACAGAAGGAGGGAAAAAGCTTGTGCCATGTGGTCTGCATTTCGCTGTAATCCCTGTTCTAGCTCGGTGTTCCTTGCCTGTGTTCCCTCTTCAGCCCGAACCCAATCAGGCGGTCGCTGAAACCCGAGCGGCCGCTCCGGTTCTTCCCAAAACCAGACTACCAGGTTCCCAGCGCCGCGGGAAACACATCCATTTACGTCTGATTGATATGCTGCATTCAGTGATATATGTCGCATTTAAATTGTGTCTGTAGGTGTCAGGGGTACATGGGTAGGACCTCGGGGTGTAATGTACCTCACACAAACACACACACACACACACACACACTGACAAAATGCTGCAGAGTGCACACTGTGGCCACATAATAACGCAGCTGAAAGACACGGGAAATGGAGGATTTTATTGAAATATGTGTCTGTCTGTCAGCAGGGCTGTGTGTGTGTGTGTGTGTGTCACAAGACATGGTGGTGGAATGGGGATGTACTCTCTCTCACTTTCCCTCTTACTATCCCTCTCGTGCTCTTTCTTTCCTTATTAGCAACATTGTTTTGTTGTCATTCTCTTTCTCGCTCATACACGCACACACACACACGCACACACACACACACACACACACACACACACACACGTAATCCCTTTTGAAAGAAGGGACAACAGTCATTTTGGACACAGCATATATTCCGTATTAACATACATTCATAGGCAGTATAGTCTTCTTCAGTGTATAAGTCTTTACAGATCTACAGTATGTCTCTATAATGATAGCACGTTATTATAGGAAAGCTTGGCTTCATGGTGGTGGGACAAGACAACAATAGAGTCCTGACAGTGGCATGGGAAACTGTGTGTGTGTGTGTGTGTGTGTGTGTGTGTGTGTGAGAGGAACGGGAAAACTGAGTGTGTGGTCGGATCGCTCGTTGCTGTGGGGGCGAGGGCTCTATGTGCGCTTGGAGAGAAAGTGCTTCAGTCATCATGCATGGTGAGCATGCTCGGCAACCCTCTGGCAGACCCCTTTGTGTACGCGTGTGTTTGCATTGTGTGTGTGTTTGCGTTATGTATGTGTTTGCCGGTACATGCGTGTTTACTCTTGTTTGCATTAAGCCGACTCGCTTTTTTGGCAGATGGCGACATGCAGGTGGAGGCCGAGTTCACGCCAAATCGGACCCGGAAGCTGTGGATGAATACAGGTGTCGATCTGGAACAATGCTTGCTGGGTACATGTGTCTCATGACCATCACCTGCCAGTACTGTACAGAAAAGACAGGCAGGAGCTGACAGTGGCTTTCACCTGTCCATCATCATCCTCCCTCTGACAGAAAGACAGTGTGTGTGTGTGTGTGCGTGTGTGAGAGAGAGTGGAGCAGCATCTGAACCTCAGCGCAGCACAGCCATGTACACTCAGGAAGCAAATCACAGAAAGTGCGACATGTTCCTCCTCGTTCTTCAAGTCCGTCCTCCGACAGACTCGGCGGCTCCCTTTTTTGACATCCAGCGCTCCAACTCAGTCCTCCAAAAGCAGCAGCAGCAGCAGCAAGGACAGAGGGCAAACAACCCTCCTCTTGACCCCACCCCAACCCTTTAACCCCACCCACCCATGGGTCCAGTTAGTCCCTTATTGTCTCCATTGGTCTGTCCCCTCCTTCTAGGTCCACCCCTCATCAGTCTCCTCAATCTCAACAAAATAAGTTAAACATTACAAAAATAAGAAGCATCAATGACAAAGCAAACATGAGAGTGAAGGGGGGGGGAGACAGAAAGAGAAAGACACTCTCTACTCGAGAACAAACTGCCTCTGTAGCTTTGTAAGAGGTCCCATGCATAATCTACTGATTGTCCATTAAGGTGTCATGAAATGAATAGGATGACATTTGACTTCTAAGCCATTCAGTTTGTTTCCGTTGACCAGTAGTAGGAGGGTGGGGGGGGGGGGGGGTTCAAGCAGGAGAAGAGGGAGCTCAACAAGTCCTCCTCGCTCCCTCTGGCCTTTGTAATCGAGCGGGAGTGTGGGGCGTTTGTTTTGTTCATCAGCAGTGCCCTCTGTGCCCCGCCACTCCCATCACCGGCAAGTGTGCATCTCCACCATTTTGCGACACTGTTTGCACTTGACATAACAGCACCAGTGGAACTTACAGCTGCACCTGTCCACCACCTCCACCTCCTGCGTCTGGAAGCCGCGGCCGCAGCACATCAGCTCGCAGCCGTCGATGGCCTTCGACGTTCGGTTGCACTGGCGGCCCACGGTGCCCAGCATACCCGGCGTGCGCGGGTCATAGTCGCAGAAGTCTGGACTGGGTTCCAGGTAGACAAGATCTTCGTCCGTGTGAGGTTTGAACTGGGAGTTCCGAGGCATCAGGACTTTGGTGGTGCCCACCTTGCGCTGCTCCACCTCAGTGGCGCCGTCAAACTTCTCCTTGATGACGTTGCCCACTTTGCGGAAGGGCGGCATGGCTTTCCAGCAGGTCTTCACCTCACAGGAGCCTGACACGCCGTGACATTTGCACTCCACACGCATGTGGGACAGGATGGCCTGCAGAGAAGCCAAAGACCCTTTGGTTAGCAGAAAGACCTTGAAATAATGTGATGACAATGCATAATATCCCCAAAAAATTGCTTCAAATGATGTTCTACAGCTACCAGAGCTAACCTGCGTAAGCATGTTGTATTTTGAAATTGAATTGTCTCATATGACTGATTTGAATGACTTGAAACTTGACTTGCACTCGTCTAAAATAACTTAAAAATGGACTTGCACTTGATTGACTTGAAACTTGACTCAGGACTTATCTGGTAACGTACGACTTGACTTGGACTTTGGACTAGACTCAGGCTAGTCTTGAATGATAAACTTGACTTCAACTTATCTTGAAAGATTGACCTGGACTTTTATTGACTGACTTTAGGCCTGCTTTAGACTTGTCTCATATGACTCTAAACATGACTCGAAATTGTCTCGAATAACTTGAGACTTGACCTGAACTTATTTGAGTTACCTGAGGAACTTGACCTGGATGTATCTAGAAAGACTTAAGACTTGACTTGGACTTATTTTAATGACATGTGACTTGGCCTGGACTTGTCTCATATGACTAGGGACCTGACTCCAGCTTGCCTTTCGTGACTTAAAACTTGACTTGGATGTATCTCGAAAGATTTAAAACTTGACCTGGACTTATTTGAATGACCTGAGACATAGCTTTGAATTGACTGGAATAATGTAAGACTTGACGTGGACTTATCTTGAATGACTTAAGACTTAGACTTGTATCAGTTCAGGAAAAAGAAATCCAACATGACTCTTTAGGTGCGCTGTACTAAAAGAAGTTGAGTGTTTTACAAAAGGGCCTTTGAGTTACCTTCCTGCCAGCCTCGTTGTTGTGCAAGTTCATGAGAGCCCGACTGGAGGACTGGCCTTTACTCCTCTCCCTCACATCCACAAAGGACTGGGAAAAGGCCACGCCGTATGCGATGTTATCACTGCAGCCCGACCACTGGAACCCTATGAAAATACATTCAGATAATTCTTCATTGATGGTTCATTGTAGTAATGTGTGCTATGGACGTATTGTAAAAGATCTGGCTCTATACACATGGAGATAACATGGCATGAATAATATGCGACCACCAATCACATCCTTCTGGCCTTTTCAAAATGAAACAAATATTTAAAACGTCGCATTATTTCGCTTTTAAAATCAAATGTACTGGATCAGTTGGTCCTTCTGTTTCCTTCGGGTGTGTGTGTGTGTGTGTGTGTGTGTGTTTGTGTGAAAGGGAAAGAGAGACCTACCGTCTGGACTGACTCCATGTACATTGTGGTCGCAGCCACATTTTTCCAGCTCTCCGCTGCTGCAGGCCCTCGTGACCGCAAACGCCACACTGGCTGCTGAGATGGCATACACAAAGGCTGCCTCACGGGTGCCTAACACATGCACAAACACGGGCACACACGGCCGTATTGTTTCATTATGTAGCTGAAAAGAGCTTCTCATTTTGAATGGCAAGAACACTTCTACAGATGAAGACTGTGTTAAAGTTTGTGGGAGGGAGCTCAGACATTGACATACAGGAGCTGGTTGAGCCAATACAAATGGAAACCGGCGCTGAAATGTCACAATATTTGAAAATGGAATGGAATAATCCCCATTTTTGTAAATGCATGCAGGTCGGATAGTTGTTTTCGTGTCAATCAGCTGTCGGGCCAGCCCGGTCTCATTCCGCTTACAAAGACCAACAGGGCTGTCGAGTAACGAGCGACCAGGCTGAGAGGGGCAGAGGTCGGGCCGATGGATGGGTCGCGCAAACACAGGACTTTCACCCAGGAGACCTCTGTTTGTGTTCCCAGTGAAACAAGTAAACATTGACTCATTTTAAGTAGCGTAAGTAACATTCAGAATTGACATCACGTTGCTGAACATAACCTACGTAGTTAATGAAGTTATGTAATTGTAACCCAAACCACTCTTTTTACCAAACCTAAGCTTCCCCATGGGGTCCTAACCAAACGCTATCTGTCAAGTCAGTGTCTCCTTTGTGCCAAGATGCAGAACATAATCTTACCCTGGGTGACCACTTTGCCGAACACGGGCAGGGTCTCCAGAGTGGAGCAGTTCCATCGACGGTTGCGAAACTGGAACTGACACTCGTCTATAGCCAGCTGGGCTCCACGGCGCACTGCATCCATCACCTCCACACTGCGCTTACAGATCTGGACCTGGAGCGGAGACACACAGGAGCTGCGTCAGCCACGAACACAAGCACACCTACTGACAAAATACTTCACTTTCTCATTAGAAGTGTCCTGGATGAAAAAGGTACTGATATGTCATTATCAAATCAACACCAGATACCAGATGTTGATACCCCATGCTGAAAGAAAACACTGTTGGACACACGTTACAGGAGACAAGGTGCACAGAGGTAGAGGTCTGTACCTGTCTCTGGATGAGGCCTCGTAACCTCTCGCACGTCTCCTCGTCCCGGATGCTTCCAACTGACGACAGCTTGGCCAGGTACCTGACAGAAAAACAAAAAGACCAACAACAGGTTCGTGAGCAGCAGATGGCCTGAAAGAACACGGAGGTCACGGAGGAACATTCAGGGGAAAGTGTCGTTGTTTAAAGCGATATAAGGTGAGATACAGGCGAGACAGAGGCTACAAATCACTTTGATACAGTTATTGTCAAAGAAAATGAGACCTTCAAACCGGCAATTATTGAATTGGACCACACCACCATTCAGATGAAGCACATCTTGCGTACAGAGGGGTTTGGTTCCCATGACGTTGTGGGAATGTTTTGGACAATAAATATCAGGTTGTGAGGACACTGAGAGGAGGGAAAGCGGCTTATCATACACACCACCTCCAGGCCAGACAGGTCGGGGAGATATACCGCATACACACACAGACACACACACACACACACACACACACAATCTAAGATGTGTGAGAAAATGGCATCAGTCTGGATGCCCTGACCCTCACACATCCACCTCACTTCAGTCTCATATCTCCAGTCCCAGCTGCACCTCACAGAAATAGGCTTTCTCATCAGCTGGCGGTGAGTCTGCCAGCGCGGGAGCAGCCCTGGTCGTGTACCGGCTACGCTACTCAAATGTCAACGCATGTTGAGTCTAAAAAGCGTGCTTTCCTCAAACAATGGAAAGTTTTGCAGATGACCTGAGCGAACTCATTTCAAAGTGCAGATCCACGTACGTTTTCATATTTACGACTTAACACCAGATTAAGTCGACGGATTGTTGAGATTGATTTCTTTACGTCGTGTCAACACATTGTTGTTGGCAGTTGTCTCTTTTCGCATTCCAGAAACTTTTTTAATGGTGTCATCTTTATGCTAAGCTAGGCTATCCACGCGGTGAGTTTGCTGATCGCAACCGGCTGAAACTTCTCCTGCGTGCCGAGCGTGCAGGAGAACTACGGTGGCCGACGCAAAAAGGCAACGTTCAACATGGCAGACTCTGTAAGGAGGACACCGTCCATGTGTAGATAAAAACAGCTCATTCCAAGGTAGAGAAAACACAGCAGTTCCTATTTTCAAGTGATTAAACACGAAAGAAAACATATGCTAATATTATATTCCATTTGTCCATCGCTGACATCCTATTTGAAATATAACACCACAGCAGAGTCTTTAAGGACCAAAGAAAATCCCTTAACGCATGAAAACTATTATTATAATAGTAAAAACAATATTAATGTTTCTGTATTTGCAGGCGCCTCTGAACAGATGAACAGAGTTTGAATATCAAAATGGTCCTTATTAATAAAGGCAAATTCCAACAGAATTAACTTCCAGGCTATCATTCCGTACGGGCAGATATGTTTTTCCTGAGGGTTTCTCAAGCTTGTTTTATGAGTCCTGGGTTATGAGTTCCCAAGACCACACATACCTCTGTAAAGCCCTGCTAGTCCGTCTCAATCAAGCTGTGGCACACATGCAGATTGCAGAGAATTCGGCTGTCAGATCCTTGACAAAGCTGTAACGCACAACACAAAGTCCTGCCCACCAATGTTGCACACCAGCTGACTGTACGAATAATTATTTTGACATCCAAATGATCAATTTCATTGTGTATGGATCAGCTTTTAGCTGCATCTCAGCTCTTTTAAACCCTGCTGAGTTTGGGTGGTAATGTCCGAGTGTTGCGTTGTTGTCGGTGCTATTTGTAAATGTGGTGGTAAAATGAGTACATCATCCTTGAGGTCAAACAGCTCCTCCTCTCCATCCACCCGCTCATCTCCTCCTCTCAACAGTTCAGATAACATCTCTCTCTCTCTCCGTCTCTTTGATGTCCTTCTGTTTCTCCCCCCCTCCAGCCAGTGTCAGTATTTAGCACTCATCGCTGCGATAACCCCGCTCTCCAACACTCCACCACATCTCCGCCACATCCGCTCACATCCACCCTCAGGGGTGACCTCACTCTCTCGTGAGGTTGACTCAGTTTCCTCAAGAGGACCACCGAGGACCCCCCCCCCTTCATCAGAGTGTGTCTAATGTCTTCATGCCACGAGCCCCCAACATTTAGTGTGAAAACAAAATTGGAGTTATTTTTACTGAAGACAATAAGTCACGTGACATGACACGACTGTAGCCAGCATTTTGTTAAAAGCATACTCATTTTAAACCAAAGCACATGTCTTTTCTGACTTGAACCAAACTGTTTTGTTGCCTAAACCTGACCGCGACGGCTTCACAACGTTGGCCACGCGCTGCGTCAAGATACTACACGCAAAAGGCTTCTGCCCAAGCGGCACGAGTAGGACGAGCAGGAATATATTCACGTTGCCAGAGCTCACATTTAGACCGATCTAAATAGACAATGGAGTACAATTAGAAACCGACTCAAAATGCGATCGACCCTCATAGACTCTTAAGAGTGAAATACACCACAGCAGCATGAGGCTCTGTCATTGAAGAAACAGCCACTGTCAAACAGAGAAGCACTGTAACATGTCCCAAGAACAAATGGAACAATCATTGTAACGTTGTCGAAATTTCCAAAAATATTCGCCATATCAAAAACCTTAAAAGGTGATCACATGTCAATGTTGTGATCACAACGTTTTGAAGACATCATTGTTTGGCTTCATGGCTGGTCTCCCAACGTCTTTGCTGTGATCAAATATTTGTTATGCTAACGTTAGCCAACATAAGCTATACTGGTCACACCAGACCAAAAGAAGGCAGTGGCAGGAAATATTAATAAGCGTATTAATACTTTAAAAATATATATCGATTGAGTTGTGGTAAATCTAAACTCTTGGGGGAACCCTAAAGCCTAGTGTCTGTTCTCGAGCCCTCTGCCAGGTTATATCTTTTCCCAAAATCTACAGGTCCTGCCCCCCCCCCCCCCCCCCCCCCCCCTGGTTCGGATGGAGTCCAACTCGGCTCTGCCCAGCTCTGATTTGCTCTATTGCAGTAGCGAGGGGGTTTTGATCAAAGCCATGTGTGCTGTTTGATCCCTCTTTGTTGTTTGGCGTAGCCTTGGGCAGAGCGCTGCGTTCGGGTGGAGGCATCCAGCTGGGAGACCATCAGACGGCGATGGGAACAACCCACGGACAGAACAACACAAGACGACAACAGAGCCCTGCCCGCCGGACGAGCAGCATCCCACTCGCCAAGACACAAACAGCTGGATGGCATCCCGCTGGCCTGACATTCACCCTGGAAACATTTAATAAACATCCGATAAGCCGCTATGCGGGCCATTTTCTGGATACGTGTTTGTGTGTGTGTGTGTCTGTACACGCGTGGGAAAGGTTCAGCAGAGGCCTTGGGCCAGTGTGTGTGTGAGCGCTTTCATCCCCGTCTCACTTTTATCTGCTCCCTCTGCATGTGTATGCCCTTCGCTTCCCAGAGACGAGGTTAACGAAACGCCTCAACAAGGAGACAAACCGTAGAAGGACAGAGCATCGCGCACACACGCACACACACACACACGCACACACACACACACACACACCATCATCCCCACATCTCATCCTCATTCCACTCCCTCTTTCCTCTCTGGCCTCTGGTGGTTGCGTGCTTAAATCCCAGGGGGCCTAAGCCCAGTGGAGCCAGTGGTGTTGTGAAGGCTGCGATGTGTAATGCAACGCAAACACGCGAACGCACCACGGTCCAGGTGGAATGCTCCATACCTCCCACCCAGAGCCCCCCACGGGCTCATGGGAGGCTCACACTGGAAATAAGAGATAATTCTAAACAGAGGAGCCGTTCATGACGCAGACTGTTATCTGGAGACAGGAAATAAAGGCTAACATAGAAAATGGTGAATACCACACAAAACTCCCACTTGAACCACTTTTGTGCATTGTAAATATGAATTACTGCATTTAAAAAAAAGTTGCTGTTGTTGAAGTTAAAAACACAACGCTAAATCTTGCATTCAGTCAGGGTGGCACTCCTTGGGATTCAGGTCTTGGAGGACAACGGTATTTGTGCCTGGAGTTTGTTAGTCTGAGGTGTTACAGTACATTACAGTCATTTAGCAGACGCTTTTATCCAAAGCAACTTACAATTCAGATTCCATCACATTCATACAGGCACAGCTACGGGAGCACTTTTGGGGTTAAGTGTCTTGCTCAAGGACACATCGACATGTGACTACAGCTGAGCCGGGGCACGAACCTCCGGTCCTCTGATTGGAGGACGGCCCTGCTGGCCACTCAGCCACAGTTGCCACAGTGGTGGTTTCGTTGGTGGTGAGCTTTAGGTTCTTCGGTATTGTGTGCATAGTTCTTTTCCGGCCGTCACCACAGAGGCCCAGTTGCTTGCATATAAATGTGCAGCGCTTTCATCGATGGGCTCGGTCGCCACTGTGTTGCCTCATTCGGTGTCAGATGACTCGACGGACATGTGTATGGTTGGAGATCATGATCGCCACTTCAAGGCTTAGTCTTAGTTATTTCCTGAGTTATTTGTTGTTGTTTTATTTGTCATTTTCTGATTAATTAGTTTCACTTAACTTTCCTACTAATTGTGTGTTGTATTTATTTTTTTATTTTATTCTAGAAAATGATTTCTTGCTTTGAAATTATATAAAAAGAAAAAAATCAAAACTGGGGGAGACACGTGATAAGCCTTCCAGGCTGTTGGTCTTTCTTGCACATTCTATTATTATGAGAATCATTTCATTTAAAATGCTATTAAACAAAAATAAATAAGTAAGAAAAAATAAGAAGAACATCATTGTAAAGATGATTCAACATGTATCAGTTGATGAACATAAAATAAATCAACAACAATAGTTATGTCCTATGAAACAAAATAAACTCAGCTGAAGGTCCACTAGCTGTCAGAGCTGCACTCTGAATGAAAACATTGGGATGCGATTGAAAGCTCGGGGAGCTGGAGAGTGGACCTTTTGTTGTTACATGAAGCGTTACCACAGGTCCAGGTGAAGTTCTTCATTTATTACACAGGGGGCTAGCCTGGCTCTGTCCAAAGCTAAACAACAATAATCTATGGGTACCCCTGAAGCTCAACGATTAATCTATTAATAATAATTAATTGTTTAATCAGTTCAAAGACCAGTGAAAAAAACAGGTTGAATGTTACGTGTCGGACTATTTCTTGGCCACGAGCAGTGACCTCACAGGTACGGATCTCCTCATCCGACTCTCAGCAGGAGTTTCCCAAAATGTCAATCTGGTCCCATGCAAACATACCAGATATTTGCTGGTTTCACCGATAGGTGAATTTTGTTACTGTTTTGTAAGAGTTTGAATTGACTACATTTGGGCTGTCAGACTTAAGAAGCCATTTGTAATCATCCCCCAGGGTTCTGGCAACTTGTGAACAGCATAAACCCTATTCTACTATTTTGGACATTCCATAGAGTAAACAACAAAAAGAAACAGATTAAGCTTTACTTTATTGTTCATGCCAAACTGAAGAGAAGTCGATATGACTTCAGAGAGGTCTTGAGTTGTCCTCCTCATACAGTGCAGCAGTTCCCCCCCCCCCCCCTTCACTAAATGAAGGCCTGAAGGAGAGAAAGGAGGGACCGTATGAAGAAGAGAGAAAGGCAAGGGGGATGTGGAGGCTGGATACATCTGCATGACAGTAATGTGCTTCAGCACACTACTGTAGCGCTCTCTCTGTGCGTCCATCCCTTCTAATGTGTATTTATATGAAAATACCCGCGTGTTTGCCTTTCCAGCACTGAGCACACAGCAGAGGTACACAGCGACAGGTAAATATAGCACGGATGGGAAAGGCTAGGAGGAGAGCTGCAAGGAAAGAGCCTCAGAAACGTCTCCTCCACCGAGGCGCTGCGCACAGACCCGCGAGCGGTTACAGGACTCGACGCACGGGCTGTGTTTTTTGTGCGTTAGTTGTGCGAAAGGAAATACTTTGGTTCAGCAGAGATTTAAACTGCTCGGGTAAAGACGAGTGTGACCTGAGCTAACCCTCCCTGTCCCCCCCTCTGCAGTGGACACCTCCAGGATGTAAAACAGAGCGTGAGCTGTAGAGGGCACTATCCTCTCAGTTTACCTTCAGACTCTTTACCGCACTGAACTACATGACAGCGCCGAGCTCGCTGAACACTTGTGGCGCTCCTGATGAACCAAATGGGTTCTGAGAAAAAAACCCGTCTGTTGATCGCATGATGCACGTGTTATGTGCCCAAAATATAGAAAGAAAAGCCTTTAAACCCATGAATGCAGTCTCCACTTTCCTCGTTAGACCAGCTTCTGATGGAATGTTCCACAGTGACAGATATTTTCTACTCTAAGACATCTAAGTGTGAATCTGGAATATGGACCTTCACAACAAAGATCTACATTTATAGAACTCAGCGAGTGAAACATCTCAGTAATGTCAGAAAGTCCATAAAATGCTCACAGGTCCAAAAAAATCAGACACCAGACCTCTAAAGCTGACCTCTGACCTGCGTCCGAATCATTATTTTTGACACATTTGAGCGAGCCTTTGAGCGATACTCTCATGGTTTTACAAGTCTAATAGTTTTGTTATGTATTTTTATTGTATTGTATAGTATTGTGTTGTACAGTGTTGTACTATAGTGTTTGCTGTTGTGTTGTTCTGATAATATGCGGCTGCAAAATTGTAATAACCTGCCGAGTGACTGCAGACGAAATCGTCCCGAAATCTCATGAGAGGTGTCGTCAAATTCAAAGGCCTCCTCCACATCGTCCAAATCAGCCAAATATCCACGACGATCAAAACCTTTGAGACAACATGAGCTACAATTTCTCCATTCCGGCACAACAAACTTCTCTCTCCAACTCTCATTCACCTTTCCAGCGTTGTCCTCTGGCAACAAGTCAACTCTCACTCAATACCGGACCAACCTCCAATGTTATTGTCCCCATTAGTCACTTAGACACAAAAACATAAACAAGTTTCCCTTCAACATTTGGATGATATGGGGCTCTCAGACACCAAAGTGAAACAGATACAACTTCACCTGCACAGTCCACTATGTTTAATCCACACTGAATAAAACACATATTTTCAACAGTTTGAATCAGTGTATCTCAAACATAACCACAGTAGACACTTGAATCACTGTTAATCCTCAAATCATTTACATTAAACTGTAAGTTTACCTTCACAACATCTGCTCCTTGTTACATTACCCTCCCATCTTTGGTGAAACGAACCTGCCTGGTAGTTAAGTTTCCCTTCTTTGATAAGTGTCCATGATATAAGTAGAACAACTCAACTTGCTTTTTTTTGTTTTCCCATTTACAGAAGAAGTCCGTCGAGGTTCCAGTTGCATCAGGATTCACTTTTCCACACACACTGTTCAGCAACATTGACACAATTGTTTTATTTTGTCGAACCATCCCTGACTACAGCGTAGATGTCAGGCAGGCTTGATCTTGGAATAATGAAATGTCCAAAAACTAATGGATCGACATGCGATTATCACAAATATTCAGGGGATCACAGAATCGTGCAACTTCATAAGGTCCGCTTGAAGGAAGCAGAACAAAGTTGTCATGTGAATGAATACAGAATACTGAAAGCTAGCTAGTGATTTGAAATATTAAACAGATATTAAACATATTTAGTAAAATATAGTGAAAATTTAAAAAATATGAATGACTGAGCTTTAAAATATTGACATATGCTTTTGCATGAATAATATGAAATCAGTAACTCTTTCTCATGAGTCAATAAAAAAAATCATGGATGTGTCATTGAGGAATGAAACTCATCAAAATGAAAAAAACACTGCTGCCATCCTGCCATCAGGAGCCTCTGGCCGGTGGTGGTGGTAACAGTAGGTGGGTCGGTGGCGGTGGTAACAGTCGGTGGGTCGGTGGCGGTGGTAGCAGTAGGTGGGTCGGTGGTGGTGGTAACAGTAGGTGGGTCGGTGGCGGTGGTAACAGTCGGTGGGCCGGTGGTGGTGGTAACAGTCGGTGGGTCGGTGGTGGTGGTAACAGTAGGTGGGTCGGTGGTGGTGGTAGCAGTAGGTGGGTCGGTGGTGGTGGTAGCAGTAGGTGGGTCGGTGGTGGTGGTAGCAGTAGGTGGGTCGGTGGTGGTGGTAACAGTAGGTGGGTCGGTGGTGGTGGTAACAGTAGGTGGGTCGGTGGTGGTGGTAGCAGTAGGTGGGCCGGTGGTGGTGGTAACAGTCGGTGGGCCGGTGGTGGTGGTAACAGTCGGTGGGTCGGTGGTGGTGGTAGCAGTAGGTGGGTCGGTGGTGGTGGTAACAGTAGGTGGGTCGGTGGTGGTGGTAACAGTAGGTGGGCCGGTGGTGGTGGTAACAGTCGGTGGGCCGGTGGTGGTGGTAACAGTCGGTGGGTCGGTGGTGGTGGTAGCAGTAGGTGGGTCGGTGGTCGTGGTAACAGTAGGTGGGTCGGTGGTGGTGGTAACAGTAGGTGGGTCGGTGGTGGTGGTAGCAGTAGGTGGGTCGGTGGTGGTGGTAACAGTAGGTGGGTCGTGGTGGTGGTAACAGTAGGTGGGTCGGAGGTGGTGGTAACAGTAGGTGGGTCGGTGGTGGTGGTAGCAGTAGGTGGGTCGGTGGTGGTGGTAACAGTAGGTGGGTCGCTGGTGGTGGTAGCAGTAGGTGGGCCGGTGGTGGTGGTAACAGTAGGTGGGTCGGTGGTGGTGGTAGCAGTAGGTGGGCCGGTGGTGGTGGTAACAGTAGGTGGGTCGGTGGTGGTGGTAACAGTAGGTGGGCCGGTGGTGGTGGTAACAGTAGGTGGGTCGGTGGTGGTGGTAGCAGTAGGTGGGCCGGTGGTGGTGGTAACAGTAGGTGGGTCGGTGGTGGTGGTAACAGTAGGTGGGCCGGTGGTGGTGGTAACAGTAGGTGGGTCGGTGGTGGTGGTAGCAGTAGGTGGGTCGCTGGTGGTGGTAGCAGTAGGTGGGCCGGTGGTGGTGGTAACAGTAGGTGGGTCGGTGGTGGTGGTAGCAGTAGGTGGGCCGGTGGTGGTGGTAACAGTAGGTGGGTCGGTGGTGGTGGTAACAGTAGGTGGGCCGGTGGTGGTGGTAGCAGTAGGTGGGCGGTGGTGGTGGTAGCAGTAGGTGGGTCGGTGGTGGTGGTAGCAGTAGGTGGGTCGGTGGTGGTGGTAACAGTAGGTGGGTCGGTGGTGGTGGTAACAGTAGGTGGGCCGGTGGAGGTGGTAGCAGTAGGTGGGTCGGTGGTGGTGGTAGCAGTAGGTGGGTCGGTGGTGGTGGTAACAGTAGGTGGGTCGGTGGTGGTGGTAACAGTAGGTGGGCCGGTGGTGGTGGTAACAGTAGGTGGGCCGGTGGTGGTGGTAACAGTAGGTGGGTCGGTGGTGGTGGTAGCAGTAGGTGGGTCGGTGGTGGTGGTGGTAACAGTAGGTGGGTCGGTGGTGGTGGTAACAGTAGGTGGGCCGGTGGTGGTGGTAACAGTAGGTGGGTCGGTGGTGGTGGTGGTAACAGTAGGTGGGTCGGTGGTGGTGGTAACAGTAGGTGGGTCGGTGGTGGTGGTAGCAGTAGGTGGGTCGGTGGTGGTGGTAACAGTAGGTGGGTCGGTGGTGGTGGTAACAGTAGGTGGGTCGGTGGTGGTGGTAGCAGTAGGTGGGTCGGTGGTGGTGGTAGCAGTAGGTGGGTCGGTGGTGGTGGTAACAGTAGGTGGGTCTGTGGTGGTGGTAACAGTAGGTGGGCCGGTGGTGGTGGTAACAGTAGGTGGGCCAGTGGTGGTGGTAACAGTAGGTGGGCCGGTGGTGGTGGTAGCAGTAGGTGGGTCGGTGGTGGTGGTGGTAACAGTAGGTGGGTCGGTGGTGGTGGTAACAGTAGGTGGGCCGGTGGTGGTGGTAACAGTAGGTGGGTCGGTGGTGGTGGTGGTAACAGTAGGTGGGTCGGTGGTGGTGGTAACAGTAGGTGGGTCGGTGGTGGTGGTAGCAGTAGGTGGGTCGGTGGTGGTGGTAACAGTAGGTGGGTCGTTGGTGGTGGTAGCAGTAGGTGGGTCGGTGGTGGTAGCAGTAGGTGGGTCGGTGGTGGTGGTAACAGTAGGTGGGCCGGTGGTGGTGGTAACAGTAGGTGGGTCGGTGGTGGTGGTAACAGTAGGTGGGCCGGTGGTGGTGGTAACAGTAGGTGGGTCGGTGGTGGTAACAGTAGGTGGGTCGGTGGTGGTGGTAGCAGTAGGTGGGTCGGTGGTGGTGGTAACAGTAGGTGGGTCGGTGGTGGTGGTAACAGTAGGTGGGCCGGTGGTGGTGGTAACAGTAGGTGGGTCGGTGGTGGTGGTAACAGTAGGTGGGCCGGTGGTGGTGGTAACAGTAGGTGGGTCGGTGGTGGTGGTAACAGTAGGTGGGCCGGTGGTGGTGGTAACAGTAGGTGGGTCGGTGGTGGTGGTAGCAGTAGGTGGGTCGGTAGTGGTGGTGGTAACAGTCGGTGGGTCGGTGGTGGTGGTAACAGTAGGTGGGCCGGTGGTGGTGGTAACAGTAGGTGGGGCGGTGGTGGTGGTAACAGTAGGTGGGTCGGTGGTGGTAACAGTAGGTGGGCCGGTGGTGGTGGTAACAGTAGGTGGGCCGGTGGTGGTGGTAACAGTAGGTGGGGCGGTGGTGGTGGTAACAGTAGGTGGGGCGGTGGTGGTGGTAGCAGTAGGTGGGGCGGTGGTGGTGGTAACAGTAGGTGGGGCGGTGGTGGTGGTAACAGTAGGTGGGGCGGTGGTGGTGGTAACAGTAGGTGGGTCGGTGGTGGTAACAGTAGGTGGGCCGGTGGTGGTGGTAACAGTAGGTGGGCCGGTGGTGGTGGTAACAGTAGGTGGGTCGGTGGTGGTAGTAACGGTAGGTGGGTCGGTGGTGGTAACAGTAGGTGGGGCGGTGGTGGTGGTAACAGTAGGTGGGTCGGTGGTGGTAACAGTAGGTGGGTCGGTGGTGGTAACAGTAGGTGGGCCGGTGGTGGTGGTAGCAGTAGGTGGGTCGGTGGTGGTAACAGTAGGTGGGCCGGTGGTGGTGGTAACAGTAGGTGGGGCGGTGGTGGTGGTAACAGTAGGTGGGTCGGTGGTGGTAACAGTAGGTGGGTCGGTGGTGGTAACAGTAGGTGGGCCGGTGGTGGTGGTAACAGTAGGTGGGTCGGTGGTGGTGGTAACAGTAGGTGGGGCGGTGGTGGTGGTAACAGTAGGTGGGGCGGTGGTGGTGGTAACAGTAGGTGGGTCGGTGGTGGTAGTAACAGTAGGTTGGTTTTTGTATGAAGGGCTACGTGGATCTAATTTTGAGTCACAATGTTCAAAATAGCCTTTGCTCTTATGTATTCAGTGACAAATGATATAAATACAGGAGGGAAAGCTTCAACGAAAGGAATGAAAGATTAGAAGGAAGGGGGGATGAGACAATGGAACAAAGGTCAAAGAGAATCATTTAAAGTACATACGACAAAAGATGGAAGCAAAGCGTGGAGACGGGATAAGAGGGCAGAGAGGTGAAGGTGAAATGCATCTGATGAGTCCAGTTAACGTAGTTTCTGAGCAGCTAGAGGCTTGCATGTGTGTGTTTGAATGTTAGTGTGTGTCTGTGTCCACGCGTGTGTCTGGGTGTATTTATATGCTGCTGGCTCCACTAGAGCTCATTTCCCCCTAAAAATAACATGCTCTGCCAACACCACAACCACTCACACACAGACACACACACACACTCACACGTGTACACAACAACACACTTTCACACAGGGGGAAAGAGGCAATAAAAGCCATGAAATTGACCTCCTGCCTGGTGTTAGTGCCACGGCCCCGAAAGGCCAGGAATCAATTAGTGTGTGTGTCAGTGTAATGTTCATATACCAGCCTCATCCAACCGGAGGCATCAGCCGGTTTGACTGTGACTGTCCTCAGAGTCTTTGTCATGCTTTGTATCGTCTTGTTTCTGCCTATAAAGGTCTTTCAGGTGATGTAAGACTCTGGCGGCCATGTTGGGGGATTCCTGTGCTGTGCACCTGTGACCATTATTGTGTTTAGGTAAAGTCATCTCATCAGTAAAAATGCATTTTGTCATTTTGACCAATATTTACACAAGACTTGCTCGCCAATGCTTTGAGCTAAATGACGACATCGACTTGCCAACGTGCTCACAATGACAACGCTAACATTTGCTGATTTCTACAAAACACAAAGTGATTGGTATGTTCTCCAGATATTTGCCGATAAAACAAGGTATTGGACAAATTTAAATTTTTACCTGATGATGATGCAAAATGAAAAGTTAGAGCATGACCAAAAGGGATTTGGATTCGTCCTTGCACTTTTTGCACAAAGCTGAGATATTTCAATCTGGATAAAGTGACGGACCGACCAGCAGACAGTGCAACATTGCCATCCATAGAGCAATACCGCTGGCATGCCTCCAAATAAAAATAGTAGTTTGAACAAAAATTGGGGTGGCCGGTCAGATTAGGGGGCCAGTGTCCCGTGACCTCCTGGACCCACCTTTGTCAGTTTGTTGGACAAGAATTGGAGATTGGACATTTGTCTTGATAATCTATGGCAAAAATATATTTTGGACGATTTGTTTTAATTATGGCCTATTTAACGTCAAAGGACAATATGACATTTTTCAGTAAAGGTAAGACATTCAGATGTCATTTGGATCAGTTGACAATTTGAAGTTTCAAATGAAAGACTGAGCGAGTGAACAGCACGGCTTGACGATATTGCAGACCAATGCTTGGTTCTCCCATATTGTCAACTTGTCAGATTGAAAAAAGGTCATGAAATCATAAGCTGAGAAGAAATGCGATTGCATAATTGATGTGTTTGTTGTTGTTTTTTATCTCCACATTCAGTTCGGATAGATAAGGAGATAAGCTTGCCGGTGAAAGTGGAATCATTCATGTGCGGCGGGCAGGTTTGGACGTGCACCATTCCTGCTAACTATTTACACAGTTAACACACGTGTATAAACTGTGTGTTGTACACAAGTTTGTGTGTATAAAGAACCCTCGGTTAGAATATTCAGCTTGGTTCTTGGAACCTGGTACTTAGCCATCACTACTGAGCAGAATACCTGACTATACACCCCTTAAGCTTTACATTTTAACATGAAGAATAAATGTGTCTGGAGTTAGTCACTTAAAGGGGGAAAAATACATTCTTATTTAAAAAATAGACCAAAGTCAAACCATAAATGTTACCCTAAATATCCTGAAATGTTGCTTATACTCTTGCAGTAATCATTGAGGGGTTTTACCCCTGGACAGGATCTCGATGTGAGGGACCCCCAACTGGTGACCCATTCTTTTAAGCCTATATTTGTACATTTTGGCGAATTGGCAAGTTTACAATGATGCCAAATTAGCGATTACCAGTTCTTGTTACCTCCGCTGAAGAAGGTCATGTTTTCGGATTTGTGAGCAGGATTATGGAAAAACTGCTTGCCAGATTTTCATTTAACTTTGTGAAAGGCAAAGCCAAAGAGGAATCCATTAAGTTCAATTCAATCATGAGGCAAACTCGCGCACAATTTTTCACCCAATGGAAATGGCTTTGGCGAAGCTCTGCGCTCTCAGAGTGCCCTTCTAGTTTGTAGCCTGCGGATGTACAGACAAATATCACCGCACTACTTTGATACTGAGGAAAACTCAATGATTTCCAGACATGTTCTGGAGTTACAAGGAGTGTCTATTTCTATGATTTCTAAGGAACTTTATGGAAGTTGATTCACGTTCGGCCCGTCAGAGATGGAAATATCCTCGGAAAGTCTAAGTCACTTCGAGGGGAAGTTCAATTTTGAAGTAAATTACAGCAATCAGGCTTGACGTGTTTTCAGAGTCACAGCTGCTGCTGCTGAGCGCGCCAAACTACAATAACTACCTGCCAGTTGTGTTTAGAACATCCAGCATGCACCTGTCCCGTTCACCTCAGCAGCATCCGTGCCTCACGTCTGTCCCTCTGGTTCACAGTGACGGCTCTCTGCATATAATCGATCTTCAAAAGTTTTTCATGAAAAAACATGCTTCCTGTCTTGTTTCATTTCTTCACGAGCCAATGCATCAAAGAGAAGCTGCAGTGTACATTCAGAAATGCGATCAGCTGTTCGCCATTGTTGCCCTCCCAGAGCACGAGCCCTTCAAACATGGCCGCCAGAGCGGATCCGCCAGAACCCTCTCTTGTCTTTCAGCGACCCGGGTGTTTCCTCGTCAGCCGGAGCCGTCCTGCCGGTAATCTGCTCGCCGTGAGCGTCCCCCGTGCTCGAAATAACATGCCACAGCTTCACCACATTCATGTGTGTGTGTGTGTGTGCGTGCGTGTGTGTAAAGAAGTGTGAGGCGCCAGTGAGTACCGCAATGCCAAGGTCTCTGCTTTCTCTGGTTACCCATCAGCTGCCATCTCTTTAGCACCTCACCATGGTTGTCCGGGACACATGCATGCGTCTTCACACACTTACACACAAAGACACAGAGAGACAAAGAGACGGAGACACAGAGAGAGAGACCAGCGTGTGTGCTCATTATCCTACAGTGTATCAACAGATATAGTTTCGGTGCTGTTAGTGAGTTATCTCTGTGTAACACCGTGATGCTACCACAGAGTATTCACCAAAACCATCTTCCAATCACATTTGTTCTTTTCCATACGCTGGTTGCTCTTCTGCCGTATCCTCTGCTTCATGTTGACAGCAGCAAACGGCGTCCAAACTTGAACCCACTGTTCCCTGCTGAAAGTGAAGTGTTTGAAAAGCAAACACTCAACCCATTGGAGCCTTTAAAGGGGATGTCCTTTCCTGAGCAAATAAACCAGGATTCTAATCCTTTCTCCAGAGCAGATTCGTGACAGTTTAACTGAACAAATAAATGAAGCCGTGCGAGGCCGCTCTCGCTTTTTGTCTCGTCTTCAGACAGATGCCAGATGTAATCCTTCTTCTGCCACAACAGTGGTGAGATGGATTATTCACAACCGCTATGGTTGCTCTTTTCTTAAAATTGAAACATGAAACAGTAAGAATCTAAAACTGATGCCTTTATATGACCTTTATAAGCAAACAGGACCAATATGGGCTTATTTCTACAGTCGAGTTGTTCTTAATGGCTGATATCTGGTCCGATGGCCCTGCGAAATCAGACTAAACGATTGATGGCAAGCTCCTCCTCCGCCTGTCCCTGCCGGGAGCCAACACCGACAACAACCACACTGCTGGATGCAAAGGCTATATTGCATGGCCCACTGGAGGGAAGGGAGGCCCGGGAGAACCAGGACCAACCTTGCTGCAGTTAAAATGATCAAAACGCAGTGAAAGTTCCCCGTAGTAGCTTTAAGTCAGTGTTACCTTGTAACCGTGGAAACGTTTTGTCTGTCAGGGCGCACTGATTTATTTTTATACTGCACCCGTTTGGTATCTTGCTAACTCGGTGTGGCGATGTCAACCCAGCGGCACGCTGCAGTCTTGGTGCTAAGAACGAGTGTGTCTCAAACAGTAATATTTAGTCACTTCATTTGGTGAAGGACATTTTTATTCATGTTTTGCTTGTTGCCACATTTATTTTGCATTTTCCAACCAGTGTTATCCGTCTCATGGCAGAATACAGATTCTTACCAGGTAACAGCAGTGAGTAGGCAGCCTATTCTGAAGGCCTTTCCTTTACTCTGGTGACTGTGTTTACTGCCATCTGAAGGCAGCAGATGTCGGCTCCATCTGCATACTCTAAGTGGGTGAGTGATGTCGTCATTATTCAATTAAAACTTCTCTCTCAGGACTGTCTCTCAGGACAGTGTGTAAAACAATGGGTAACCAGGGGCAACATTTTACAGTCATTACAATAGAAGTAGATGCGTGGCTGTGATGAGCAACATGATATAACTGTGTAACTGAATTCAACTTTAAAATAAATTCTGATTCAATCATCTACTGCTGGCAGTAGGCCGATCTCTGGACTGCTGTATTCATATTTGAAACTCTGCTTCATGGACGTCAATGTCGGTCAGTCGGTCGTTTGGTCCACAACTAAATAGATGGATTGTTTTGAAATGTGGTGCTGACATTGACGTTTACCTCAGGCTGAATTGTAATAACGTTGGTGATCACATGACTTTTCATCCAGCCCCATCATCATGTCATGGGGACTTTATATATGTCTATATCATAGACACTAGAGAAGAGGCGGTCTTCCCAAGAACAAAAACAAACAGAACGAATTGTTTCAGCAAATGCCCCGAAATAACATTTATTTACAATGAAGGGACAAAGCCCTCTAGCGGTGGGAGAGTAATGCCTCTTGGCCTCGAAGCAAAGGAGGAAGTCAGATGACAATTTAGTAGAGCAACAAAGTCCAAAGACTTGACTTTAACATAGGAGACTGCTGTTCGTCTATTTCTTTTGACCACACCCACAAACTAACAAAGTACAAACATTAACCCACACCACAATGTTTGGCAAAGCTTAATTGAAATACTTCTCATTGTCATTTTAACCCAAAAGCTGCTAGATGTTTAGTGCTATCATCGACTGTATTTAAGAAGTGGAGGTAGTAACTGCGACGTCACCTATTGGTTTCTTGACTATAGTTTTGAAGTCTCAAGGTTCGACATTTTGGTTTTTAGCGACCAGAAGTGACACGAGAGGCGGGAACTACAAGCGCTGAAAAAGACATTTTTGGGCGACCATGTAAACACAGAGACCGGACATTGTCGTGGTAGCGGCCTGTCAATCACAAGGTAGCCATAAAGCATCCCCTGCTTTATGGTCTATGGACCATAATGTACCAAATGAACATCATGCTGTATTGAAGAAGACTTGCAACTGGAGATTGAGACCATAAACTCATGTTTACAATGTTTACTGAGGTAATAAATCAAGACAGAAGAGTCATCTTCTCATAGACTTCTACAGCATATAATCAGACCTGTTGGCCATAAGAGAGAATTCAGGTGACAACTGAATTTCTTCCTCTAAAGATGAGAGTGAAGTCCTCTTGCTAATTCATTTGGTTTCTCACTAGGCAGTGCATTCCGAGATTATTTGATTTGATTTCAAAACCCATGCCCGTATACACTCACACACACACACTCACACAAACACACACACACACTCACACACACACACACACACACACACACAACTTTCCTTCTTCTTCTCCCACATCGGGTTCAGCTGTGCATGCATCCGTGTGGGAGTTGGAGCGTGCATTGTGTGGCCACCATTCTTCCGCAGCCAGTGTGGTAATATGTGCCACTGTTGGGGAAGATGCCAGTTTACAAGCTCAACACACACACACACACACACACACACACAGTCTGCAGCCCTGGAGCAGCGCACAGGTGCAGCAGAACCAGTCGGAGCAGGGCAAGAGGAGGAAGAGGAGAAAGAGGAGGAGGAGGGCGACGACGGACACACTAATGGAAAGTAGCATTCAAATCCCCATTCGGGCAGCGGGACGCCACACATGACTCCGCAGCTGCGGAGATTTGGCAAAGTGATCGCATCCTGGCTGACGGGCTGAAGGCAGAGCTGCAGGTAAACAAACAGGCTGTGGTTTCATGTGACGTCAGAGCAGCTGAGAGGTGTTCGAAATATTAGAGCTGCTCTGAATCATGCTCATTTTAAGACACGTTTGATGTGTGAAACAATAATAACCTGGGAGCAGAGTGTGTGTGAGTGTGTGTGTGTGTGTGGGGGGGGGGTTCTGGCACAACTTTACACGGTGCATGGAGAAGGGAAAAGGCCTGTAGAGGTCACAACTACATTCATGCCAACTTATTGTAAGTTGTTGATATTTCTCGACACAGGGCTGCAACTAACAATAATGTTTTCATGATTCATTAATTCATTAATTAACATAGAATAAGGAAAATGGCTGTCACAATTTCTGACAGCGAAAGGAAACATATGGCTGACTTTATCAGACCAAAAGTCTAAAACCCTGAAGGTATTTCATTTACAGACGAAGGAAACGAATGTTTGGCAGTGAAAATTCTAAGCAAACATAACTGATGACTCGAAAATGTAACACTTTTTTAAACCACAATTTTTGGGGTCATTTTTACAATCGCTCTCAAGTACTGAGTATTTATCCATCTTGTGCAAACAAAATGCAATCCACTTTGTAGAAAAGTTATCACTGTCGCAAAGAAGTTGCAGGACGCACACATCAGTCAAACAACCTGATCGAACTGGTCGACTCTTAGGAAACAGCTGCTTAATGCCTTCATCACCCTGATGATGTCACAGTGATGTCATCATCTCCGTTAGGGTCCGGAGACCACACATTTATAACAGATAGCCCCTATTACAGACTGGAGCTTTGTAGATTAAAGGACATGGCTATTTAACAGGCAGGAATTAACTCATGAATAGATGCTTTCAAGTTGCATTATGGGAAATGTAGGATCCTGTGTTTTTGTAGCTTGACCCCTACTCAGCCGTATAAGTCAGGATATCTGTCCATCTGCTGCTTGGATTTCATTTTGAAATCTTTGAATCTGTCTTTTGAGAGATGAAAGTGCAATATTAAATAACACTGCAGTGATTTATTGTTTTGTTCCATTTCTGCTTTTGTCTCTTAACATCCAGTAAATACAAGTCAAACGTATTGGTCCTGATTGGTTCACACAGCTTTCGATACATTTCTCAAAGTTGGGAACATAATCAGTCCTCTGGGGAGGTCACAACACTACAAATCAACCACCTGTTCAAATAAAAAGTGAACTAGCTTACAACTAGCTTACTTTGTTGTCATAGCGGCAGCTTGGTGTTTCTATGGTGAAAGATATCAATAGCTCTGTGTACGGGCTGGGCAATACGGAGAAAATCAAATATCTGATTATTTTTGACCAAATACCTCGATGTCGATAATGCGACGATATTGTAAAGTCAGAGAATCCCATCACTTTACTGTAATGAAGCCTTTAAAACTAGGGGACGACAACACGTATGCCATATTATTATTATTGAGTGTCATATCACAATATTGATATGATTTCAATGTATTTCCCAAACCTACGATGCTAACTATAATGATGCACCTTCACAAATGATCATTAAAGCAGATTTTGCTTTGTTGTTCTAGATCTGATCTATCAACATGAATCAATTTCTTCACCCAACTATGTAACAATAATATCATTTATAATTACAGTATCCTTATTACACAATAATAAGCACTGTGAGTAACAGTTTAACTGATGATTCTCCACCATGAATCCGTTTGTCAGATGAAGGAATATTATATCAACACCCTTGTTTTCTGAATGGCCACACTGTTGTTATGACATCATAGAGTTAGAAACAGGTATTTTTTGGCTTGTCACGTGACATTTGAATCTGCTTTTCATGTGAAGCTGATGCAGAAGTGAAAACTTACATTCTCTCTACTGACCAGCAGGGGGCGACTCCTCTGGTTGTATAGAAGTCTATAGAAAATGACTCTACTTCTCTCTTGATTTATTACCTCAGTAAACATTGTAAACATAAGTTTATGGTCTCAAGCTCTAGTTTCAAGTCTTCTTCAGTACAGCATGATGTTCATTTAGTAAATTGAATTCGTAAAATTTCGAGTCAAATAGACCATAAAGCAGAGTATGCTTTAGGGCAGGCTTACTGTGATTGACAGATTGCTGCCTCTAGAGACGTATACAGCGTCTCTACGTCACTCCTCCTCATTCCAAATATGGTAACTTCTGTTCATCAGTTGTAAAAAAGCCAAGTTGAGGCTTCATAACGGCAGGCCACAAACCAATGGGGTGACGTCACCATGACTACGTCCACTTCTTATACACAGTATGGTACAAATGACACCCAAAAAGTAAGAAAGGCGTTCTTATTGCATGCAAAATGACTTGGTGGATTGAATTGGTGAGTAGCGGTGGACGGTTGTCTCTTGACTTTTAAATAAGTGACGTGAGAGGGATCGAGGCAAACCAACAGCACTGATAAAGAGTCATTGCAAACTGCTTGGTGTGTACAGTAGGTTAGCTGAGGCATGCTTCTTTTGGTCCTAGCTAACAGCAACAATCTCTCTCCAAATTGCTTCCCATCCCTTTGACCCCCCGAGCGTACCAGCTGAAGCGCGAGGGGTTTGTTGGGGCGTCGAGGACTGACATACAGCCCCGCCACACACTTTTTCCTCCACAGTGTGATTCCCGGCAGCTCGGCGGGCCTGCCTGCACATGCCTGCCCTGCGCTGCTGCTGTCACCACACCTTCAGCCCCAAACAGCACAATTACCCTGCACTCAGTGACAGAGTTCAAGGCGGACGGTGCTGTTTGGCAAGGCTCTCAATGTGATTTATTCTGACGAATCTGTCAGTGATACCAGTTAACCCGTCTGCCGCGCTACGCGGATGTCAACACGCAAGGCTGTAGTGATCATACCTCACAATCTGTTAACACAGAGAAATGAATCAAAATGAAAATACAAATACCAAAGTTAAACGGTGACTATTTGGCACGGCGGCCACAACCTAAGCCCCCCACATAAGAGGATTCTTAGAGTGGCCAATTGTGTCATATAATAATAACCATCAATACTGGGATTAATCCAAACCAACCCGAGCCTCGATTTTAAGGTGCCCCCCCCCCCCCACACACACACACCCTGAATGATGAGCGCTGCTGGTGGATCTGCTGGAGCTATATATGCGGGGGAATAAATGACAGCAGAAGTGAGGAGCAGTGCATGAGCAGGAATGCAACCCACCTAACCACCTCCCACACAGGCTGCGGGGAGAGCAGGCACGCATGCGACCCGACCGGCCCGGCCCCCAGGAAGAGGTGGCACAGGGAGCCACACTGTGAGTTTAGAGCCACCGTATCCGACCGCTTCAGATACATATCTAATATTCCTACACGGGCTGACATTGATCTTATAATGACCTGGTTGAGCTTTGCATTTGTCCTTGTCTCCTGAGATATACCCTGTAGCTGATAGTGGTCTTATACTTCTTTATTTATTTGGGGCATTTGAAGTATTTTAGTATCATTGTATTCATATCCATGTGGTGGTCAGTCTCTGATAATTTGATAATATTAACGTATTTTAATTTTATGAATAACAATTTCTTTCAATAGTTTCTTTGGAACGTTCTTCATTCTTTAGCTCAAATGCAGCTGAACATGGCCCTACACCTGCCTTGTATTAACAGCATCAGCGTCATTGCTGATGACTAAATATGAAGTTAGGACTATGAAAAAAAAGTTTTTTATTAGAACATAGGTCAGGAGCCCAAATGGCTCCTCAAAGAGTTTCTAAAGTGAAACCAAAAATTCTGCTTCACAATTTGTTCTCGTCATTTACAAGGAAATGCGCACATTACGTGGTTCTTCTTGCTCACATCATTTCCAAATTCTTATGAACATATGGGGTTGTCATGGCAAAAAGGCAGAGAACACCTGATACTTCAGCAAAACAAAATACCACCAGACGCCAACTTTTTTTCTTCAGGCTGCACGTGCATATTATTGTCACCTTTCCACCTGACCTTAAATAGAGGATTTTAAAACTTATTCTTTTAATCAAGAATATGGTATTTCACCTTTATGGGAAACCTGCGCCTTTCCGAAAAAGAAGAATTTTATTATTATTATTTTTTTTTGTAAAGGTCTTTGCTGGGGGGGATGTAGCAGTGTTGGTAAGTTATTAAGTCAGGGCGAGAGGGGGAGAGAGTGTGTGTGCGTGATGGTTAACGATTAACCTGAACGGCAACTGAGCTGCAGTGAAAGAAGACAGAAGAAGATGAGTAGACATGTGAAGATGAGGAGGAGCAGGGGGAGGTCAGGTGAACGAGGTGAGAGAGATGTGGTCCACAGTCAAGGAGTAAAAGAAGTGTGGAGTCCAACTTACAGCCAGTTACTCGCGTTGGCCGAGAGGAGCGCACAGCAGAGCATCAGGACGCACCGCAAAACATATTCCTCGGTCATCTCGAGAGGGATTGTCGGGGAGGTCGGTGAGAGCTGAAATAATCCCGAGGTGGACAGGGGGTCGGCGGTGGTAACAAAAAAACAACAACAACAAAAAAGAAGCAGCGGCAGGGGTCCGTAGGAAGCTGTTAATCCATCGCCCCGCATCCAGTGGATCATCCGCCGGGGAGGCGCGCAGCTTCACGGTCCGCCCGCCCGGGTTCTCCCGTCCCTCCCTCTGCCGCTCCGCACTCACAGGGGACGGGGAGAAGGAGGGAAGAAAAGAGGGATGCGAAAAAAACCAAAAGATAAACTCTGGAGCGCTCGGGCTGAATTTGGACCCTTCTTCTAATAGACAACTTTTGTTTGCTTTCTTCCTCAGCCGCGCGCCGGGACAGCGCGCGCGGATGAGCAGTCAATAAAAAAGCCAAATATGAGCGAGCAATCACGTGCCGTTCTTCCTTCTCTCTGGCGGCTTTATCACCCGCTGCCGGGTCCGGTGCTTCTCACTCAGACAAGCGGGACTCTCCTGTCAGCGCGCCGCAGGACTCTCCGCGCCTCCTCCCCGCGCCCGGACACATGCACGCACTCTGAAGAGCGTAAATACGCACGGGCTCCCTTGCTCGCACACCACCGTCTCTCGGTGCGTCTGGCGAAGGAGAGATGCGTGCTGACTTTAGTGTAGGGGCGGCGCGAGGATATAGAGGTATGGCAGCGAGATGGGAGGTTTTTTTTGGGGGGGGGGGGGGGGGTGAAGGAGGCGGGTTCATAGCGCGCTACTATGGTACTCTGTGTGTGAGTGTGAGTGTGAGTGTGTGTGTGTGTGGACGGGACAATGTGTGTGTTTTTTTAGAGGTCTCTTGGGAGGATGCAATAGCATAGCCATTCACTAATGCCCCCCCCCCCCGCGCTCCTCTCCAACGCACACATAAACACGCTCTCTTTCACTCGCGCTCCTCAAAGCCGCACACACTCCTTCGCAGCGCCTCGCTCTCCCTGTCACACACTCCACCACATATTCTGCGGTCAATGGGCTATTTAAAGCTTGGCTGCAAAAAGTTTGCATTTTTTTAAATGAAACAGCAAATCCCAATAACACGACAAATGTCAGCCACTCGCTATTGATTGATGAAAGCGTTGTAGGGAGATAATAAGGTGAGGCAGCCATGCTGGAATCACGTAATTAATACCACCGAGGACTCGATATGACTCACCTGATCCTGGCGAAGAAGAGGAGCGAGGATGAGGACTGAGGACTGCGCGATGACAGACAAAAACCGAGAAATGAATGACATGGGTAAAGGTCTATAAAAAGATGGACAAATACGTACCTCTATTGAACATGTTGCAGCCATGAGAATGGCATTGGGTTCGGTCTGAATGCTCATTCAGTATGAGCTGCAGTAGTTTGAATGGCATGATGAAACAGAGTAGAGGTGCTATATTGTGCAGTTTGAGAGTTATTCAAGGGAAAACCGAGAGTCTCAGAGGTTCATCTTAGACAAAAAGAACGATTCAAGCTGCAGGATTCATTTTTTTTGCCAAAGATGCTTAACATTCAGAGTGAAAGAAATATTGTACCTATACAGAGACACTACAGTACATGCATAAATACATACAAAATCACATATACAGCTATACAAACATACATAACTACATACAGACAAGGATACACGCATGCAAGCATACATACATACACACACATACAAACATACACACATTCCTACAAACATACATGCATACATAAATACATACATACAAACATACATAATAACAGACACAGACACACAGCTTTATTGGCCATGAATGTGAATGCATACAAGGAAGTTGACTACGTTTTTTACGTTGCTCTCAATGTACATACACAGAAATTACAAATAACAAGGACAACAAAGTAGAACAGATTTAACGACTATGTACATTATAAATATATATCCAAAAGTATATATATATATATATATATATATATATATATATATATATATGAACATAGAGAACAATTACAATGGAATTGAGGTATTTGTGCAGAATGACTGTTATATACATAAATACATAAAAACATACATACATACATGCAAAAATATATACATATATAAAGACATACATACATGCAGAAATGTATACATATATACATATATAAATACATAGATACATGCATATAAGACAAGATCAAACAGTTTTCATCCCAGGAGGGAAATTGAACAGGACATAAATAAGAAGAAGACAAGAAGAGGAGACAGATGAGTCAAATATGTATATTCATATGTGTTCTCTACATATATCAGTATTTATCCAATGGATATAATACACACAGTACATTATAAGATAAGATTTTCCTTTATTGATCTCCAGAGAGGAAATGTGGGTATTGAGCACAACTAACAAAGACAGAGCATTGCAGATACATAGAGGAAAAAGTAACAAATGGTGCAATGTCATGAATGCAGAGAAACAAACAGAAACTCACGCTTTGTTCGAACCCACTGAAACTTGATTTGAGTTCCGGTGAAGAGCACTTAGCGATACCAACTCTGGGCTGAATTTTGGAGAAAATTCTCATAAAACAAGACATCAAAATGAAATGTAAATGGTGCAGCCACACAGGAAGTTTTCCAACTGTACCGGGGGGAAATACATAAAAAGGAGCATTGGATGTTAAGTGGTCAGAGACAATGTGTGGCATCGCCGCTGCTTCAGTCACAGCCTGCAGATGTGGAAAAGCCGGAAAACACGGACAGAGAGGAGACTTCTGCTCCAGCCGCTCTTCACACACAGGCTCAGTCTTAAGCTTGTGTGAGTGTGTTCATGTGTAGAGGTGGTGGTGGTGGTTGAGGTTTGAGTGTTTGAGTGTGTGAGTGTGTGTGTGTGTGTGTGTGTGTGTGCCGTCTAATCTCATTTCACTTATTGGGTTTTAGGGAGCTAAGAATACACCCTGCTGGGACGAGACCCTGCACACAGCCGCGCCACCAGCTGTGTGCAGTGTGGCTCCTGGCTGCCCCGGACACACACACACACACACGCAGAGGGTCAAGTCATCTGTCTGATTTTCTTCATCTGATACTTAAAGATAAGATAAATGTGCATTTCTTCCCTGCGGGGAGATTTTGCTGCAACAGCCAAACTAAATTAGTTCAGCAATGGGACAAAAAGAAGGTTGAATATGAGCCCAAAAAACAGGGTATCAACTAAACACAGAAAACAGTAACTGACAAGGGGCTGTAAAGTTTTTCTCCTGATCTGAGCGGAAAAGTCTGCAGGTTCTTCAGAAAAAGAAAAAAAAAGCCGCAGAGCGTTCTGGCCGGCAGAGCAGGGCTGGTGTGGGAACCCGCTGACCTACATTCTGGGGCTCGACAGGCTCCTCCAAGCTTCTGCTCCCACAGAACCCCCTGTTCCTGCTTCGCAACGAGACAGATGGCACCTGCGCTGGGCTCAGGGGGTGGGTTACCACTCAGAGTGAGCTCGAAAGACACCTCGCCGCGAGGGCCTTTTGGCGGTGAAGAGAAATGGCCAACGTCCCCGAGCGCGTCCGGGGTTTCCCAGAGGCCACCTGCTTCAGCTCTGCTGCCGGTCGACCAACAGAGGGGGGAAGTGAGTAGAGGAGCTTGTTGACGGAATCAGCAGGAAATCAACAGATCATAATGTGCTCCGACATGACTGAGATGTGCCCCGTTATCATCCCACCGCCCCACACAGCCGAGGCTGACAGATCGTTGTTCATGAGGAACAAGTGTAATAAAGTGTGGAGACTGCTGTAAACATTACAGTGAGCAAGGTTCAAGGTTCATTTTTGGAAAATTGTAACGCATATATTCAACCCCTTGATGGTCCCACCAATGAAAAAACAAGGATGGATTTTAAAACTGATTTTGGTAAAAGTAGACTTTGAATAACCTGCATACATTTTCTCCATGAAAGTGAAATCATTTTATTGTTTTTGTAAAACCTGATAAATTAAACATTTGACTCAAAACTCAAAACATTTTTTAGAAACGCAAATACAATAAAAAATGTTCCAATTTCCAAACAACAATCTTGACATCTTGACAGGGGTCACACCCCCCAGTGATAAGAGGTTATCAGTATTACGCTGAATATATCTGGTTAGTGAATGAAATACACAATGAAATAACATTTTATTATCACTTTGTATATACTATATATATAGTTAGCCCGAACTAGTTGAGTTTACTAGAAAACCGCGTGGAAACCCGTTGCCTCAAACCATTTAAGTTTTTACAAATAGAGGAACTAAACAGATCTAGTTGTGTTAACATAGAACCTTAATGAATGCAGTAGACACATTTAAGTCCACATTAGTAATCTTCACTAAAAATCATTTGTTCACTTGAATTATTTCTTTTTAGTGTAAGTTTAATGAAATAACTATTTTAAGTTCAACATACATAAGCATATATAAACAAATCACTAATATAACATTATTTACATTAGTTTATTTAAGTAATGTCTTTACTTTTAATTAAATGAATTATACTATTTAATTTTGAGATTTAATGTATTGTTTCAAGAAAATTGTATAGAAGGAAAGAAATTAAACAATACATTTGAATGTTCCAATGTGTTTTATTTTTTCAAAACATTGCATTGTCACAAGAAATTCCAACTTGTCGAGAGAAGAAATGCAGCATTACACAGTAACTGTGCCATGTGAATGACTATTCACACGCAGACATTTCAACTTGACTGGATCAGGACAGAGGAACTGGGTTAAACATATCGACACCACTGAACACCAATATGCAGTCCTGAGCATACACTGTAAAACACAAGTGGTGGAACATTCCTACTCCTCATTCAACAAAAACTTATAACATAATTCAAAATAAGTATCTTACTCGTTAAACATTTCCTGAGAGTCTTTGGTGACAAAGGGGGCTAGCAGACCCCACAGTTAAGGTATCTCTGCATATAAGACCTAAACAGACAGCAAACTCTGCAACGAATAGTATCAAAAACAGGATTTTAAAACATCACATGTATAACACATACATGTTTAGGCTTGTTCAGTTGGGATGCTGACTGTGGCACGCCTCCTGGAGCTTCCCCTGTCTGCTGCCAGGTTGAACCACCTCATTGCTGTTTCACACTCATCTGTGGCGGCACGCGAGACATGATTCTTTCGACGGCATCTGTAATCACAAGCAGATCATACAAAATCCCATGAGCCCTCAGTGGAACATATAGCAGACATGCAGTCTAAAAGCTAGTGGCTGTCTGGCATGTAAAGGTTTGCTATGCTATATTCAGAGCTAATATATCATATAACTATTGTGTGAAGATATAGTCGAGTAATATCTACCTGAGCAGAGAATGAAGTTGAAGTTGCAAAGAGAATTTGTAAGTTTGAACACGACCTAAGACCTCTGGGTGACTTCAAATTGTTTTCATTAAATATTAGTTACTTACGCAGGAGCAAAGTCTTCGACTCCATCTGGCTGAAGGACTTTTTCCCATTTATCCCTTTCCAGTTCATTCTCTTCCCAATATCACCGTTGAACATGCGGGCAAGGATGTTCCATGTAACCCGTTTTGTGTCATGTCCTCCGATGGTTGCCAGGGAGGAAATCTAAAATGGATCAAAAAAGTACTGTTAACACTTTACAGAATGTTTTTTATACAATTTCACTCTTAAAATCATGCTTTTAAACATATTTAAAAAAGGAAAGCGAACTTACCAAACAAAGGCTGGCCTCGAGGTAGATCAGTTGCTCTCTCAGGTTTGTCTGAGTTCAGGAGGAAAGGTGAACCTCCCACCCTATGGTATGCCCCCTGTTGCCTGGGTCCTAATGGTAGGCTGCCTGTTACCTGCCTGCAGTATTTGAACGGGGGGGAAAAGGCGCGTTTGATGTGCGGATACCCCGGTGTCCGCAGGGGCGACCTGAGTCGACTTATGAACTCACAATATGTACACTTCCATTGCATCTTCACAAGAACCTGTGAAAACAAGAAGAAAACTATTGGCTCAACTTTCAGTTCAACAACCCAGTTCCAGTAACATGAACTCCACTGCAAAACGTTACCCAGCCTCTGCTAATAACCAACTAATGACCTCGTGCCTTGAGAAGCTAGCTAAGTTACTGCTATGAATGCAATAAATAACTCCTGTGCAACCTAACCAAGCACCATTTTGAAAAGCTAACGTAACGTTATCGTCAGCTAGCTTAAAACACAGCACACGTGTTAAAGTTATAAATGACCCACAGAAAATCGTTAGCATGCTAACACGCAGCTAACGTTAGCGTTTAGCTTACTTGTTGAAATAAATGCTCCCAGAATGATATGTAACGTTACAGTCAATATGGTGAGAGTACACACTCACCATTCCACTTGGTTCAAAGTTGTTGCAAAGTCCCGCAGCTCCGTCAAAGCGAGGACAGGTGTCGCGCTCAGACGCAGGATGAGCAGACTCCTCTGGGCTCGTCACTGTGCTGCACACGGCACTAATGCTGAATCGAGTGAAATTCAAACGCCCCCCCCCCCCCCCTTACAGAAACGTAACCTACCAAGTTATTTCTGCTAAACATGATCATTGCACTCAATATTTCAGTTGATTAGTGCAAACTACTAAATATATTTAGTAATGACACAGTTGTTTTACAAAACACGCAAGTATAAGTAATGACTACTGAAAAGTTTAATTTGAAATAAATTCGGGTTTACAGTGTACATACAATAGCACCTTACCATGAATGGCATTTCTTCGGCATCCCTGCATCGAGCATGTTGCTTTTAAATGAAACTAAGAAAAACAAAATTACAATTAGTTCTGAAAACCTCGCCACAAATAGGACTCGTGCTATGAGTGATTTTATGTTTTGCAAAAAGGTCTGATTCTAAGACACTGCACTGAACCCCAAATATATTTTGGCCATTTATATTCAAAACGAGTAAAAAACAAGAACATCTCTTCAATAAATTGAGTTGTGTCAGAGGCACCTGTCAGGTCTGAGACCTGCAACGTCAAAACCAAACTAACCAGCTTGTTGATGTTAATGGTGCAGCGTGTGCGACAGAGAGTGTGTCCACCGTGTGAAGTGTTTCAAATAGTACGGCTGCTTGTGGAGGAGAGTTTAGCCTCCAACTGATTATCAAGAGATATTCAGATACGTCACCTCTAAAGTTACTGTGAGGAGCTTTAATCGGGTCATGAAACAGTCTATATTTAATACTGATAAACAGTCCTGTGACATGACAAAGAAACAGAATCCCTCCGCCTGGAACACAGCCACACACACCTCCCTGATGGAAACAAAAAGAAGAAACTATTGTGTGTTTCCAGCGTTACAGGTCAGGTACATGCATTTATGCAGTTATATATGTATTAAACAAAAAGTGTGAAAGGATGAAAGCACTTAAACCATACTTTGGTGTTTCATTTTTACCTCTTTACTTAATATTTCATTAAACTTCTTACTTTTCTTTTCACACAATGTACCAAAACATCAGTGGGGTAGATAGCAAGAATAAATATGAAAGAAAACTGAAATCATACCCTCTCAAGTAACAAGGAGACCTGGTTTGAAGTCAAACACCATTACTCTGCTTGTTTACAAGATGTTTCGCTCATGCTGACCTATAGAGGGAACTATAAAGTGCATCTTTGGATGGACGGGCAAAAACAACAGCGAATTGAAACGCTATTGACTCTGTCAGCCCATAATGAATTCATATTAACTTTAAATACTTGACTGATGTTTTTCTTCTCTTTCACGATTAGCTTCCTGTATTTTTAATGCATTATAGAGACGATGTGCTGAGCAGTCACACAGCCGTCAGCAGACACACACACACACACACACACACACACACACACACACACACACACACACACACACACACACACACACACACACACACACATCTTTTAGACTCAATCCTCACTGTCAGCTGTGAACTGAACTCCCCGCTGTGTCCTGAAGTGTCCTCACTGCTCACAATCAGGGTCAAATCTGAGTTTTGCACAAAACACACACGCGTCCGACTCGTGCCAGCACTCAGCAGATTGGACCCACCGCTTCCCTCTCTGACGCTGTGTGTGTGTGTGTGTGTGTGTGTGTGTGTGTGTGTTGTTGCTAACTCCAATCATTCAGTCTGCTGAGGTGAGATCGCTGCGAGCTGCTGAAGGAGACACAAGCTCACACACACACACACGTTCTAAGTCTCTCTCTCTCTCTCTCTTTCTCACACACACGCACACACACACACACACACACACTCTCTCTAAGTCTCTCTCTCACACACACACATTCTAAGTCTCTCTCTCTCACACACACACACACATTCTAAGTCTCTCTCTCTCTCTCTCTTTCTCACACACACGCACACACACACACACACACTCTCTCTAAGTCTCTCTCTCACACACACACATTCTAAGTCTCTCTCTCTCACACACACAGACACATTTTCTAAGTCTCTCTCTCTCACAAGCACACACACATCTAAGTCTCTCTCTCTCTCTCTCTCACACACACACACACACACACACACACACACACACACACACGGATGCTGTGAAAGAAACCATTACCCCCCACGGAGCCCTGTGGCGGTGAGCGGGAGAGAGACGGACAGGCGTGAACGGTGTGTGTTCTCGCTGGATGCACGAAACACAGTGAAAGGTGACAGGGGGGGTCATGGTAGAAAAGGTCTGAGTCAGGACGTGTTACCCTGACGACCCCCCTCACCCCCCATCCCCAAGGCAACGGGAGCTGGCACAGACGCCACGGCACAAAAGCATTCTGGGAAAAGCACAGGTTTTATATTGCCCCCTGGCTTTACACTCCTGTGCCATCACCATGGTAACACTAATGCTGCTCGGCCCTCTAACATTTACTTACGGGCGACACACACACACAAATGAGCTGTTGCACACACACACACACACACACACACACACACACACACACACACACACACACACACACACACACACACACACACACACTAACACAGGCAGTGTGTGACCCCTGAAAGAGTTATGACAACTCTGACACGTCTCTTCCTCTTTCCCACTGTTTCTTAATCTCGCCCCGTCTCTCTCTCTCTCTCTCTCTCTCTCTCTCTCTCTCTCTCTCTCTCTCTCTCTCTCTCTCTCTCTCTCTCTCTCTCTCTCTCTAGCCAGACCTCCTCCCGCTGATGAAGAAGATACTGATGTTGATGATGGATTTAGAGTTGAGTGTAGGAGCAGTGTCCAGAGACACTGCTCCTACACACACACACACCAAGTCAAACAAAAGTATGTTCCTGCCTTCCCTCTTCAAACACAAGCTAGATCGATGCTGTTCAATATTGACTGTAGATATCCAGGATGCTGCCATGCTCTCTTTCTCTCTGCACTCGAACTCGAGAAGACATTTTCGGATAAATGTTCCAAACGAGTGACAGTAATCTGCCAGTGGGATGATTACACCTTGATACTCTGGCCAAATTGCAATTTAGTATTTTGCAAGCTGAGCAGAGGCAGGAATACAGATGAACTCAATTATTACTGTACTTTGACTCAGAGGGACTCTTATGTCATGTTTGCGTTTGCTGCTTCCCGTTACACAGAGAAAGTGGATTTAAGCTGGCCTGGATTTGGTCTGTTTTGTGTCGTATCTAGCGTGTAGTTACTGATTACCACGGGATGTTGCGTCCTTTGACCCCCCCTGTGCCCCAGCCACAACACAAAGGTCAGGGGTCAAACGCCCTTTGCCCCCCCCCCTCTCTTGATTTGTCACCCTTCCTCCTCATCCACCTTTTCGTTTCAATCTTTTTTGTCCTCATTCTACTCAGAAGAAACCGTAGCAATTTCCACGGTGTGGCTGTGGACATATTGTCTGGTAAAAGAAGTGGATGCAATGAAGTAAACGGGGATGATGCTGGAGATGTGTGTGTGTGTGTGTGTGTGTGTGTGTGTGTGTGTGTACGTGGGTGCGTGTGTGTTTTAGGTGTCACGAGGGCTGTCTGGGGTTAGGCCAGTAAATGAACAGCTGAGAGTGGTGATTTAGTCTGTATAAAAGCAGCCCAACTGTCATAACAAAGACACTCTGACAGCAGGCCAACCGGAGACAAAGAGGAGTCACCATCCCCAGGAGGCCTCCAAAGACCCCTTTGGACACACACACACATACACAACACACACACTTAGCCTACACAGACAATGGGGAGTCAACATCGGGCTCCCAGAGGCCTTGCGAAGGTCCAGGAGACCGGACTGAGCTCGGTTGAAAGGACTCAAGAGGCGTCCATTACAAAGCCAGGCAGGCGTCACAGGACAGCACAGCAGTCACCCCCTGGGCCCCCCTTCACTGGCACCTTCACTCAGCCTCAGAGGACGATGCTTCATCGGCAAATAACTAACGTGAAATGTATTCTCATCGAATGCAGAGTGCAGCGATATTAAAGGGAAACTTGAATGCGCCTTTGTGCCCTTGCGATGTGGGTGGTATGAGCAAATGAACGGCGTCCGACTTCCCTCTGTGTTACCGTCGCCTGGAGCTCCGGCGCTGCTCAATTGTCGGCGAGGGTCCGCCGAATGACGCAAAGCGTATTTCCTGTCCAGTGGAATATTGCCAGTATTATGGGGGGGGGGGAGCCGGATGCACATACCACCCACATTGCAATGAAACAAAGGCCAGTTGAAAATCTACAAAGTTTGGCTCCAAGTACCGTGGTGTGTATGGGACTGTTTTTTATACTTATGCCAGTTACCAACAGTAACTGTTACCAGCAGCCAGTTGCCAAGTGTCGATTCAAAGAGTACGTCGCCAAGTTAGCATATGTCCGACAGCCCATAATGCTGTCGGACATGATGGACAGTTTAAAGCAAAAATGGTCCAAAACCGATGCAGCAGAACCAGAGATCTCATCCTTTTTTATTCCTCACATTCTTCTTCCTTGTCAAAACTTTATCTACAAGGCAACTCCACCGCCGACAGTCTGGTTGGAGATTTGGGTGTGCTTCACTAGTAGCGACTAATGTAGCCCCGAGCTTCTAGCTCCAGACGTGACGGGATTCGCGGTATTGCTCAGCTTTCAAACTGGGTGTGCCAAGTCCCGAGACGGAAACAAATCTTTAAATGACTGTGATAAGCCAACTATGTTTGCCATTTAGTTGTGAGGACTTGTTCGATGAGTCAGTCTCTTCTTCTTTTCTTTCTATGAAAACCGAAAAGTGTCTGATGTTCTTTACCTTGATCTAATCAATGTAGCAGGAATACCTCCAGCCAGGAATAGTAATAACTTTCTCATCAAAATAAAGCTTAATATTCATTCGGTATTGGACAGGACTGAGGATAGTCATTGTGCCATTGCGGCAGTTCATCGTCATTGTTTTCTCCTCACTTTGTCGTTCTGTGTGCCGGTGTCCAGCAGGCCTGTCCAGCAGCAGTAAAAGGATGAGTGTTGCCCCTCCATCCTATTAGGCTCAGATTAATCAGCCTTTTCTTCGGAGTCAAGGAGCGTGATGAGGAGAGGCATTGAGGCCTCTGCACCCCTCCACCCTGCTACCCATCCACCTGCTGTGGCTTTGTCTGTGGCTCTGGAAGAACTTTGGCTTTCAGCAAAAAAGCCAACACTGACCACACACTTCCACCGATGTGCACACACTCAAGCTGGCGCAAAGGCTGGAAAAATAATCAGCCGCCACAGAGTGTGGAAATGCCACCCGGAACAAGGTTTTGACCATGAAGGGACACTTAAAAACTCTCCTCCTGAAAAAGTCACACTGGTGACAATTTTTTAAAGTTATGATTGCAGACAGGGCGAGGCAAGTTTCACAGCAGGTTTTATAGACTCGAGAGAGAAAGATTTCTCCCACACCACAGTGGAATGATGTCTCTGCTCAGACATCCGATACAGAAATAATCAAAACACAGCCCTGCATAGCCGGTTGGAATCTGATCAAATTATAATTAGACCTCAAAAACGACTCTGCGAGATTAACAAGGAGGTCTGGAGACAATCTATTCAGAAAATGTGATATAATGAGGTCTTTTTTTTACCGTGAAACCGTGCTCTCCCACACGCCCTCTTAGCTTTCTAACATTAGCTAGACTACAATGAAATAAAGGCTCCAATATATACAATATCCCATTGAACAAGGCCTTTCTCCGTGTAAAAACTATGAATCTCTAGCCAATCAAGGCAAAAATGTCAACATCGTGGTGGTCATGGATCACCAAAGTTAATCTTTCTCTGGGGACCATGAATGTCTGTACAAAATGCCACAGCAATCCATATCAAAGTTGTCTCAGTCTGGACCAACCAACCGACCAACTTATCAACACTGCCATCCCTAAAGCCAAGCTGTTGGCTAAAACGTGAGAGTAGTTGTACGATGGACAAACTCAACAGATGAGTTGATCCCATGAGGCTTCCCTCGCAGTTCCGATCCCCCCTCTAAGTGAAGAGGATTTCATTGAAATGGTACAAGCTAAACCCTGGGTGCCATGCTGAATGTGGCAGTGCTACGCTGTTTTTACCGTTGGAGTACTTTCCCGACCATTTAGTTCATCATGTACTAAAATGAGAAATCAAGGACTGCATCCAACTTTCTGAAACCGACATTCAGACAATCGTGCCCGCTTCGTGCAGCGAGCGGCCAGGTGTGCTGAGGTGTGCAGATAAGGAAGGTGTATGAACATCCACCTCAAGTGTTCTTTTCTACAGTTTTCACACAATACTTCCATCCCTTTTCCCCCCGTAAAAACCAAATGTAACATTATGAATGTGAGAAAGGAGAGACAGCCAGAATATGTGCACCATTAATCTCCATTTGTGCAATTCATACTGTCTGGCCCCTCTCACAGACTTATGGGCCGGCCTCTTGGGTCTTGCTCAGACTGACAATCCAAATCAGTTTATTGGCACATTGAGATTGCGTCCGGGGGGATTTTAGAAAGTCTGCACAGCACAAAAAAAAAACACATTTCATACGATTTTTGTAAATGTGTGTCAAACCACACTTGGAGGTGTTTAGAATTGCGATTCCAATGGTATTCAGTCTCAGACGGATCTCAAAGTGTCTCCTTGCATCACTCGCAATGTGACACGCAACGATGACGCCAAATCCACAGTGACGGAAGTACTCCAACTAGCAGTGCACTATGGAGGCACGGAACATCCCCTTGTGTACCGGCCTACTCAGTCGCTGAGTTTGTCGGATGTGACGCGAATGTTTTGGAGGGCAAAGTTATGGACCCTTCATTTATCATGCTCCGGCATTGGAAACCCGAAGCATGATAGATGCTTCGACTTTTATCATGAAGGGTATAACAGCCTTTTCCACAGCAACCCATGCAGACAGGTTAGTGATGTCTGCAAACACAAATCCGATTTGGGTCTCAAACACACACACTGGTTATTGAACAATGAGGGGAAAAGGAGTGAGAGGGAAGGTCAAGGTAGAGGCGGGTGGGCCTCGGATGCGTTGACTACATAGGTGCTGGCTCGAGTGTTGGTTGGCCCACACTTTCCCCACATTTACTGGCTGCGACTTCCTCTGTTTCTAGCGACAGCAGCCACAGCTATGCATGTGTTTATTCCTCGGCGTCACTCAGCAAAAGCAGTTTCCTCCCAAAAGGAAAAAAAACAAAGTGAGAGAAGTGGTGTTTGTCGGCGCTGAAAGCTCCAATTTTACCATGTGCCTGTCGACAGGAGTGCCCTACGCTGTCGTAGAGGGCCGATAAGCAGCGTATTGCATCGGGAGTGTGTGCGTGTCAACGTGTTAAGAGGGTCCAGGTCCTCGGGGTGTGTGTTCATCTGCCTTATCAGAGCCATTCCTGCCGTGGACAGGAAATCAGATGGTTGCCTTCAGCCACAGAGCTTTGCTTAGGTATTCCAGGCATCACCACAGCACTGGAGTGAAAACAACAACAGCCGACAGCTCCAGTCTGCTGGGCTTCGCCCACACACACATGCTCACGGAGTTTAATTTGGTTCATTCCTCTGTTTTCTGAGGGTGCTGAACCGCGTCACCTCTCGCTGTCTCGCTGACGGCTCGGTCAGGGATTTACCTCTGGATTTGCTCCTCTTTTGCTGCCCAGACTACAACATGCAGGCACATGCCCAGTCAGTTACTGTTTCTCCAAACAGCGCCGAACTTTTCGATCTTAACAATGCAGAGATCTTTAGACATTGTCAAGAACTGAAAGGTTTAGAAGGGTCACTTGTTGCAATGATGAATAAGAGCAGCACATGCAGGGAAATAAATGGTTTGATTTATCAGAATTCACGAAAAATAAATAAAATAAATACAGAGTCGTTTTTTTATTGTTTCTGCAACTTTGGATTTAATACGACAAACAAAGTTCTGCAACACTGTACTTTTATCGTGACCATAGACTGTATGAAGTGGACGTAGTCATATTGACGTCGCCCACTGGTTTGTGGACTGTCGTTATGAAGCCTTGAGTTTAGCAATATCGCCATCGCCATCTTGGACTACGGCCGTTGCCATGTTGTTCTTTTTGCAACCAATGAATGGAAGTTACCATTCATTGGCCTGTCAATCCCAGTAAGCCCGCCCTAAAGCATACTCTGCTTTATGGTCTGTTAGACTCTAAATGGATCATAATGTACTAAATGAACATCATGCTGTATTGAGGAAGAGTTGAAACTCATAAACTCATGTTTACAATGTTTACTGAAGGAATAAATCAAGTTAGTAACAGGGTAATGTTCTCATAGACGTCTGTACAATCAGACTTGTTTTTGCAACCAGAGGAGTCGCCTCCTGCTGGTCAGTAGAGAGAATGCAAGTTTTAAGTGACTTCTGCATTGATTTCACTCAACAGAATTGGAGTTTGCTTACTGATCGTGACTGACAGCTCTACATTTTCGTTTTCTCACTTTGGACCAAGGACAGACTGGATGCAGTGACTCACTATCGTCTCTACAGGTATACAAGTAGTATTACGAGACAGGTCGGGACGGAGCTAGCTAGTTAGCATGCTCTTTTAAAACCCATAAGGACCCACAATGACACAGTTGACACTTTAAATATCCTCGAGAGTTCCTTCTACAGTTTTATCCTTGATTTTAACACTTGAAGTCCCCAAGTGACACATACTGAACATCCTGGTGAGGTCATGTGACAGTGACTTTATGAACCAATGACATCACTTCCAAAATGGTTGCCTGGCTGGTCAGCACATTTGGCAGAACTAGCTAATTTGAAAAAGCTTGTTTTTGTTGCTAAAGGTAAATTTCAACACATTTAACAATTCTAATGCTTTCACAACAGGTTCTACATTACATCTAAACTGTTCTAACCATGTTTCACAAACATATTTATGTCTCAAAATGTATGAAAATATTGTGACAGATACGTGACATCGGGCTTTTAAACTTGTAATTATTTCAGAAAAACCAATGTGACATATTTGTTACAATGGGAAAATAGGAAAGAGCTGCTCAATTGATTTAGCTGATTCAATTATTTTTTATTTAAATATGTTCTTTTGTTAAATTCAAAAGACATTAAAACAAACAAATGTCAAATTGATTCAATTATTAGTCAAATAAATTATGAAATTATGAAAGAAAACTTTACATATCAGTAAACATAACACACAAACAAACTAGATCATATTTTGGTCCTATTTCAAAGTAATTTCATAATTTTTTTCCAGTGTGGTCTAGAACAGCGGTTCCCAAACTTTATAGGCCACACACCCCCTTCTACATCCCGACCGGGTTCACGTGTAACAGAGTTAAAAATGTACTTTATCATTCTGTTGAGTATGTGTGAATTCTATCTTTATGAGCTATTTTTATTTGGCGTTTTATTTTGTTAATGCTTCCTGCGGAAGCGGCGTCTCGCCTCTTTTGTACCTCCGAAGCCCCCGTAGTCCCGACTTTCCCTGCCCTGTCATAACGTAACGACGCAGATACTTTGGCATTCCTTTGTGTGAATTCTGTTGTCTTGCATGTTTAGGAGCGGATGTATATAGAGAGAGTGAGACCAGGAAGAAACTAATGTGGTTTATGTTGTCTTCTGCAGGTATGTATTTTCCTTTGTTTAATGTTATAATTTTCGCGGGTTTTGTTAATCATTCCACCTCATGTAGTTTGTTTTGTCCACTTGATGTCGCTGTTAGTCCCGACTTCCCCAGACAGTGGTGTTTCGTACTGATGAGGGAGCAGATGTATACAGAGAGAGTGAGACCAGGAAGAAACGAATGTGGTTTATGTTGTCTTCTGCAGCGAATAAATGCTGGGAAACTACCCTCTGAGTCATCTCCTTCAATGCCATTCCAAGTCTGTTACACTGGTGCCGTGACCTTCGGATCTTCAGATCAGCTTGATGCTCGTCACCGTGGATGCTGTGCTGCCGTCCTGATCTGCCTTTTCAGGACTGCTGTGATCATATAAGGTTTATAAAAGACTGTGGAATAGGGCATAGTGATTTGAATTGTCTATCTTTATTGTGTTAGTTATTTTTTTAAATTTTCTTTTTACATTAACTTGCATTTCTACTGCATTTTGGTTCTAAGTACACACAACGCAAGTACATTTTATAGTTATAAACGGCTGGTGAAATAACAATGGATGAGTTTGCTAGTCCTCGTCTGCCAAAAGGTAGGGGTGTTTGGCTCAGTCATATAGCGGGCAGTAGGGATGTGGGACATTCTAAGCTAACACGTGACAGTAGTGAGGATACAGGGCTAGGTCAGAGCCCAGGTAGTACTCCTGTTAGTGGGCTTATGAGAGACGGTCCCCTCACGTCCACTCCTGGCAGTGATTTGGATGCTATTCATCATCTTACAGACATGGTAGGGCAGTTAGGTGCTCAAATTGGGGAATCCATTGTAGCAAAGTTGATGTCAGCTGGTGTAGTAAACATGAACAGTGACCACCAGACTACTACCACCCAGAACACACACTGTGATGTTGACCAACATGACCGTTCTCCACATGTGACAGTCCATGTAAACTCTGATAAAGGACTCCAGACATTCAGAGGGGATAACACCGACAAATACCCAATCCAGGACTGGATTGACATGGCTAAAACACATCTCAGAAAACGAGAGATTCCTGTGTGCGACCAAGCCGAGGAAGTTATGAGCCATTTAATGGGCAAGGCCAGAGATGTTGTGAAGATTGCATTGCGTAGTGATCCTACGCTTGACGTTAAACAGAGACCTGAACTGATGTACAATGTTCTTCTTCACTACTTCAGTGTTGCTCCCTCATGTCTCCCTCTAGCAGACTTCTATGCCACTCTGCCTAAGCACAGAGAAAATCCAGTCGACTACTGGATAAGAGTCAACAAAGCTGCCGACCTAGCACTTGAGGGCCTAAGCAGACAAGGGAAGCGGACGGAAAACATGAATGATGAAGTGGCTCTCATGTTCGTCAAACATTGCCCAGACCCAGAGTTGTCTTGCACCTTAAAGTGTAAGCCACTCCATGAATGGACCTCATGTGATGTTCAGCTGAGGATTGATGACTATCAAAGGGAGTTGAGGGCCAGTGGTGGAGCCGCTGGTACTGCAGAACTGAAGAACTACGTCACTGCAGCCACCTCTGAGCAGCCTAGTCAGCCATCAACAAGTCAGACGGTGTCTGTGCAGTGTCTTACTCCGAGTCCTTCACCTTTCTCTCTCCATGGCCAGCATCATGTGCGTCATCCTCCTTGCCTCTCTCCTGCGTCTACCCCAGGTCAAGGTGAACCTCATCATGCTATGAGTCATCCCTCTGTACCAGCTGTGGCACAGAATCTCTAACAGTCAGAGGAGAGACTTATCACTCGTGTGGTCGACATGTTTCAGGAGATGATGGAGAAAATGCAACTGCGAGATGCTGCACGTCCAATGCAAGGTGGGAGATTCCAGCATGCCTATCGTGAGAAACGCGTCAGAGAGGAAGTTTGTAAGGTCTGTAATGACTCGGACCACAGCACCATTACACATTGTATGTCCGAGAGACTGTGTTTTGCCTGCCACGCCCCTGGCCACACCAAACTGAACTGCCCTGCCAAGAACTCCCCCCATTCTCAAACTGAGGGAAACTAGCTGACCTGTATTCCGAGGGAGGCAGTACAGGTCGCACAACAAACTCCCAAATAGACGACATGTCTGATCCTGAGACTGTTTACACAGCTGTGAGAGACTCATGTGATGAATCTGAAGTTGCCATTTATCAGAATATTCATTGAGTTGGCAGTAGTGACAGTCTTTTCTACACACCTGTGGTGATGGGTGGGACAGTGACAATAGGAGGCATGTTGGACAGTGGTTCCATGGCTTGTAGCATTAACGAAACAGCTGAGATGAAACTGAAAGATGCTGGAGTGATAACCGACCAAAAACGGATTGATGTGAATGTAGTCCTTGTTGGATGTGGCGGACTTCGTGTTCGGCCCAAGTGTGCTTTTGATGTGGAAATGGAAGTGTATGGCTGTAAGATGTTTGTTCCCACACTTGTTGTCCCAGGACAGCACGATGAGTTGATACTCGGGACAAATGTTATAAAACACATCCTGCATCAGTCTAAGCCAGGGATTCCCAAAGTAGGGTGCGCGCACCCCTGGGGAAAATGTAATGGCGGTGCAGTCCTGTCTCCTAAAAATTACGTTCCCCCAAAACTAAAATGCATTCTCAATTACGTTTTACCACGAACGTATTTTCTCCCTGATTACGTTTGTGTTTGATGTACAAATACGCTTCTCATCAACATATCTCAAGGGATGACTTTGGATGACTTGTTGGTGTTTGCGCCTGATGAGGAGACTGCCTTGCTGCGCCTGGAGATGGTGTTTGAGAGGCTGCGTGGCCATTACCTGAAGCTAGCCCCCAAAAAGTGCTTCTTCCTCAGGAGGTCTGTAAAGTTTCTTGGCCACATTATTGATGAGAATGGTGTTTCAACAGACCCCAGTAAGGTTGAGAACATCACCAACATGACAGACACTGATCTCATGGAGACTGATGGCGTGACCCCGTCCCAGAAGCGGATAAGATCCTTTTTGGGGATGGTAAATTACTATCAACACTTCGTGCCCAGATACTCTGCCACTGCCAAGCCACTGTTTGACCTGTTGAAAGGTGAGTAAAGAAAAGGTAAACATAAAAACAAACTGTCAAGCAGGAAGTTGTGTGCGGCAGACTGGACCCCGGAACAGGGACAGGCTTTTGAGAGTCTGAAAACTTTGCTGGTTCACAGTGTTGTCTTGGCTCATCCCGATTTCAACTGTCCATTCGTGCTGTCAACTGATGCCTCCTTGGATGGCATAGGCGCGGTTCTGTCTCAAATCCAGGACGGGGAAGCACGAGCCAGGCCCATTGCTTTTGCTAGCAAGTCGTTGTCTCAGTCCCAAAAGAACTATCCAGCTCATCGGTTGGAGTTTCTGGCCTTGAAATGGTCAGTCTGCGAAAGGTTCAGTCACTGGCTGAAAGGCCACACATTCACAGTCTGGACAGACAATAACCCTTTGACTCACATCCTGACAAAGCCAAAGCTAGATTGTTGTGAGCAACGCTGGGTAGCCAAGTTGGCGAGTTATGACTTTGACATCAAGTATGTTCCAGGTCCAGAGAACATCGTGGCTGATGCCCTGAGCCGTGTGCCGTTTGTCAAGGGGAGTGTTGGTCACAGGCTACTTGCTGAACCCTATGCAGGTCTTCTCGAAGCTAGAAGTTTTTTAGAACTTTTTTATAACTAGAACTGTTTTTGCATTTGATCTGCTATGGCTTCACTCACCCCTCCATCCGACTGTGTCAGCTGCGCCCGCCTGGTGGATAAAATCACAGAGTTGGAGGGAAGAATATCCACGCTCTACAGGATCCAGTATGCTGAGAGCCTCATGGACACCATCATTTTCGGTCCATCACAGACTGACACAGCCAGCGACCGCGTGCATGAGTCCATCGCTTCCAGTCCTGCTGCCGCGGCACCTCCTCCGGTCGCAGCTCCTGAGGCCTCCTGGCTACGGCTCGGAGCTAAGCCCAAAGCCCTGGTCAGCTCTACTCCATCACATCACGAGCCCTGTTCCCTGGTCTGTGCTCGCGGCAGCCGGAGAGGGAGACGCTCATCTCCTACACCCCATGGCTTCGATGTCCAGCTGAAGAATGGATTTGACGCCCTTGCCCTGCACGAGTTCCCTCCTCTGACTACGGACTCCCAGCTTCCTACATCATCCCAGCTGCCGCCTCGGGGGACCCACAGCCCCGGGTCCACCGACATCCCTACGCCAGTCATTCCTGAGCCCTCCTCTCGCCCCAGGACACGCCGCTCCATACCGTGCTTTACACCAGCACCGCGGCGAGCTTCGGTCGCCCGTTCTCTCAGTCCTTGCTTGTCTGCTCCGCCACCACTGGTTGAATCCTCGCCTCCATCCACGCGTATTGCACGCGCAGTGTTGCCGCCTCGTCCCCTCTTCGCCCCGACGACGCTGATAGTCGGGGACTCAATCATCAGGAACACCCGTTTCTTCAACGCGGAGACACACTGCTTCCCCGGAGCAACGGCTCCAGACATCCTGCTGACACTGCCTGGCCTGATGCGCGCCCTCCCGTCTTCCATTCGGCGAATTATCGTTCATGTGGGAATCAACGATACAGCCCTCCACCAGTCCGAGTTGACCAAGATGGATTTTACAAATCTTTTAAGCTTTTTAAACAGCTGTGGACTGTCTGTTTTTATCAGTGGTCCAAGTCCAACACTCGGCCGTGGATCACAGCGGTTCAGCAGAGTCCTCAGCCTCCACACCTGGCTCCAGGCCGCCTGCAGGATCAACAACGTGAGCTTCATTGACAATTTTAATCTGTTTTGGGGCCGCTCTTCCGCTTTTAAGAAGGATGGTATTCATTTTAACAAGCTGGGTAGCCGCCTGCTAGCGGCTAATTTACAGTATGCTGTTCACTCCCATTCACATGATTGACTGTTTACACCTGGATCCCCTGTCCGCTGTCACTCTTCCTCTACGATAAATCATCAGCCGCATTCATCCCCTACAAGCAACACCAGCTCCCCCTGGCGGCATGGAGGATCTCCAGCCTCTAACGTAACTTCCACTCCACGACCCATGAACATTCCCGTGAGAATCACAGACTCGCGCTCACGCCCTAGTTATGGTCGGTTTCGAGGTGCTGCACGAGTGATCCGTCCTATTGCACATACCCCCAAAGCTTCCTGTGCTGATGACGACACAGTGTCTTCCCCCATCAAAATGTGTCTGATTAATGCACGCTCTATAACAAACAAGGCTCACATTTTAAATGACTTGTTCACAAGTCATAATTTGGCTTTTTTATTTCTGACCGAGACCTGGCAACAGAATATGGAATGCATCCATTTCAATGAACTCTGCCCTGTGGACTGTTCTTATGTTGGGACACCGCGTCTGACAGGCCGCGGTGGAGGCCTCGCCGTGGTCTGGAAGAATCAGTTTTCCTGCCACTTGGGGAGCACAGAATCCTATGCTACTTTTGAACTACAGCTGACTAAAGTGGGCCGGCAAAAGCCGTTTTACTGTTTTTTAATTTACCGACCTCCAGGTCCTGCAGGTCAGTTTTTATCAGAATTCACAGACTTTCTGACCTCTATTATCAAGCTAGACAAAGTGCTTCTGGTTGGTGATTTTAATCTGCATGTCAATGATACCACAGACTGTATAGCTACTGAGTTTCTCAATATTACTGAATCTTTTAATTTCACGCAACATGTTTCTGGCGCCACTCACAGGGGTGGTCACACCTTGGACCTTGTGTTTTCTCTGGGTCTTGATATTGATAATACCCGTTGTGAGGACCTATTGATCAGTGACCATAAATGTATTTTCTTTGATCTTTCTGTCAATGCTGACCCCTTGTGTCTGAAACAAACATTCCACTCACGCATTATTACTCAGAGTACAGCTGATCAGTTCTCGATGCACTTCTGCTGTGACTTTTACACAAATCTCAATGATGTTGAACACTTGATACAGTCCTTTAATGAACATTGCACCACTTTGCTGGATAAAGTGGCACCTCTTAAGGAAAGGACCAGGGCTGCCTATAACACTACTCCGTGGATGACAGAAGCTGTGTGCAGCGTGAGACAGAAGTGTCGCAGGGCAGAGCGACTCTGGAAAGCTACTGGGCTAGAAGTGCATCGTCTATATCTGAAAGACCTCAGAGTTTCTTTTAATACCACAGTAAAGGAAGCTAGAACTGCTTATTTTGCCAACCTAATCTCTTCTTCAAAGAAAAATCCCAAGATTCTGTTTGACACAATTAGAGGAATTGTTTCACCACCTGTCTCCACTGTACCATGCTATTCTGTTGACGATTGCAACAAATTCCTGATCTATTTTAATGATAAGGTAACAGGTATTAGGTCTGGCATTCGGCCTGGGATCTGTTCGGCTACTTGTAGCTCCTCGCAATCTCCTGCTGTTATGGGCTCTTTCCAGCCTATCAGCCTTCAAGACCTGATGGACTTAATTAACAATACAAAGCCATCAACTTGCCCTCTGGATATAATTCCATCCTCTCTATTTAAGAACGTTCTGTTAACTATTGGCCCTGCAGTAACATCTATTGTCAATTCCTCATTGTCTACAGGAATTGTCCCTTCCTATTTCAAACATGCCACTATCCAGCCCATATTAAAGAAACCTAACTTAGATCCAGCTTTGCCCATGAACTACAGGCCCATATCAAAACTGCCTTTCCTGTCCAAACTTTTAGAGAAAGTGGTGGCCAAACAACTTACTGCTGCACTGGAGAGGCACAACATGTATGACAAGTTCCAGTCTGGGTTTCGTAAGCAACACTCTACTGAAACCGCTCTCCTGAGGGTTTCAAATGACATTCTCATGTGTGCTGATGCAGGTGACTGCTCTGTGTTAGTTCTTCTGGATCTCAGTTCTGCATTTGACACTGTAGACCATGACATCCTGATTAAGAGGCTACGTGATTGGGTGGGCATAACTGGCATAGCGTTAGACTGGTTTACATCTTACCTCAGTGACAGAAGTTTCAATGTCTCTGTGGGTGCTTTTGTGTCTGTTACCTCTCCACTGTCTTGTGGTGTACCGCAGGGCTCGGTTCTGGGGCCTCTGTTATTTTCACTTTATCTGTTACCTTTGGGACCGATCATAAAAAGCTATAATGTGTCCTATCACTTATATGCAGACGACATCCAACTTCATCTGTCATTCAAACCCAGCGAGGCATTCACATTAACTAGGCTCCTGGACTGTGTCAATGCCATCAGAGACTGGACGGCAGAAAACTGCCTGCAACTCAACGACTCTAAGACGGAGGTCCTAGTTATTGCTCCAGAGGAGTTTGTCCCCATGATCAGGCAGATTATTAGTCCTCTCTCCTCTGCTTCCCATTGCAACCTGCGCAATCTTGGGATTTTCTTTGATCGCTCCATGTCATTTGACCCTCATGTTAAGCAGCTGTCCAGGTCATGTTTCTTCCATCTAAGAAATATCAGTAAACTGAGATCTGTATTATCAACGCCTGAATTAGAAATGATCATACACACATTTATCTCCTCTCGCATTGACTACTGCAACTCACTTTTTACATCACTCAGTGTATCTGCTCTTAACCGTCTGCAGGTCATCCAAAATGCTGCCGCCAGATTACTCACCAGGACAAACCGACGGTCTCACATCACCCCCGTACTCCGATCTCTCCACTGGCTTCCTGTAGCATCTCGGATACACTTCAAAATTCTCACCATCACTTACAGAGCACTTCACGGTCAGGCTCCGACTTATGTAGCTGATCTACTTCGCCCCTATTCACCCGCCCGCACTCTCAGGTCAAATGCTCTAGGTCTTCTGTCAGTCCCACGCACACGATTTAAGACCCGTGGTGACCGAGCCTTTGAGGCAGTGGCCCCGAGGCTCTGGAATGCTCTGCCTGCAACTCTACGCCTCGCCGATACTGTGGATACTTTTAAAAGCCAGCTAAAAACCCACCTGTTTAGGCTGGCGTTTGTGTAAAAGTAAACCCATGTCCTAGACCTGCTCTTAACATTTGTTTTACATTTTTATTTTATTTTTATTTTATTCTTTAACATTTTTTATTCACTCTGTGTATGTAATTTATTGACCGTAGGGTCACATTGTGTTTTTTATGCTTTTAAATGTCTGCTCTGTTAAGCACTTTGTGATAGTACTGTCTGTGAAAAGCGCTATATAAATAAAATTCATTCATTCATTCATTCTCACAGAGGTCAGAGATATGTCAAGTTTCTCTGTCCAAAATGCCTTTCGGTCATCCAGCCAGCACAGGGAACCCTTCTCTCTGAGTAACAATAACCAGTCTGCATGCAGTCCGCTTCACATGCACACTCAGTCTGTTGCAATGGAGGATGTGTCTGCTGTACTACAGTCACACATGGAATGGGATGCTGGTCCAAGGGCCCGTGCTGTTGAGGTGTTGCAGTACTTACCTCAGTTGGTTCCACCTGGACAGGACGCCTTACCCGCCTACACCGAGAAGGATCTCCGTGATAAGCAGTTGGAGGATAGGACTCTCTCTCGTGTTCTGTCCTATATTGAGAGACGTCGGAGGCCTTCCAGGAGGGAAAGATTCAATGAGTCTGTCCTTGTCACAAGGTATCTGAAGCACTGGGATAGGCTCACTGTAAGTGATGGTGTGCTGTACAGCATTTTAAAAGACCAGAAAACCAAAGCGAAGCATTTTCAATATGTTGTTCCTGACTCACTTAAGGCCGAGGTTCTGCAGGGGATTCATGATAGGGCTGGACATCAAGCTCAGTTCAGGAGCCTCAGCTTGGCGAGACAGAGGTTTTTCTGGCCAAACCTTGACAGAGACGTGAGAGACTATGTTCGGCATTGTCAACGATGCATCGTCAGCAAGACCATCGTGCCTGAGGGACGGGCTCCCCTGGAGAGCATAACAACAACCAGGCCACTGGAGTTGGTCTGCATTGACTTTTGGTCGGCCGAAGACTCCAGGAACAAGTCTGTCGATGTTTTGGTGATAACTGACCATTTCACGAGGATGGCCCAGGCATTTCCATGTAAAGACCAAACAGCTAAGCAGGTGGCGAGAGTTCTCTGGGACCGGTACTTCTGTGTCTTTGGATTCCCGGAAAGGATCCATAGTGACCAAGGTGCTAACTTTGAAACTCTGCTGATAAGTGAGCTTCTCAGGGTCTCTGGTGTCAGGACATCGCACACGACCCCCTACCATCCGATGGGTAATGGGAGTGTGGAACGTTTCAACCGGACTTTAGGTGGCATGATTCGTGCGCTGCCCCCTGAAGAGAAGGCCGACTGGCCACGGCGCTTGCAGACTCTGACGTTCATGTACAACTGCACAGCTCATGAGACAACAGGCTATCCCCCCTTTTACCTCATGTTTGGCCGGATTCCCCGCCTACCTGTTGATGTACTCTTCCGTACTGTCCTTCGTGACTCTGCTGTGATGAGCTATGAGAAGTATGTAGCGAGTCTCGCCAATGATCTAAAAGAAGCAATGGTTATTGCTCAGGTCCATGCTACGAAGGAGCAGAATCGACATGCTCAGCTGTACAACAGGAAAGTAAAGGGATCCGACATCGAGATCGGTGACCGGGTGCTCTTGGCCAACAGGAAGGAGAGGGGTAAGAAGAAGCTTGCGGACAGGTGGGACTCGACAGTCTACACTGTGGTGGACGTGAATACAGAGACACACACGTACAGACTTCGCGACACAGTCACTGGACGGGAGAAGGTGATACACAAGAACTTGATGATGCTGGCCAATTTCCTCCCTGTGGGGGACACATGTGGAATGTCTGACCTTGCCTCATCCATGCCGGTTACAGGATCCACGGCTTCAGGAGATGACGATGTGAGTGAGGCAGAAGAGACCTTGTTTGGGGGAGAGGGTGAGCCTCATGGTGTGACTAGTGAAAGCCTCGACACTGAAAGTGACAGACACTCACCTATGACTGTGGAGGATGGACAGGGCCCCTTGGCTGATTCGGAACCTGTGGACTCGGAGAGTTGTATGCACCAAGTCTGTCTGTGGCAGATGCTTCTGACATAAGAAGTGTTGCTTCTGATCCCCAGGATGCTTCTGTTTCACTTGAAGACCACATAGAAGGTCAGTCTGTGACTTATGATTCTTGCTCTGACTGTTGGAGGTATTTCAACACATGTGAGACAGCCAGACTCTGCTCTTGACACCATGACACAGACAGATAACATCTGACATTTTGCACACTGATGTTCAGACCTCAGCCACGATCGGTGGTCGTTTTATTGCACAGGTCAGGTCAAGTTTTGGTCGCTTAGTCAAGCCTGTGAACAGGCTCATTCAGACCATGTCCAGGCAGGATGTTGTTCAGGAGAAGTCGAATGTTAAAGTTGTTTGACAATCTATTAGGGCTGGGCGATAAATCGATTTAATCGATTAATTCGAATGTGTGCTTTAAGGCGATGTGTTTTATTGAAAATCGAGAAAATCGCCCCCACTCCTCCCCCCCGTTGGGTTCCCGTAGTTGAGTGCGCGCGCATTGTTTACAAACGAAAACAATGGCGGCCAGCAGTGAAGCTCTCGTTCTTAAGAGAGGGAAGAATGTGTCTTCGGTGGTCTGGAAATGGTTCGGGTTCATGTCATCTGACACCGAACAAACAGCACCACGATGTAAGGTCTGTCTAAAAGCTATTGCTACAAAATCAAGCAGCACAACAAATTTAATGCAGCACCTCAAACAGAGGCATGCCGCCGAGTGGGAGAAGCGTTGCGCCCTGAGCAGGGAGCAGGACCGCGGGAGCACAAGCGATGCCGTCTTCCTGGCAAAAAATATTTAGAAAAAACATGCACTACTGTTTAATACTGTTGGTTATGTTGTGAATGCACTTGATTTTGTTTACATGCACTTATTTACTGTGCAAAATATGTTATGTTGATGTTAGATCAGATGTTGCACTTTTGAAAATGTGAATGGTAAAGGGTCACATACATTTTATTTCATGCTGTGTTTGTATCAGTGTATTCAGTTAGAAAAGCTTAGTGTAAAAAGTTACATTTGCACAGTTGTTTACAATGGAAGGCTACTATTTAATGCCATTTAATGTTATGTTTAATTTAATTTTATATTTAAATGATTCAGGGAAACAAAAGAGTGACCAAATACTTTTTGTATACTACAGGCACCTTTCTACAATGTTCAGGTTTTGTTTGCACTTTATTTTTATCAACCTACGAGGGAAAATCATCACAAAATAAAAAAAAAAAATGTTTTCAACAGCTTCTGTCATCTGCAAAAATTTGTGGGGGAAAAAATCGATTTAAATCGTGAATCGGATTTTTTGTAAAAAAATCGGAGATTTTTTTTTTAGGCCATATCGCCCAGCCCTACAATCTATGTTCCTGCTGCTTCCTGATTGAAACCGTAGGCATGTAGCTTATGCCAATGATGGGTTTGGAAGTTTTTGTTTTTTTGGTATAATGTTCCACTGTTTAATTTTCTTATCTGACATGAGCCTGTACTGCACTGCACTTTGTGTTTGGGTCTTGTGGGGTGTACAAGGCAGCCAGTTGCTGGAGTGAGGGATAAGCGCTGCTCTCATACCACTTCATCCCTATGGGATACATTAGATGTTGGTTTTCTTGATGATGACCCTTTTGTAATTTGTTGATTTGTAGTGTTTTCTTTAGTGCACACTGTGTAGTCGGTGCTCATATTCGCTAAAATTCAGTGGGGGTGGATGTAACAGAGTTAAAAATGTACTTTATTATTCTGTTGAGTATGTGTGAATTCTATCTTTATGAGCTAATTTTATTTGGCGTTTAATTTAGTTAATGCTTCCTGCGGAAGCGGCGTCTCGCCTCTTTTGTACCTCCGAAGCACCCGTAGTCCCGACTTTCCCTCACAGTGGTGTTTCGTACTGATGAGGGTAAGTTGTGTGGAATAATATCGTTGCACTGTTTTGTTGTTTTCTTCGGGAATGTAACTGTTTACGTTACGTACTTTAGTAACTGCTAAGGTGACGACCTTATGAAGCTGTTACGTGCCGTTTTTACTGGAAAATATAAGTTTACTGGCTGTTTCAGTTCGCCTATTTGGCGCCATTTACTTTTACGTCAGGCTGCCCTGTCATAACGTAACGACGCAGATACTTTGGCATTCCTTTGTGTGAATTCTGTTGTCTTGCATGTTAAGGAGCGGATGTATACAGAGAGAGTGAGACCAGGAAGAAACTAATGTGGTTTATGTTGTCTTCTGCAGGTATGTATCTTCCTTTGTTTAATGTTATCATTTTCGCGGGTTTTGTTAATCATTCCACCTCATGTAGTTGTTTGTTTTGTCCACTTGATGTCGCTGTTAGTCCCGACTTCCCGACTTCCCCGTTCTTATGGGTTAAAGCAGATATCTCTGCAACACAATGCATAGATGTCTTTGACATAATGTCAAGACTGTAACCTCTTCACATTCTGATGCTTTTTTTTGGGTACATGTTTTCAGAAGTGCAGGACTCACTGAAGGCTGAGATGCTTCAACCAGGCAAAAAATGATGAAAAACTACTCGTAGTGAATTGTATTTATTTACATACATTTATAATAACCTGCAAATACGAGATTGCGGGCTCTATTTTAATCGTGCAACAACCGCCGCACAGCTGTGTGTCTTGGAATTGCGCACCTGGTATTTTGGTTCATGTCGGTGCAGGGCTGGCTGTAATGGAAAATAGATTAGAGGATACACCCGTCACATAACTGGTGGCAGTGCTCTGACACAGCTGAGCCTGTCATACTTTTGTTTCTTCTTTTTTTAAACATTTATATCAAATTTTACTGAGCAAAAATCAATTATTGTCTCAGGAACACTGTATTTTGCTGCCTTTGCTTTATGTATTTAAGAAAAATAATAAATAAATAATTAAAAGTAATATAAAATGTTTTTCAAAACCATCCAGTATCGTCTGCAAATTGTAGTCTTTCACTGAAAAAAAAACAACTTTTAAATGTCAGATGCAAGGTGTTCCAACACAAAAATATAGTATTTTAAAGAATATATCGTGAATATTTATTCAATACTGGCACTAATCATCAGCTGTGCCCCTACAGCCTCAACGTACCGCACTGGTCTTTGTGGTTTTCCTCAGTACACCTCTGTGGGTGTGTGTGTGTCTGTGCTGGACTATCAGATGGCAGACAGGGATTTAGTGTTGGGGCTCTTTGCTGCGTGAGGTCAGAGCTCTGGTATTTCCAGTCGGAATCACAATTCCACGGAAAAACCACAGCGTCAACCCCAAGATTCCCAATTACCAGCACACTCACATGGACACGCAAACACAATGCACTGGCGCTAAGGGACATCAGGGTTAAAGGAACGGTGTGTAGCATTTAGGGTGATTTATTGTCAGCAATTGAATATAATATTCATAACTCTGTTTTAATCCGTGAACAATCTCCTGAAACCAAGAATCTTTGTGTTTCGGTTAGCTTAGAAAAAGGTATTTATATCTTCCGGGAGCAGATCGTCTTCCACGGAGACCGCCAACTTTCACCGCCATGTTGCTACAGCAGCTCAGAACGGACACTGGCTCTGGCCAGAGCCTTTTGCGCTTTTATGTTATCTGAAAGGGGATGCGTTCTGGAACCCGGTAAAAAAACGTGCCCCATGCTAACTTATTGCCCCCGACGTTTTAGTGTCATTTATTATCACGCTGCAGCTCGTGTTTGCTCTGCTCTCTCGGGCTGAAATCCTTCAACCACACACACATAGATGCAAACACACACACAAAGCTCGAGTAGATATGCCGCGGTGTTGAAGTGAACCAGGTGAAGGATACTCCATTTGATGGCAACTACGCTTGTTACTGTACGTGCAATAAAATAGTTTGGGGGTAAAATGCCAATGCTTTATCATACATCTGTTTAACAAGCAAGGACATACAAATGAAAGTGAAACTTATTTCGGCTCGGTCTGCAATCTCTAATGCGCCGCCGCTATGTTTACACAAGCACAGAGGGTAAGATCGGCCAAAAGCTCTTTTCTGCTGGCTGAGAGAAAGCAGCGAAGGGGGACAGAAGAGTTTATGGTTAAATCTCTAGTTTCAAGTCTTCTTCAATACAGCATGATGTTCATTTAGTAAATTATTGTCCAGTTAAAGTCAAATAGACCATAAAGCAGGGGATGCTTTACGAAGGACTACCTTGTGATTGACAGGTCCCTATTGCCACGGCCTCTCCACATCACTGCACCCCAGTCCAGTTGCAAAAAAAACAATAAAAGTGGCCACGGACAATATGCCGAACTTGAGGCTTCAAATGGTCAGTCCACAAACCAATGGGTGACGTCACAACAACTACGTCCACTACGTACAGTCTATGGTCCACCCTACTGAACCCCTGACCAAACTGTCTGCGGTCCCCTTGCATTACTAAGAAAAAGACTTTGGTATACTTTAAAAAAAAAGAAAACTATCCTTTGTGAGTCATAAAAGGTTACGAGAGCAATGCTAAATTGGTGGTGTAAGCACTGAAGAGTGGTTGTGCACCTTCTTCTTGTGCTAACTCGACTGTTAACCTTAAGTGAGGTTGATGAGCAGAGATATCTTATGGTAAAGAAGGAAGATTTTCATAGCAATTGCTGTTAGCAGGCACCTTTGTCCAGTAAAAAGTCAGATAGGGCTTGAAGACAAAGTTGCCTTTGGCTTGATAAATATAATATTGATGGCCTTAAAAACCTAGAGTAGAGATTGTCAGCTTGATAGATGGAAAAAACTGCTTTACCTCAAGGCTGTAGCAAGGATGAACTGTAATTAATTGAATTTAGCAGCAGAATCCATCGCTTTCATTCAGGTCTTAGCTGTTGCCTGAGGTCGCCTGAGTGACAGCTGGTGACACCACCGCAGCTTCCTCCAGCCTGTCGAGCTACATCTCTCCATAAACACACACACACACACACCCACCCACCTACACACACACACACACACACACACACACACACACACACACACACACACACACACACACACACACACACACACACACACACACACACACACACATTCATACACACCATGACAAGCCTGACTTCAATAAACCTCCACACTGTGATTAAGAAATAAAGGCCGTCAAATAAAGACAACAAATAACGTTTCTGGTAACATGCCTTCAAATACGCTCACACATAGCTGCATGGATACACACACACACACACACACACAGGTACATGCATAACACACACAAGAGCGTGCTCAGCCATAAAACCACTGGGCTCCAGAGACAAAAGCCTTGTCATGCTCTGGTGGGGTCCTGTCACTAATCCACACAGCTTTAGGGTTTGCAGACAGCAGACACACACTCCGCGTAGATCAACGAGAGAAATTTGACACACACACCGCCTGGATTTGTGGACGCATACTCACACACACTGGCTCTCTCGCGCGCACACACACGGACACAGACAGCAGGGTGTCGCGCAGCCGGCTGGCCGGGTGTTAAGGCCAGGCAGAGCTACTGGCGACAGGTTGGAGAGAGGAGATGGCTCACTAAGCCTAATCACACAGGGGAATGCTGTCTGGGGCACCTGACCATCAGACCTCTCACTGTGTGTGTGTTTGTGCGCGCTCGCTTACTTACATGTAGTTCTGCATGTGTGCGTGTGTAAACTGCGGACGAGGGCAGTCATAATTGGGGCTTATCGACTTGAACGGGGCAGAAGGAGAGGTGCCAGAGCGGGATTGGGAGGGGGGGGCGTCTGACCGGAGCTGGAGTTTAATGGGGGTTGGGTGGGTGGATGTAATGAGTCATCCAGATTCTTATGGGCAAAGCCTTCGCACAGCCGGAGAACATATTCCATACACAGATAACACAGGCCATCCCATACAACTCTGCATCAATTACTTTAATCCGCAGATCAAAGATAGCACAAAATTATTGAAGTTCTTCTGTTCTGTTCATCTGCTGATACTCTCTGGAAGACAGGCTCCCACTGGCACCTCTGCTTTTCTCTCAGGATGTCAAATCCAGTGGATTTTAATCAACCAACGAGACAGTGATCGACCCCTGGAAAGTCTTCTCTGACCTCTGAAAGTCCCAAAACTGATGTTGGAGCTCCCACCGACCAAAAGCCCCCAGATCTGAGGCTGATCGGTGTTGGATCGATGCAAAATGAGCTTCTCCTTGTATATTTAACACTTTAAATGGGGTAATTTTGCAACAGGAGTTTTTTTTATACTTTAAGTACATTTCGATGCTTCTGTATTTTTACAGTTAGTTCTCTTTGATTTTAAATAAAGTGAAAATCTGCAATGGCTTGTTACTGAAGGTCCCACAAGGGAGAGAGGGTGAGATGTTTTGGAAGCGAAACCTCAACTCGCACTCCATCCATTGAGTGAATGCTTTTGAACGTTTGCTGGTGTTGTTGTGAGCAGAGGTGAAGAAGAACTCGGTGGAGTTTTGTCCGGTGTCCAGCATCTGGAGAGCCTCACTGAAATCACAAGAGACTTTTATTGACTTTCTTCTTTAAACATTGTGCCTTTAAACAGCTCCTCTCCTTCTCTGCCACGTTACGAGAGGATTGTCACGGAGTGAACTTGAGAGGAATTTAGAGATTGAAGCCCAGAGGACGCTTTGGTGAGGGTGAGACGAGTTGTTTTGGTCAGAGTTGTCTCGAGTTAAGAGAGGTGAACCAGATGGAGCTGCACTTTTAGCTCATTGTGATGGAATCAGTCATGGAATAGAGAGCACAATGCAGGTACAGGTGTTTCCTGATGCGCCCTTGGGTAAAAAATCAAGTTGTCATTCTTGTGTCTCCGTCTTGCATCAGCAAATTCAGGATTTTGAAGAGGAGTTTAAAGTACTCCATGTAGTCTTTGGCATAGGGACAACAGAATATGGCTCCACGATAGAGTGTACAGGGAATACTACTCCATTTCGGTCAACCATCCGTATGGTCTCACCTCCCTTTACATCTTCTGTCAAAAACTACAAAGTATCCCATTAAGAAATACTGAACCACCCCCTGTCTCTTTTTGTCTCTTCTCTCTTATCTTCATGTTCTGTCACACCAACATGCCTGTTCACCATATCTTCTTCTTCTTGGCTTAATGTAAAGAGAACATTCTCTGTTAAGCCCTTGCATCATTCGCCTGCAATTATTTTACACGTCTAATCAGCCCATTCTGACACCCAAGTCTTCAAATACGGCAGCTTGGTCAGTGGCCCTACGCTTCCAACTATGGTAAGAAAGTAAGTGTGGGTGGATGGGCCAAAAACGAAAAGACTTTCCCAAAGAAGACAGGTGTATGTGTTAAAATTAAAAGTTTACATTGACTTTACATTGACTTTACATTGACTTACATTGATTTTATGTTGTGCACGTACGTACTGTGGGGGACTGCCCATTGTTCCGACGGTCCATAAGCAAAGGAACCCCCAAAAGTCCCAAAATATCCTTTTTGACCGAGAACCCATTTGTTCGACAGCCCGTTGTCCCAAAGAACAAATGCCCATGGTGAAGACATCCGACCACCCTGCCTATCATTACGTGTTGCCTTCGTTAGTTGGATTGGCTAGGTTCAGGGTAAGCCAATCAGAGGCGGAGTAGGGTGGGTCATGCTATTGCAATGGTAGGACTAAAAGTTAGAAGAGGTCATTTTGCATAATAATTAGCATTGTGCTTCTCTCTGTTGCATGGAGAGTTTGTATTTTTGGGTGCAGTGTCGGAACAATTGTTTTCATTTGTTCAGCGGGCTGTCAAACAAATGGGCTTTTGGTCCAATGGGAGATTTTTCAGAATATTGGGGTTTTGGAATAATTGTCTGTTGGAACAATGGCATGGCACCCTAACTAATACATTTTGTAGCCCAAACCTAACCAAGCTGGCTCCCAGTCTGTCTGTGAGCTTGCCTCTCTGACAACAGGCAGATTCCCCTCACCGACAATGGTGGGCAGGGTAATAAAATGAAGTGAGTCAGAACACTTCACGTTACTGTTGATTCCTTGATTGCGTCAGTGCGCTCTGTGCACGTCTCGCTTACCTCTCGCTCCCAGTGGGGATTCCAGTAGGATCCAGGCTGCAGCTTGTTTGACATTATTATGTATGAAACTGTCAATCAGATTGATTTACTTATTTATCAAAGGTGCCTGAATACCGTCCCCGAAAATCCCGCCGAATATGTCTTTAACTCCAAAATCTTACAAAGGTACATTGATGGTATAAGTGGGTGCCTAAGTGCAATAATAGCAGGGTGCCAGTTCCATATTTACTGGAAAAGAGAACCAGAAAAACACATTATTACATAGTCTATTTACATCATGTAATTTCTGACGGCTTGGTATAGAAGAGTCCAGTGTGTAGAGAAGTCGCCTGTACTGGCCCCTCCCTCATGAAGCGGCATGTAAGGCTTGTAATGAACGTAAAATATTTCACTTTTTAATGGAACATTGTCTCCCCACATAGCCAATGCTAGCTTGGTGCTAGGTTTCTTAGTCAAATTCCCACTTCCCAGTAGTGTTTGTTGTATTGCATCTGAATGCAAGACATCATTGTTTTTGATTATTTAAATAATAAAGCATCATAATTTCGCATTCACACAGACAACTTTCATCTCTACTGTGGTTAATTAACCAAATTAACATGTTGTTCACCTGATTTGATGGGATCACTAGTTAGCTAGAAAAATTATAATTAGATAAAGTTCTTTAAAAACCAGACATACAAAATATCAAAATTACAACAAAGCGTATCAGGGAACCCGATCATATGCTCCGAGTGATCATTTTTAAGATGAATGTAGTCTGTCAACGAAAAGATGAGAGCTTTGAATTGTTGTAGGCTTAGTCAGTTTCCATCTGCACTAACTAACTAGCAGAATGACCGATACATTTTCTTTTGCCGATAAATATCATATCATCCAGAAACAGACCCACAATCAGGAATGGGACCTTCGGGGCTCAGGTGATCCGCATCACTCTAACACAGCAGCAACTTTCTTATGCTAATGTTAAACAGAGCTGTGACTGCTAACGCAAAGCGCTAATTTGCCTTAACGTCTTGGGTTACAGTTCAGGTCCAACCCTTTAACATTTTATACAGGCTTCGCATTCGCCTCTTGGCCTCGGCCCCTTGATCCTACAGTATCATCGACACCCCGACCCCAGAGGTGCGGCCATTACCATACTGCCCTGTGGTCCAACTCTGTCGTTGCTTCATCCTGCTTCCAGTATGGTTATGATTAATCACTCTTCCAGTAATCGGAGTGCCCTTCTTCCCCCCTCCGTTCTCTCCCTCTTCCATGCGCTCCAGATGACTGTCTGATGTCGGGGCATAAGACAATGGGATCCAGATGCGTGATCGATGGGAGGACGGGCGATGTTCATAAGTGGCAAGGCATTGTGGTGTATGGTTACAGACATACGGTCCCATCCGCCGGCCTGGCATGTCTCGTGGCTGCAGGGGAGATTAATGGGACTTTACTGGCAGTGAGGGGGACCTGTTTCCGCTCTGACACAGATACAGAAAAATACGTACAAGCACATGCACACACTGAGTTGTTAATGCATGAATTCATTAGTGCACACGTGCGGGCGAACCCCACACATGTGCTCCGCTGTCAGAATGACGGGTTCCTGGAGGTCGTGCTAGAGATCGGACACGGCCAGGACATAAGAACGATTGGCACGGAGGATGCAGGGTGGGTATGCTGCGTAGTTCTGGTTGTCACATGATCGGCAGGCAGTCATGTAAAGCATCATCTGGAATCGATCACCGAAGCACATGTTCAAGCTTGAGAAAAGAAAAGAAAAAACGCACTCACAAGACAAATTCCCCGGAAATCAATAACCGATAGCCGCGTCAGTGCCGTCGGTTCTCGTCTACTTCTCCACACGGCCAACGCTTCGGTCTCATCCCTCATGTCTTGTGCATCGCCCTCATCCTGGCTCATCTTCTCTTCGGAAACGGCTGCAGGGTCATGTGCTGAGCAGATGTGGCTTGTGTGGAATCTCTGGGTGGCTCCGTGTGCTCTATCAGATGATACGCCGCGGAATCGGATCAGATCTGATCGCAGCTGACTCCGAGCCTTTGTTTCCATTTGCAATGAATCTGTCCAAGTCGTTTCGCAACTGCTATTTTTTAAACATTCTGCGCACACACACATGTGGGAAACATGTGCCGTAATGAGCAGCATGTTGTGGATAATGCATCAGAGAGATTGGAGATATACATCTAGTCTGATAGCTGCTCGGAAATGTAAAACGTTTACTTCTGCAGAATAGAACAATGGTGTCACCCACTTCAAAGGATCTTTCTTTTGTTGCCTGATTTCATTTTTTTTTTGGTACATTTTCATATAGAGTATCACTTCTTATGTTATTATTCCCACCGTCAAAGTGCTGTAACTCTCTAAAGTGCTCTCTTTATTAAATTATAAAATATATCAACAATAAAATAAACAATTTTTTCCCATTATTGAGTCATTAATTACATCATATGTCTCCTTTATTTTGTTACATGTACAGGGGTCCAGATGGCGTTAACATCTCGACTCGTTTGTTTCGTCTCTCCTTCACTAAGTCGGCCATGTTGCCAAGAACAACAGTTCACACACACGCATGCACTCACAGTTTACCGAAGGTATCATCCTGAGTGTCAGGGATTAAAAATACAATAGCTTGAATCAACAAGGAGCCCTAAATATCTCGCCGTGAGAGAGGCAGCCCTGCGTAGAGGTTTAACACGGTAACCACAGACACTCCCCGAGGTGAGCTCACCACCGAGGTCTGTCTATCTCTAATAAGAGGCTACTTACCGTCTTTATTATTAAGCAGCCTTTTCCTAAAAGTAGAGCAGCTGCAGACTTTATGGCTTTTGCAAGAATACAGTGGTGGTCCCATAAGGTCACAAAATAAATCATGTTGTTGCAGATGTATGCTTGCCAGTAGCCTGTTTCAGAAAGCAGGTTCAACAAACTCTTACATTTTTGCCTCATTAGATGCGACGGAGAGGAGGGCGGAGCTTACCTCCACGTAGATACCAACAACGTTTCATCAACCACGGCCGAAGTAACCCCTACTGCTGCTTTGTGCATGTTGTGGAAGTTCCAGATACGCCGGGAACGCAAACACCGTCGTGTCTGGCTTCATAACAATGATGCGCTCTGTGAATTTCAAAATAAACCGATTTTTCTGGGATTTAATTGCAATAAACGGATAAAGGGGATTTTGAATAACTTCCTAATGACGCCTCTGTAAAGCCTGTGCGTGAGACAACAAGCAAACAACTTTTAGAATGCTTTTTTTCTAGAAAGAGTTCGGATCGATCGGTGCTAGGCTCTGCTAACATTGTGGCTGCTCCATTGATACTCAAAATAACTTCATTTAGGCATAAATGCGGCAGTGACGTTACTGTTTGTACCATAGACACTCTATGGTTTATGTACATACATAAGATAAGATATACTTTGTCTTTGGCTCCAAGCCGCTGCATCACACAATACACCTGCCAGCATCACAATCCACATGCATCATTCATTGAAATCAAGTTGTTTGACTAATTCATCTGTATTTAATAAAACTAATTATGAAAGTAATAGTGACCTCTGAGCTTTGAATTTTTCAAAACTGTTGCGCAAGAACAGTTTATGAAATACAGATAGATGTTTTTTCAAAGCAAAAATATTTCAGTGGTCAATTCAGAAGTTTCAACATGAATTGTTCACTTGTGTCACAATGAGGTATTGAGTTGCTTGTCAAATTCAACAGATTGGGGCCTTTCTTTGCTTTTCACAGATTCTTCTTTTAATTGTATTTCAAGATTAGAATTTAAGCAATTGTGTTCGAGCAACTTAAATTACTTTGAATCTACATGAATCTGGGATTTCTGAAAAGAAAATGCTCAAAATCAAGGTTTTAAAAAAGGAAATTTCAAAGAGGGAAATTCAAACAGCATGGACATTTTTAAAGTCAAATATTTCAATGCTATAAATTCATAATTAAATAAATGCAATATTTAAATGTATTAAATTGAGGCCTAAATAAATCATTCAAAAGGTTAGTAATTATTAGGAGTAGGGGTGTAACGGTTCACAAAATTCTCAGTTTGGTTCAATACGATACAGTGGTGCCACGGTGCCACGGTTAATACAGCAAAAAAGCAGAAACGCCATCATAAAGTATGTTCTTTTGTTACTTTGAACAATGATGGATTCATTTGTAGACAGGAAGCTGCAGCAACTCCTGTTTTGTCTTTAACAGGAGGGCTGCTGTTGTGCTTCTATGAAAGAAGGCCACACTCTCTCTGATCTCTGGAGGAGGCCGGAGAGCCGCTGCACTGCCGCTGCTTTCAGAGACGCTGGATCGGCCTGTTTGTGTGGTACAGTCAGCTAGCTTTGCATAGCCCGTGACGTTCGGCCGTCTGTTGTCAGAGCAACAGCGTGTGCTTCGGACATTTGATGTTTGGGCTTTTGTATTCTTTTACAAAGCAGGAATTATGCTCTGGAGAAATGGGCTCGTACGGGGCTCAATAGCATTAAGCGTGTTCGTACAGCCTGCGTTTATCGCTCCAGAGTAGGGTCTCATATCAGCGGCTATAAATATAACAATCGCTGAGGCAATTGCTTTATCCCTGTTTGAATCGGTAGGGAATAGCTACCCAAACGCTGCGGGGAGAGTTTCTAGTGTGTGTGCTGCTGTTGGTTTTCCTGCTAAGCTAGTTTAGCATAGCGTGCCTCTCCCAGAAACAACGTGAGTAGAATGTTGTTCTTCCGAGGTGGAGTGTCAGACTGAACGTTGTCTGTTATGTCGGGTGGTTTGCCTTGTTGAGCGCATTATATTTCCCACAATTTAAGCTTCTGCATTTTCCAAATGCAATTATTCAAACGTATTGTTCGGTTCGTAATGCGTACTGAACCGTGATCCTTGTACCGAACGGTTCAATACCAATACATGTATTGTTACACCCCTAATTAGGAGCCATTGGATGATATGATTTCCTGCCAGCCCCCTCTGCCAGAAAAACTGATCTACTTATTCTCTCCCCAATTTTTTTAAATATATTTATTTTAATTCTCTGCTTTTTCTTTTACATTGTACCCAATACATGTTTTGCCCTTTGGTCTTAATCCTGTCATTACCCAATGTGCTATGTTTTGTCTTGTCTTTTTGTCTTACATGTCTCATCTTTTTTCACTGAATATTAATAAAAAAACAATAAAGACAGCAATAGTTCATCTTCAATAGCGTTGTGTATATGTAGTGTGGAAAACCAGTCAGTATTTTTTTTGTTGAAATGTGCACGATCATCACCAAACGGAGCTGAGGGAAGCAGACGCACGCCTCTGTACAGCTTAATGGTTAGGCACAACAAACAACACATAGACACATCTACAGGTGTGTATGAGAGCATAACAATCAATAAAACTGCAGGAAAATATGATGATAAGTCTCCACTACTTTCCTTGATTTTCAACCATGGGTAAATTAGCTTTGGATGCTAATGCTAATGGGCCAGGTTTTCTCCAATCAGCGACTGCCATCATGAAGCGCACCTTCTTTGAGTTATGTCGGTTTGTGTATGTGTGTGTGTGTGTTGGGCAGGTGAGCATGTCTATGACTGTGTGTGGCTTGGCTGAGTGTGTGTTTTGGCTTGTGTGTGGCCTCAGGCCGGGGGGGGGGGGGGTAGTATGTGTTTTGGGGTCAGTCTGAGGGTCTCGGATGGAATTACCCCTACCCCTCTGCAACACACACACACACACACACACACACACACACACACACACACACACACACACACACACACACACACATATGAACATATATATGCAACAATGGACGTGATATTTTTTGACTGGTTTCAGTTCAGTGTTATTACCACTCAATGCTTCTGGTATGACTTTAATCTATCACTGACACTGCACTTCCATCACCTGCCCAGCACTGTCTGTGTGTGTGTGTGTGTGTGTGTGCGTGTGAATCTTGCCACCCAGTATGGAGACTAGTCTAAAGAATCTGCCTCAGGCCAACTGTGTGTGTGTGTATGTTTAGGGTCCTGGTCCCAGCATCCTCTCTTTGTTAACCGCCCCCTCATCCCCCACTATACAGATGTGGAGTTGCACTGGTGGAAGTGTGTGTGGGTGAGTGTGTGTGTGTGTGGGTATGTCAGTGTTGTGATGTTTCTACGGTGTTAAGATGTGTGATTTTATCTGTGCAGTTGTGTATGACTGATGGTTGGTGTGTATATGTGTGTGTGTGTGTGTGTTTTGAGGCTGCGGGGCAGCTTTATAATGACTGATGGGTTGTGCGCAGTGCTGAGGGACACCTGAGACAGCAGGCGGATCGGATGGACATCACTCCATCAGTGAAGTGTCAGTGAGTCTCACACACACACACACCTATCGGGGAGAAGCACAGGAAGCAATGAGATGAGACGAGGCAGTGAGCAAGACAGAGAGAGAGAGAGAGAGAGAGAGAGAGAGAGGGCTGGATGAGTGTCAAGTCGGAATGTGTGTGTTGGGCAGGTGAAAAATGAGGAAGCTGTTTTGTAGACAGAGCGAATGTAATTAGTACCACACACACACACACACACACACACCTTCCGAGAGGGCTGTGCATGCTTAGCACTCAAACGCAGGAACACACCGACTTGCCAATCAATTTAGATGACGTCTTTGTTCAAGTTTGAGGTATTTGCAGTTGAGTATCATTCATGATAAAATAACAAGACTTAATCCTCAGGTTATGCCTCATGGATGCGTCAAGCCTACAGCCATGCTAGCTGTGAAGCTGCACCTGCTTTGAGCTAACCGCTAACATCGACATGCTAACATGCTTGCAATTAAAAAAGCCAACATTAAATATGTTAGCACGCGAACATTCCCTCATTGAGGCTGACGGGAATGGCATTCGAGGTTTGCTGGTATTTAGTCATGATCTTGCGACGACCCCTCCCTCCCACTATCTGTGTCTTGGTTGCTGTCTTCTCTGTGTTTCAGGATGTTGATCAGCAGCCAATGAGCTACTCCTGAGCCTGATGTGGTGATGGCTATATAAATTCACAGCTGAACAAGGATCGGCCCCTCTCCTCTCTGACTCTGGTTTGGATGACACGACTGCTTATTTGTCTGTTTGTTTAGCTATTTGTTCTTAAATAAACGTATATTTATTACTTTTCCCACTCGTCTTTTCCACCCGGCTTGTGACAATCTATAGTGGACGAACTTTTTTTGTGACTTGATGGTTGGTGCTCAATGAAAAGTCCGATAGATCACCAAGGTTACTACACTTCATCCACCGGGGACCATGAACGCCTTGCACAAAATGACATGGGAATACATCCAGTAGTTGCTTGGATGTTTCTGTCTGGACCAAAGTAGCCATCCCCTAAAAAAAGTAAAACCTGGATTAATATAAAGGTGGTGAACCCAAATTGACATTCAAGTCACTGATAATTATCTGTGTGGCTCATCAGCACAAGTTCCTCATCTTCACGACATAATAATTTGACGAATTGTATTCCACAGACCTTGATTTGTAAAGTTTAAAGTTACAACTTTAAGTAATGCGTCTGAATACTCCCTCCACCACAGTTTACTCCTGACAGTTTTGTGTGCAGTGTGTGTGTGTGTGTGTGTGTGTGTGTGTGTGTGTGTGTGTGGGGGGGGGGGGGGGGGGGGGGTTGTGTTGCACTGTGGTATTGCGACAACAGTCCCCAGGCATAAAAATGTCAAGACAGACGGAATCAGAGGGGGCGAAAACAGGAGGATGGAGGGTTACAAATTCTCTACAAATTGGCTCCCGTTCAGGACACAGAAGCCCGCCGATGACAGACGTTTCAGCCTCTCGGGGGGCCAACAGGTAGAGAGGCCGATATCTTTTTAATGCCGCTTTCTGCACACCTGGCTCTTCTCCTCGTTTTTCTCTTGTTTTTTTTTACCTGTTTCTCGCTGGCATTCGTCACATTCATAATCATGTTCCTGCTGCCGAGGGTTTTGGTCGTGGTTCTTTCTTTCCCGGTTTCCCCGCGTCCCCGGCCCGGTCCTGCGGCGATACCGTGGTGACACAGGCCCATTCACAGGCAGACATCTGACACTGAGCCGCTGCTCTCACACACGGATTAACACTGGCATTCCTCCATCCATCCCTTCACATACGATTCCTCCCTCCTCCTTCACCTTGTTTCCCACCTTTTCTACCTTCCTCTTTCTTGCCAAATGTCCTTCTTTCATCCCTTCTTTTTCTGTTTCCCTATTTCTTGTTCTTCACATAACTCGCTTCCTGAATTCCTTGAATGGGTTCACTAATAACCTGGAAGTCATTTTTTTAAGCAAAAATGCGTGTACTGGCTCAAATGTTCATTTTTTTGCTCGTTTGTCCAGTTTTTTTACGATGGTAAACCCAACATCGACCGCTGGTCAGCAAAACAAGCAACTTGTGAATGTTAACTTCAAAGAAAAATTATGGACCTACATCATGTTTTTCTAAGTTAGCTAGCCGGCTAGTTAGGTAGCATTTTCAGCCTTGTTAAGCTGAGGCTTAAAAGCCAAAGAGCGTTAGTGACTGTCATTGTGCTGTTTGTTTACAGCAGCAGCCTCCAGTTGGTCCATTGAGAATAACCTTGGCATTGTTGTTGCTCTTGCTAACATGAGCTAACCGGCTAAATTCATACAGCAGTTTTTGGGCTGGCTAGCTCAATGAGAAAGAACATACTAAGTGTATTTTTAAATGAAATTGTTATAATTAAATAAAAATTGACATAAATGATGAAATAACAATACTAGTCCTGCTCTCTTCTGTGGCACTCTGCCCCTGGCCCATTGTTCCTTACAGAATTCATAATTTCATATTTTTCCCCAAAAAGGTTGAGTTTAAAACATCTGGGCACTGTAATGTTTTGCAAATGTTAACCAAACTGGAGGAAAGAGTTCATTTGTTGGGGACTATTTTCAGCTGTGGATGAATACACAGTTGCTCCTCCAGGATGGTAATATGGGATCAATTAAAAATAAACAGTTTATCCCTTTATCTTTCACTTTATTCTGCCCTTTCTTTCCTTGATCTGTTGTTTACTTCCTTTTCCTTCCATATTCACTTCCTCTCTTCCCCTCCCTTCCTCCATCACCTCCTTTCTTAACCCTTACTCCCCTATCTTCTTTCCTTGCTTTCTCCTTTTCAAAATATTCTCCTATATTTATTTCTTTATTTCCTGCAACCTCCCTCCCTCCTTTCCAACCTTATTCCCTTACCTTGTTTCCCTCCTTCGCTGTTCACCCGCTCCCACCATTCTCCTTGTGTGCTCTCTACATGGAAATGAGTCGGTTTACGAGGAGAGTTAAGTTTCATAACCCACCATATCCCTGACCCTGGTCCTATTAACTACAACAGCCCCGCTGGACATTTTGAACACACACACACACACACACACACACACACACACACACACACACACACACACACACACACGCAAGCATGCACTTACACTCTTGCGGGTCCAATAAAGGAGGGAAGTGTGCTTGGATGCAGCTCAACAGCAAACCCACCTTCAGCCTCCCCCTGTGTGTCCTATAACAAGGTATATCTCTGGCCGTTTGGAAAATCATTGCACCAATTCACGTATCCGCTTTTCCCATCTGCACACAAACGTCTTGGCTGGGATTGTTTGAGTGAAACGAGTGTGTGAACAAAAATATATTTCTTCCCTTAGCTTCTCGTCTACTTTCATTTCAGGACACAGCAGAAAAAAATGAAGCCTTAACATTAAGAAATTTGGCATTGGCGTGAATCAAAACAACCGGTCCGAGACCACTTTCACCTGAGAGCGCGATGAGCGCGATTGCAGTGAAAACATAATCTGACCAAATTGCAGGAAGTGAACCAACACGCAAAGGGATTTGGCTGCCCTGATATTCTTGCCCTTTCCAATGTCACTCCTCATGCCTGAACCTAACCAATCCAACCAAAGAAAGGCAACCAGTACTAGCCAATCAGAGGCAGAGTAGGATGGGTCATGGCCTCGCCATAGCAGGATTGCCTGCATTGGCATTTGTTGAGCTGGATGACACAAAATGGCTCACGAAATATGACAAAGAGGGAGACCACGCAAGGTTATACTTAAAAGCAAACCTAAATGATTAAACTCAGGTTAAAACAAAGAAACGAGTGTGTCAGTGATGGAAGCAGTGCACGTGCGGGTGGCATGTATGCTGTGGAGGTGTTGAATGTGCAAAACCAAAAGGAGGTAATGCAGGGTGCATGTCAGCTACAGGAAGGGAGAGAGAGACAACGAGCATGTGGACCAGCTTTTCTAGCCTGGAAGGCCCAGGTGAGCTTTATCAAACTGACGACCCTCTCTTGTCAGCCAAGTGGCTGCTGAGGTTGTACAGGAGCAGCCTTCAAGACAGTCGGAGGGTCGTAACCAGACGGCAACCTCCGGTTCTGCCGAGTGAAGCCAGTGAAGTGCATTCTCTTTACTGACCAGCAGGGGGCGACTCCTCTGGTTGCAAAAAGAAGTCAGATTGTATAGAAGTCTATGAGAAAATGACTCTACTTCTCTCCTGATTTATTACCTCAGTAAACATTGTAAACATGAGTTCATGGTCTCAGTATAGTTTCAAGTCTTCTTCAATACAGCATGATGTTCAGTTAGTAAATCTTGGTCCATTTAGAGTTAAATAGACCACAGAGTAGAATATGCTTAAGGTTGGGCTTACTGTGATTGACAGGTCGCTGCCGCTACCAGAGCCGTATACGGCGTCTCTACGTCCACTCCAAATCCTGAACTTCTGTTTATTGGTTGCAAAAAAAACAACATGGCGACGGCCGTAATCCAAAGAAGGCGTTTGAGGCTTCAAAACAGCAGTCCACAAACCAATGGGTGACGTCATGGTGACTACTTCTTATGTACAGTTTATGGTCGTAACATGAGTGTGAGAGAACTGACTTGGACTAGCAAATCCTATGTTTGATTGACATCTGGTTCAAAGAGACTATAGACAACATGCTGAATAAAGTCCACAAAAATTGTGACATTTATAAAGCAATTCGAGATAAACTGGAGATGAAGGGCTTTCAGTTTCAACTTCAACATTTCAAAGTCTGTGATTCCCTGCAGAGTAAATGCAGCTCATTTAATTTGGTCTGATTTCATTTGTATACTGTGAACCAGACTTGATATAAAATTCACCAAAAGTATTAATTCCACTCCGACTTGGACGAACCAAACGGACTATGGCTTGTGATGGATATAGAATATTACCCATGTCCTTATCCTTTGAGTTACATGAAGTTGTATACGTCCGATTTCACCACGAAGTAAAGCCACAGCGGGAAATGGTACGGAAATTGAACAACTCCGAAAGCTGTCAGGGAACTGGAAGTGAGTATGTGGGAGCACACCTGACAGATGCAGCTACTGGAAACGGAGGAATATGAGGATTGTTTCTCTCAGTCTCATCACCTCCCCGTGCGTCTGTCAGCACCCGAGCCTTCTGCTGCGATCTTATCTCTCAATCGCTGCACCCAGCACATTCCTGTGAACCACACACATGCATGCATGCATGCACACACGCACCTGCATGTTTCAAATGCAAAACATCTCAATATGAAGGGCAGCGAGCCGGGTCTCACAACCGCTCTTCCATAACTCACGACTTAATGGGTCACATTTTTCATGCCGAAATCACACAAATAACATTTTCATTTCACTTACGAGTAAAATCACAGAGCCGAAACACTTTGCGGCCTGAACAACTTTGTCAGATGATGAGGAAAATGCGTTTTGCCGCGTTCCATATTTCATACGACACACACACACCACGTCACATTCACACACTTGTTTCTCACACTCAACGAAAAAATCGCTGCGCGCTCATTCGCCGAGCTCTCAAGTAACTAATGAATCTCGAGTACTCATAAAAGAGTTTTGAAATTCTTACTGGCTGACTCATGTTGGTCTACGAAATGTCACAGAGCATGAGGTCCACACACACACACACACACACACACACACACATACAGAACTCGAAAACACATGTGCGCACCCAGGGGCCATTTTGACGAGTGAGAGCCCTCCAAACTGTAATAACACTCAGCTACTCCCTATGAATCATTAAGAGTATCCAGAAACAGACAGTGTGTGTACGTGTGTGTTTGCGTGCCTGCAGTGTGTGCCGTGAGCCCTGAGCATGCCACACAGTGTGTATCAATCATAACAGGGGCTGACAAGGATTTCGTGGGAATTGCAAAAGCAGGGTGGACACTTTTTTGCTGACGTAAAACGAATGAACAGATATCAATAAGAAGACAGATTCACAGACAGGAAACTGATCTGACATGATCCGAGCTGGTTGATGTGTAAGTCCCACGATCCACACCGGCCGCAGTTCCTGCATTGTTACGGGGAAATGCCCAAAGGTTAAAGCAGCTCTTCAATGCCTGACGCTCACAGAAGAACACACATATTACGAAAACAAATCTCTAGTTTTCCCAAATAACAAAATGAGTTCGCACATGTACTGTTCTGAAAACTTCTTACAGTTACAAGTAGAAGATATAAGTTGTGTGTGGAGTCTTTTATTTGCTTTCAAATGCTTTAATTAGTTACAGGTGAAGACACGAAGAAGAAAAAGCAACGGCTAATTCCTCTGATATAGTGAAGCATGTAATAAACACTGATGGGATTAATACCTGCTCATCCCCATTGAAGGATGCAAGCTCAGATCCTCAGCTGTTGTTTCAGAACAGGAGAAATGTCAGCACATGTCCTGCTCCCTTCTTGCCATCTATACTTGCTTTGCTGTATTTTATTGCACTTCCTCCCGGCCTGAGTATCCCTTAATAGGTGATCCCCTCACATATGTGAGCGCACACACACACACACACACACACACACACACACACACACACACACACACACACACACACACACACACACAGGGAATATAGACTGGACAGGGAGCCCACACACTCTCACAGTAATGCATAAAAAAACATATACTTCCACAATTTGCAGAAGTACACTTTTACAAAAGCACAGTCGGTACACAGTCTTTGCTTGAAGAAGACACACACACGCACAGTTTGCCAAACACAACGTCAATCCACATAATAAGAGCCTTTTCTCTTATAACTTTAAAATAATTTAACAGGAACTAATACAAGCTTCTTACACTTATCATATTTAAAATGCTGGGACTAACTAGCTCACATTAACAAGGCTGTTTATCAAATCATGTCTTTGAATGGTGAGGGTCAGTAAATGGATGGTAAATGACTTTCTTCGAACCACTCAAAGCGATTTAACACTACATGTCACTCACCCATTCATACACTAAGGGCAGGGACTACCATGCAAGGTGACACCTGTCCATCAGAACTCTAACTAACCATTCACACCCATTCGTACAATATGGGGTTGGGGTTAAGTGTCTTTCCCAAAGACACATCGACATGGACTGGAGGAGCCGGTGGATCGAACTGTCAATTTTCTGATTGAAGGATGACCCGCTCTATCTCTAAGAAGTACGATTGTATGGAAGTCAATGAGAAAATGTACTTTCTTCTCACTTGATTTATTACCTCAGTAAACATTGTAAACATGAGTTTATGGTCTCAATCTCTAGTTTCAAGAGTGAAATAGACCATAAAGCAGGGTAGGCCTTAGGGCGTGACTACCATGTGATTGACAAGTTGCTCCCAAAGCCGCATACGCCGTCTCTACCAAGGCGTCGCTCCTCTGCAGTGCAAAATATGGTCAGTTCTGTTGCAACTGGTTGCAAAAGATCCAAGATGGCGAGGGCCAAAATGCAGAACTCCCCAACACATTTCAGCGCTCCAATGATAACGCACCCATCAATCATATGTTTTTGTTTAACTCTGTCCGGTTCTATCTAAAAGATGCCATTAGCCAGTTTCCGGTGCTATTTAACAACATAACTACTTCAACGCGCGCCGGGGCAACTTTTGGCGACTCTATACGACAATGAAGCTCGCCACGCTTGGCCGTTTTCTTGCTTTTGGTGTTTTTCAGCCCAATATCATGTATGTAGCCATCAAGTACACATTAACAAACCTTTCACAAGATTCTCATTTCAATTATAATGTTAGCCTACAGCTAGCCAGCTACAGCAGATGAAATGGCAAAATTGTAACACAAAAAATCTACTTATCAAGGGCAGGTGTGGCAACGGTAACTAAGGGGCAATCGTATAAAGCATTTTATAATCCCATGCGTACAAAGATATTTATTTTGTGTGTGTGTGTTCTTTGCCTCTTTCTTTTTACCTTGCTTTTCTTCACTTTAGCTTTCCTCTCCCCGTGCCAACAGACACACACTCATCAGCTTCGTGGTTTTACATGAGAAAAGGTCTCTCTCTCCATTTCTGACCCCGTGCCCCAAACAAATCCTGAATTAATTAAAAAAGGGAAATCCCAATGGTCCTCAGGCAGAGACACACTCTCTCTTTCTGTCTCTCTCTCACACACACACACACACACACACACACACACACACACACACACACACACACACACACACACACACACACACACACACACACACACACACACACACGCACGCACACAGATTGAGTGTCTCTCACCCTCATGCAGTGGTTAGGGATTAGTGGAGCTTGTTCAATGATGGGAGTGTTTCCAAGTTGACAGAGAGTGACGGAGCTCAAGCAGCCTTGGTTCAAACATTACCAAGCACTTTGCTTTTTTTTTGGGACATTGACATTGATATTTATATCAGAGCTTTGTGCTTGCACTTTGTCATGAGATTTGATGGATGAATATCAGTGATGGTTAGGGCTTGGTCACACAGCATGTATTGCTTTTAGAATAAAATCAATTCATTTCAACGGAACTCACACTCATTGGACTCACTTGTGGGAGCAAAGTTGCAAGGTGGGAGTACAGTTACCGTGTGACCGAATTGGTTCGCTTTCATTTTTCCTGTGTGAAAAGAGACCAAACTGAAGGGGAAACCTCACGCTTTAGTCTGTATGAGATGCACAGGGCTCTCAACTAACTCCAATGTAAGCACTTCGGCATCATTATGAGACAGTAAAAGCAACTGCTGAAGTATGAAAAGCGAGAAAGTCTGCTTACGGTAGAGGTTGGGAAGATTGCATCAAACAAACAGAACATTTACAGAGGAGAGCGCTGTTGGTGTCCCTCGTCATACGAGTCAACGTAGACTTATTTGACCGTACTTGTGTTCTGTAACTTATGTACTAAACTACTGCCGTGTATTCAAATGTAAATGTAACACAACACACTTATTTTAAACCAAACCACAATATTTTCCTTGGCCTACCTCAGTACTTTAGTTGCCTCAACTTAACCAGGTAAACCTCCATTCAAAGAGTGCATGTAATGCACTGAAACTGACTCGCTATGCCTTTTGTTTTTTATCGAATCATTTATTTTAACATTTGCATGGTTGTATCTGTTAAGGTCAAATTGAAATTAAACTGTATTTTTTTTAAACTAAATTAAATGAGTTGGAAATAATTTTTTTGAGAAGACCCGCCAGCCCTGACACGTCCAAAACTGACGCTATAGTTTGAAGCGTAGAGCCACAGATCAAGCATCGGTATACGGTGAATTGGGAGTGAGACTGTTGGCCAGACCTCTTCTTGAGGTTCTTAAAATGAACTAATGTGTTAAAAAAAGACCCGCCTAGAAACCAGTTAAGTGTACCTTTTAGGATGTTTGAGTTGCCATTGATACACCTGTTTTTTTTTTTAGGGGGAGGGTAGTGATTACTTTCCTGACCTGTCAACTCGTAAAGTTAACGGTTGATTCAATTACGGTAGTTCTGGCTTATCTCTCCTCAAACCGTAATGGAAAGGACTGTTTCCTGTCAGAGCTGCAGGAGGAAAATGTGCCCTTGTGTCTGTTCTATTTTCAAGGAACTCATTACGGAAATGATTTAGAGCTGCAAACCGTCTGTCGTGGTGAAGGATGTTGTGGCCGACTGAGTAAGGGTCCGCCTCTGCTTTGTTGAGTCAAGATTAAAATAGGCTTGGCATGTGATACTGTTGCTTTCAGATTGGGCTATTTCCTCCAGGAGCAATTATGTGGATTAATGCACTTTGCTGTGTCTGTAATGGGATTGTGGCTCTGTTTTGATTACATGCACACATTAATCTCTCTCTTGCTTTTACATTAATATGACTCAATCTGGACTTGATCATGATCTTTTCTTTTGTAGGTTGGTCTGCAATGTTTGTCTTTGAATTTCTATTTTTAACATAACATATTGCTAATTAGTCAATCTTCTAGGATGCACTAACTAGGTAGCATTAATCAACAATAAACACAAGCGACTTGTAACCCTTGAGAGCTCAACAATCAAGAGCGGCTGCTCTGCAACCATCAATTGTTCTGGAGGCATTTGTTTCTGTGGTGTTTCATATGGAAGTCACAGAGAACAGGGAGGCTGTAATCAACTTCTTGTGTCGCCGCTCAGTAAACAAAATCACATCTGTAGGAAATCAGGACCGCGCAGAAATCCAATTGGTCTTTGTCGGCTGTTGATTAGGGAAAACCTTCCTCATCCGACAGGCTTGTTGACTGGCCCGGCTGTCTGACTTTCAGCTCTGCTATGAATGGACCTCCGGCGGCTTGTTGATGGCGCTGCCAGGAGCAGGAACGTGGGGTTAATCTGCATGGGAATCGTCTAGTACAGGGATTCCCAAAGTGGGGTGCGCGAGCTGCCTCTAGGGGGTGCGCGAGAGGAAAAGTGTAATGGCGGTCTGATGGTGTAATAATATTAAATATTAAAAAAAAATGTAATTTTAATTTAAAAACTGTCAGGTGGGACATCTGAAGCTATCAGTCGTAAAAGAGGAGAGGGACAGAGAGAGAGAGAGGAATCGGAGGCGAGGGGAACGGAGAGGTGCGTTGGGGAGAGACCGGGAGAAGAAATCGAGCCAGAGTCAGAGGAAGATGAGACGGAGGAGACCGAAAAGGAGGAAGGGATAGCACAGACAAATCGGGAGCACATCGGCCCATCGCGGAGTCGAGGTGAAAAAAGAGGAAACGAGAGTGAGCATCAGACTGGGAAAAAAAGAGGGAATATGATGAAAAGTATCTGTGTCTGGGCTTCACTTGGATTGGCAACGCAGATTCCCCAAAGCCACAGTGCGTGGTGTGCAGTGAGGTTCTGGCTAACAGTCTGAAGCTCTTATTTACGTCGCCACCTGAACACCAAGCATGCCAGTGCAAGTCAAAAGCCCCTTACATTGTTTATATCGAAATTGGAGGAGTTACAAAACAGCCCAAAACAACTGCAGTCTCATTCATGTGTTGGTCTATAAATGACGCACTACGGGCTTCATATCTGGTTACAGAATAGCGAGAAAGGGGCTACCGCACACAATCACTGAAGACGTGAGCTTGCCAGCTGCCAGAGAGATGGTGGAATGTATGATTGGGGAGAAAGAAGCAAAAAAGTTGTGCATGATCCCGGTGTCCAACAACACTGTGTCGCGCCGCATCGATGCTTTGTCCGAAGACATCCTGGCTTCATTAGTCGCTCATTAATTGTAAATTAAATGGGATAATCTGCCTCTGAACCTGTGCGTGTGTGCTCGCATCCGTATTGCTCTTTAAAAGTGACGCCTTGTGTCACTGAAAGTTATTGAAACTTTGTTGCAGTGTTTCAGGGCGTTTTCACACCTTCAGTTCGTTTGCTTTGTTGCAGTTGCTCCTTTGTTCGGTTTGTGTTCACACTGCAACATTTAACAGCGGACTAAATCTTGTAAACAAATGCCACGCGCGAGCAAACTGTTCTCTCATTGGTCCGATTCTTATGCAGCTATAAAGGCTTAAAAGGCTCTGTTGCTTCTTTTTTTCTTTTTTTTTATTAAGGGGGGGGGGGGGTGCGCGAACCCGGTCGGGATGTAGAAGGGGGTGCGCGGCCTAAAAAGTTTGGGAACCGCTGGTCTAGTAGGTCGAAATGGGTCTTAATAAGCTGCGTGTATTAAGAAGCTATGGGGTTCTATTATGGCAGTCTTATAACATCACAAACTGTATATAACAAATATATAACAAGTCATTTTCTGGCACATATTCAAATTACAGCACTTAAATGCTACATCTCCAACTGTAATCTTCAATTATGATACACAGCAGTTTGACCATCATCAGCATCCATATTTGTGATTCTTGAGTCATCATTAAATTGCATAAGACATACAGTAGGAGAAAGAGAAAGTAAGACAAAGGGGAGAGTATGAACACACGCTTGTAATCCATCATCTGTGGCTGTTCGGCTTCCATTACAGAGTAAACAGGCTGCTTCTGCAGAGAACCCACTCACAGGTGGCCATGTCCCCGCACTGATCCAGCAGATTTACTTGTGTGTGTGTGTGTGTGCAAGTGCCGGTAAGTAGTAGGCTACAGTATCTGTGTGAAAGTGTGTGCATCTGATTGTGTGAGTGCTTCCTTTCCAACCAATCCAGGAGGTAATTTATTTTAATAACAGACCTGACGATGCTCCAAAACCGTGATTAAAAAACATTTCTATTCCGAGAGAGCGTGTGTGTGTGCGCGTGTTTGAACCACCGGTAGCCCTAACACTAATTTTCTTGAACTAAAAAATTGTTGCGACCCCAACCGAGTAATTCCCCCCCCCCCACACACACTCATCCATGATCGCTGAGGCGTATCATGGTGTTGATGTTGGACCGGAGTCTGCGAGTGAGTGTGTGCGTCTAGTCTGGTGTGCGTGTGTGTGTGTATTTCTAGCCTTTTATTTTGAAAGCGCCGTGGCGATAGGCCCATATGCTTTATCTCCGCTCCAACATACCACGAGGCTTAAAAAAACTCTTTTCACTCTTTCCTTCTGCAGAACATGAATAATGAAAGATTGTGCTCTGCTGCAAACAAACACATACTCGTCTTTCATCATCCACCCTGTGAAGTGTAATGACTTTTCAATGACGTTCCGTGACTTGATTCGGTCTAGTTTCCATCATTTAGACTAGTTTCCACTCCAGGTGTCCCCGTTGTAAAGGCAACAGCTGAAAATCATCGTTTTAAAACTGAATTGAATTAAAAAAAAAGACATTTTAGCTAAAAACATTTACAGTGCCTTTTTGCTCAGGTTCTCTTACCCTAAAATATGTGTTAAATACTGCAATTAAGTAATTGTAAGTAATGCAATTAACTCATGAGTTTGCAGATCGTCAAACCAAAAAAACATTCTAAAACATTCTTTTACCATGTCTCTTGTTTGCACTGTACTGTATGCTGCTGTAATCGTGTAAATGTCCCCGCTGCGGGACTAATAAAGGATTATCTTATTTTATCTTGAATATGGATCTGCTGACTCTCCAGGGAATTAATGTAAGTCTATGTAATATCCCCAAAAGTGACCTAAGTAAACATGTGTGTGTGTGTGTATGAGAGAGAGCCATAAACATTTTTCTTATTTGTGCTACTAACAACCAGGAACCACAGGTTATCTAACAAAGACACACTGACATTTGAGAATTGCACATGTTGAGCATAAAAGCAAAAATCAGTGCGGCATCGGATAGCAAGACGTTACCCAACAAAGAATGAAGTGTTTCCGTGAAACATGAAGCCGCTCGGCCCGGGACACAAATCATTAGAGCTGATGTCTGAGTGGCTGTTCAACCAACGGCTTCAGACCGGCAAAAGGACCTAAAACAAACAAATCTCTGCAATCACACACACACACACACACACACACACACACACACACACACACACACACACACACACACACACACACACGTGCATCGATTAATGTGTGCACACAGACTTACACAGTCAAACCCCCTGCACACACACACACCCAATCAAACACGCAGCTACACATCCCAGCCATACACAACCCTAATTCTAAGCACAGACCACTCGCACGTACACGATATCAGACACCGACACGTGCACACACCTCGACATGCACAGACAGCGAAGGGATCCAGCTGTGCAGTGAAGGACAGAACAGGGGAGGAGACACAACACAGCTGGAGCTCAGCGCTCTGCGTCTGGTCTGACCGAGGTAATGTGTCAGCACAATGCAAGGCTACAACGCTCCCAGCAGAGAGGGGAGCGAGTGAGGGCGTGTGCGTCCGTCTCACGGTTGTTGTATTGATCAAGTCGTGGGTATACCATTTCATTTTAGGGCTAAGACCTTTAGTTGAGTTCAGGGTTAGGTTTTAGGGGTGAGGAATGACTCTGTTTGGAATGACTCTGCTCAACTCAACTCACCTTTTGTACCAGGTCCTCTTTCTCCATGCCGTGTTCCCACTGCAGTACCCTCTCAGTGTGGGACGGATTCTCAGCTGACCACCGTAGCAACATCGTCTCTATCGTTGACACAACGATAGAGACGGCAATCAACTAGAGGAACGTCTGCACGTCATCAATTTTACAGCGTAGTATACGTAGAAATTGCGGCTGTTATTGAAGGTAGCTTGGCTATTTGGAAACGGTGGATTCGTGCTGACCCGCGTGACGATCATTCTCCGACCAGTCAGGGGTCGGCAGCGTTTCAACTCCACCTTCGAGTATTGAATCAGCTCGCTTGTAACCTTGACCGAGGCGGTACCAGGGATGGAGTGGATCCATTGGTTCCGTCCACAAATTTGCCTTTGGAAGCGCAAAAATAACCTCATGTGTAACGAACTGAAATGGACTGCTTGATGGAAAGGGGGCTATTTTGTCTCAGTTCAAAAAACACTTTTCTGTTGAATAAAAAGAAAGGGGGCACTTTTTACCGGCTGCTACTCCACTAAAATGGAATGTGTAACTGTCAGTCAAGCTAACTGGTCTAGATGAAGGAAAATGTCTGACCAAACAGGGAAAATGTATTCTTAAATTAACTGCAGGCATTTGGAAGCTGAATTATAATAATTAAAGCAACTGTGTCTGGAACCTGAAGCTAAAGCAGCTACATGGGATTAATTATCCCACTGTGATGTGTCAATGTCTCTTGCACACAAACACTGCAACCCTGCACTTATCAAGAGGTTACCCTGGGAAGCTGTATGTGAGAATGTTCGAATCAGATGGACAACACATGAAACAAAGTCCGTGTGATGTCCAAGTGAACCCATGTTGAATCTAGCCATCCATTTTCCAGAGTTCATATCAGAAAACATCTTTAGTCAGTGTAAATGTTATACTGAGTTACAACACGTTTATGTATGTAGTGTTTGTTGTTGAATGTAAGATATTTATTGGAATTTGGATTTCTTTTCCTTGAGCTCCATAGACAATGAATATCTCAAAACTGTATATTTATGATTAAAAACTCACTCCATGCCACTCATATTTACCCCCACCACTCTATGTGCACCCCTGAAGAGAGGGCCACATACACACACAGAGCAAGGACAGCATGCTAGGGCTGTGCTCGACTGAGCTTTCTCCGAGCAGCCAACCCTGACGGACGGGAAAACAGCCCCTGAGATCAGTTACAGAGCTAATATGTACCTGTCAAGGGTCCTAATTACATGCACACACATACACACTTACAGCCGTCAGTGATGCCAGTTACCCCAACACAGCCCCGGCTGTGAGGCTAGCGGTGTCCAGGGACTGTTGCTAGCGGTGTCCAGGGACTGTTGCTAACGGCTAACGGCTAACGGCTAACGGCTAACGGTTGCTGCAGCGGCCTTGACCTGCAGCGACGCAGCCGTCCGACCGGCGTTGGGCTCGTCTTTGCAAGAGTTAGCGACCAGGCTGTGATGGGAGTCGGCTGGGTCAAGGCTAGTGTCTTCGCTCCTTCAGCCTCCAAACACCAGAGATTAAAGTGACTCAGACGTTCATATTACAGCGGGGCTAGCAACGCCTCTGTTTGAGCCAGCACTCAGAAACACACACGGGCTTTAGTTCCATAAAGAACATTTGAACCTCCTGCATTAGTGTCAACTTGAGACCGTTTGTAATTTCAAAGGTTTTAGTTTTCAGTAAATGCCAGTTACAATCACCTTTGGTAGATGTATCAATTATATTTTGAATGTCTGTTATTTATTTTGTTTGGTGAATGTCTTTTCTCAAACTCTGATAAAAGGCAATGTGATATATTTTGAGGAACAATAATTATTTTGGCTGGAAACAATTACTCTTGGCAACTTTGTTGTTATTTTAGCAGCCCTAGCTTGGCGGGTGAGAAAGCTTTAAAAGTAATATTCTTTCGTGAATCAACCCACCGGGAAGTAACAGCGCTGCGGCACAGTGACTCAGGGCTCTGCAAGGGAACACCTGCCTGTAGGTGTGAATGTGTTTGTCTGTGTGAGAGAGCCCTGTGATGAAACAGCATGCTGTCCTTTGCAAAGATATTTACGACTGTAAGACTTTACACAAATACGGTAACTTTCAACTTTGACTTATTAGAATACACTACGGACCGGGCTGGACTATGTTCTGCTTTCAGGATATAGCCGCAGCCTCGCCTATTGCATTCTCCTACTTACTCAGCTTAAATGTTACCAAACTCACTGCTGCCAATCAAAATAATAATAATAATAATGCCTTTATTTATAAAAAAAACTGTTCATAAATTATTATGATGACGAAGGAATTAACTAAATAGGCACAAAACGTTCCTGACAGCAACTGAAGTTGAAATCTAAGAATGTAGTTCAAACAAGTATAATTTCATTTCAAGCAATTGTGATGATGTTTAGCCGACACTACACTTATTAAACAGCATTCAGTGGCTACATTCAATATGTGTTGTATTGAAGTAGTTTGTAACATTTTCTAAGCAATAAAAAGTAGAATTTTCAGAGTTAAGTATTCGAAAACTCCTGATGTCGCTTGCACATGCACGTAAAACAAATCTTATTAGGTGATTCACCTTTCTGGGTAAAGTTTGATTGTCAAATGTTCTTCATCTTCTAACAGTTACTGATGGTGTAATCTGTCAGGTGGAGGCTTCTGCCATAATAAGCCTCCATTGCTGTACCGCGATTAAACTTGCACCTTCTTTTTCTCCAACAGAGCAATGCTGGAAATCACAATGAAGAAGAAGGTCCATCCACCGACCTCAGTCAGATGTTTTTTTCAATTCAGAAATGGAGGCTGCAGATCAAAAATACAAAAATAGAAATAGAACTGATGGAACATCGGTTAAAAGTGGGTGCGGTGACCACAGGTGGATAATTTTACTTGTTTGAACAACAAAAAACGAAATATAAAGTACTGTATTGCATTCGGACTTACAGGAAATAAAGGATTCAGAAAGGGAAAGCCACCGGGTCTTTATTTGACACCGTGAAGGTAATGGGTCAGTCAAAAATTATTGCAGTGTATCGTGTCCCTGACTGCTCCTCCATCTTGCCAAAATGACGTCACATGCTCTTTCTGGATTGACCCTGAGCCTCATGAAGGCACTGGAGCATCCCAAAGGTCACCTCTGCCATGCACAGACCCAGGCCACTTTGCTTCCACGTTGCATGATGACGTGGTGATGGGCTGCATCACCAATGCATCACCAATGCATCACCAATGCATCACCAATGCATCACCAATCTTCACAGTGCAGAACAGTAATGATCTGCAGTAGCTGTGATGTGAGGGGTCTTTCTTTTGGACTGCTGAAGGCGACTGTGTAGACCTATACCTGCACATTAAAGCTGTGGAAAGACTTCCTATTCCCATAATCGCCTTCATTTGGGACAGGAACACGAGTGCCATCTATGCTGCCAATCACACCTGGAAACTCTTAAATCAACTGATTAGTGCTTTAGGTCTCAACCTTCATATATTTCTCTCATCTCAGGTTTAATTGAACCTGCTTTCTGAAATGGGCTCCAGGTATTGTGTGTGCACCAATAACAACACACAGTTCATGTAATAGCGTTATTCCAACTATGATTCATACACAGGGAGCCCTCCTATGATTTGTACCTGCCACGGTGATCTACATGTACAGTACAGTAGTTAAAGGATACGCCAACGACCCAAGTGACAAATCTGGTTGCGTGTTGCCATAACCCCTGCTGACCAATGACCTAAAGGTCACTTCTAGCATGCTAATGTTTGTTATCCTGACTGTCATCAGGAGCTAAAACAACAATAAGATCAGTTTAACCTCCTACTGGGCTTTACTGACGCAGCAGTATGGGGAGTGTTTTGTGATCTGTCAAGTTGTGTCCATGAGGGGTGAACTGCTGATGCTGCACAACACAGTACCAGCATGTGGAAACCATTGAGAAGGATGATTAAATTCAATCCTACACATTGAACAGTTTCACTTCAAAATAAGAAATCCACCAACTGACATTGCATTTGTAATGTGGCTGGTATACCGTGAGCTAAAAGATATAATGAAGTCGACCCAAGCCAGAGAGGACTAAAGGTATTAGAAGAAGAGATTGAAGGAGAAACGACCCAAACCAAAACTCCTAAATGGACCCGCTTTGGACAATTTGATCAAGTGCCGTTGGTGAGAATCCTGGATTAAAGCTTATTGTTGACGATATTGGCCTTGGTGACGTGTGTTCAAAGCTTGTATTGCCCGATTGACATATCTTGCAAACAGAACTATATAAAGCCACACTGGAAACCAGAAAGAAATGGACCCAAAAAAGCACAGCTCACACAGACAAAAAGGTAGAAGTAGGTCTCGTCAAAAACACCAGAATGTATTTGACAATGACATTGTTTGTCAATTGTAGACGTAGCTATAGGTTAAGTTTAGTTTTTATATCAGTAATAACCTTGGCCGCTGTTGGAAGGCAGGTGCAGGGTGGAGGCTGCACGTGTGCGGTGGTAAGCAGCTGAATAAGAAGCAGCAGCTGGGACCACTAACAGCCGGGCCCTCCCTTCGTTGTCTCCTGCACACTCCATCTCATGTCCAGGGGTTTGTCAGTGCACCCCAGCCCCATTACCTGATGTCATTACAGTTAATGAGGCTGAACCGTGTGGGTGTGTGTTGGTTTTCACCCAGAGGATCGAATCCCCAGCGTTGTGTACTGTAACACACACCGACATGCATGCATACTGTACAGCAGACATGAATAGCAAAGAGGCCAACAGTTAGGATGAGCTTTCTCAACCGTGGGCTATGAGAACATATTGCGATATCTATTATGCAGTAATTATTATACCTGGCAGTGACAGCTAGATGTGAAAGCCACACTGCTTGCCTGTGAGCTCAAAAGCCAGCTGATGTCCTTGCTACATACATGATCACCCATGTATGTGTTTTCAGCAGCCTGGTCTCCTAAAAATGGCGTTCCCATACAGCAAAACTGCATTGTGAAATATGTATGTGTATTTTGCCCCGGATTACATTTGTTTTTGACGCATCACAAATACATTTCAAATCATAGTTCACGGAAATTGATATTAGGAGCGTTACGTACTTACTTTAAGGCAAACCATGTTGTTTTGACTAAACATAACCAAGTAGGTTAGTTGCAATTTTGTTTTGTTTTGTTTCAATTTCCATCATTAATGACATGACAATGATGTGTTTAAAACTGTGATGTAATTTACATGTATGGGAACTTCATTTAGTTGGACAAAAGGTTGGTTTTCTGATGACCTCATTTGTCAGAAACTTTTTATTCTTTCACCATTGCTAAAAAAAAGTGATTAATTTTACAATCTCCTCATCTGTGATCTCTGTGGTTCAAAATACTTGTTTAAGTAAGAGTGTCAACACCTCTATTTGCCTCCATTCACCATGAAGGAGAACTTCACGCTGTGGTTCCAAATGACCCTTTGCTAAGTCCCGCCTTTGATTGGTTTTGTGGATTTGGAGCGAGTCGTTACCCGGAGAGGTTGGAAGGAGGTGTGCGTTTCTAAAATGTTACGTAAGAACCGGTGGAGCTAACATTAGTAACGTACATGATCACATCCATAACTTGTGTTCACACTTATATATTACGCTATCTATTAAAGGTATGCTTAATGTCTAAAATGTCAAAAAAATCAATCTATCTATCATCTAAACATGCTGTTTTTGCTTTTTAATGTAATTGTCACACTCAAATCTGTTTGTCATGTTTCTAAGTGCTTTCATTAAAGGGAAAATACATATTCCATGATTTCATGACATATGCTACTGTTTGATCATCTGGGTTTATGCTTCCCAATTAATAATCAAGCCTATAATGTCATTGTATTAACTGATCTTAAATGTAATGGGTCGGAGACCAATGACGTTGAACTATTTTCAAATAATAATGAAAGTATAACGAGCAAATTAACGACCATTTCATGAAGTTCTCATTCATAAAAACATTGAAATGCATAAATGGCCGATGATTTAATAAATTGATCAAACCTCGAAGCGCAGGACTCATGACCAGAGGCGCAACACGTAACTCCGAAGGCACCTTTTGGTCACCTTTACCAGTATTCATTTAATTATGGATTAAAAAACACAAGAAAAACAAAAGTGAAACAACAAAAATGTAAACACCGACAACTTTTGATTGGAAATGAGCTTCGGCTGGACTCTCTACATCTCCTACATTGCTCATCAGTATATGATCCACATTAATTAGACAAAAATGAATCAATTAAATACATTTAATGTTACTCACAGCCAAGTATGAAACTTTATGGTCGTGATAGTTACGACAGCACAACTTACTGCGACTGCATTGCACGTCCCACTTCAAGCGGATCATGTACCAGTGACTACTCACAAACGGGTCTTAAACAGGTTTTAACTCATCGGAGACATTACTGTCTAATGTATGTTACTGTTACTGCACTGATCAGTCTCTCCTAGTTTTGCCGTGTTCCTTGCATTTCTCATCTCCTTCAGCATCCCCGCTTCTCTCTGCCCGCCCTCCCTCCCTCTCTTTTCTCTAATTTCCTCATCACCCTCTCTACCTATTTTCCACCCCCATGTTCTCCTCCTCCTCCTCCTCCTCCTCCTCCTCCTCCTCCTCCTCTGCCTCCTTTTCTCCCAGTGAGACTGTGTCCTCTACATGTCTAAGCCTGTGCTCACCGGTGTTTGATGTCAGTTAATTTGCTGCAGTGTTGACAGGCGGATGGCTGCTCAGCACAGCGTGTGTGTGTGTGTGTGTGTGTGTGTTTATGTATGTTTTTTCATGTGCGTTCTTGTATGTGCATTTAAGTATGAATGTGAGACAGTAAAGGGAGATGTACAGGGTAGCCAAAGTGAGTATTTAGGCATGTGTCAACGCTCCGAGCCGTGCGCGTGAACCAGTGCATACAGTAAGTTACAACAATAGTGGTGTGTGTTTGTGTGTGTGGGTTCCCAAGCTGCTCACTGTTGTGTAATTGCTGCGTCTGAATTCGCTGCCCTGGATTACTGCAATTTACTCCCCCGGGAGTGCCGAGCACTGTGGGAAAACCGTAAGCAAGAGTGTGTCCATGTGCACGTGTGTGTGTGTGTGTGTGTGTGTGTGCGTGTGTGTTTTAGCTCTGTGGGAAAAGTGTGCCTGTTCAGCACGAGGGCACAATACAGCCTTTTCTCTACCGTCCACATCCGTGGAGTCGTATTAAACCCACTGACCATGAGCCCGTCGTGTCCTTTAGCGTGCAGGAGTCTCCACCTGATTAAGTAGAGCTCACGTAGTTTTAGTGACTGCTGTACATCTGTTGGTTCGTGACATGGGGCAGTCATTATCATAGTTTTGATGATGTTCGCAGTGCAGTACCTAAACAGGTAAACAGCAAGATGCACCGGCTCCTACAAACAGAGCGTGGTGCCATAATGCCTTCAGTAATACCTCTTACACATGTAAAGTGTAGGGTTGGAAGCAGCACATAGGCCACACCATACACACACCTTACATGGGGAATGAACAGCGGGCTCCTGACTGAAAGATTGCGGTTTTGTTGGATTCATCCACCTCCGTCCCGCCTGCCCTAAGTGTGTTTTTTACTTCCTCCTGGACTGCTTTTGTCTTGTACGGTTGGATCATGTTTGCTCAGTTCTCCACAAATGGCGTTGTAGTGAAATCCTGAATGGTATTTTTGTGAATGGGCCTGGGTCGTCATTTTGGCCCTGTGTGACCCGCAGCGCCAATCCCAGCTGTCCATTTGTGTTGGACATCTTCTGTGAACATAAAGGGCAACCGTGCCGAAGCCCACACGACAAGGTCATAAAAGTCTGGTGTAGAGTGGACACTAAAGACCATTGAGAAATGCTTTGCCCTCACAAAACCTACCACCACTCTCACATATACCGCCATTGTCCGGTAGAATTCCTGCCGCTGTAGCCAGGTAACCCGCTTTAGCAGCCATTTAGGACAGATGTGTTTCATGAGATATGAGCAAAGCTTTCTCTGTTTTCTCTTTTAAACAACATATCGTCCTTTGGAAAAGAGGTAACCGATGGTGACCACTGCTTTGCATACTTTCCTTGCTTATTTATTGCATAATGCAAGTTAACTACTTTTTAAAAGTCAGTTAAATTTTTCCTCCTCCTATGAATTTTAAGGGCTCATTTTCCCAGGAGCCTCCCAGAGGTGATTTTTTTTCTATGTGGTCCGTGCTAGGGATGCCATGAAACCAGATATTTAGTAGTCAACACTGGAACCAGGGAAATTCCACAATAAATCCCATGAAGTTGAACGTACACTCTTCATAACTGTTTGCAAACTGGCTTTTGCAAAATTATCATCAAAATCCCCGATGATCCGCCTCACGTTTCCTGGCAGAAACAAAATTTTACAAGATCACAATTGAACACATCATGATAGCTCTATGAATTACCTTCGCTCAACGCTCATTTTTACTGCACAGAGATTGAACGCATCATAATGTAACTCAACGCAACCTCCGTTGACGTTAGCTGTTAGAGACGTTATTTTGCCATGAAGCACTGTGCTGCCCACCAGCTAACGTTACTAGCTCTTCTGCTAATTTCAGTAGTTCGATTTTATATCGTCCCCAAGACTACGCCATTGATTTTAAGCCCTGATCCCCAATACATGCATTACCTAGGATACTGTAGAAAGACGTGTACCATCATGTTTTCAGAAGCTTATTATTGACTTGCTACCGAAGTATCAGTCCTCTCCCCTAGTGCCTGCGGCAGCGTCACCAACTGAAACTTCTTTCAATGTTTAAGCTCAGCAAATAAGTGATTCAGGTAGCGAGTCCTATTAGGAACACTTTCTGATACTGATCAATTATTCTGATACATGACGCATAATCATCTTTTATTTCGGGACATAGATTGCGTTGCACCAATTGTTTGTACTGTAAATACATTTGTTTAGGTCCAAGTGTAAAGTCAGTCTTAAAACCCCAGTAAGACGGAAGTCGGTGGGGTTAAAGATAATTTAGAGGAAGTGTCATGTGAGAAGGGCTGGGGTAAAAAAGACATACATATTCATTTTTTTTCATTTCCAGTATTTTCAATCAATTGGCAACCCCTGAGAAGGCATCATTACAGAGAATGTTAAAGAAAAACAAAGATCTTACTTATGTTTAATATTCAAACATTGAGATGTCTCAGGTAGTGAAGGATCTACAATAGTATTTCCCCAGAATCTTCAATAAAACCTAACTGCTCTACATGAGGTCTGATGGATTTATGATGAGACCATCACTTATATGAAAAACACAAGCTGGGCTTTATTTTCCTGACTTGGTGGTATTTTGGGTTTCTGTTGGTTAAATGAGTCAGTCAGTCTGACGGTCTTCTCCCCCACCTCCATGAGAAATTCTCCTCTCCTGGCAGTTCCTCTCCATTGATATTCCCCCCTCTGACCTACTTCGTCCACTCCAAGCAGTCTCCCTGTCCAAACAGCCGGAGACCCCTGCTGGGTCTGGATCCTCAGTACCTGTCCAAGCCAATCATAATGTGTGTGTTTGCATGTCTGAAAACCGGGCCAAGCCATCTGTGTGCCGACGCTGGGGCAGACAAACCCTGTGGCGCCTGGTCCTAATGGATCTGTTTAAAAGGACTTTGACAAACACTGGAGAATAAAGGCTTCTGCAGCATTGTGAGCACAACTTTGAATGGTTCCCAAATCTCCCCGGACTCCCAGGGCTAAGCATTTGTGTCAGAAATGTGCATCTCCAAGCCATAGGTGTCAGTCGTATGTCCAGTTACTGTGTTGAGTATACACGCTACTGTCAGCTGCTGCCACGCATAAACGCATAAACTGGATCATTCATTTCCTCCTAGCGTTCCCGTGAGTCAACAGAGTCCACAGATGGCAAGAAAGAAGAAGAAATAGAAGAAGCATAACGTCCTGTGGCACATCAACTATATTGTGGAATATATTTCACATATTTCAATATATATATTTCTATTTCTGTGAAAAATGAAAGAATTGTGCTTGGAGTTTAGCACTCTGGAGTATTGGCTGTCTGAAATTCCTTACTAACAAGCTTTTTTTCAGAATTGTGTGCTTTTTTCCATTTGTTTTTGAGTATATATACAATGTAGAAAAACTGTAACACTGTATTTTTTCCAAAAATGATGACAAAGACACCCAGCTCATAATACTGCAAATATATGAATATGTTAATCCTCGGTGGGCGATCACCATCGTGTTAACTCCTTCAGCGATGGACAGTGACTCAACAGAATTATTTAAGTGACAATCTTCAAGATTGTGAAAGCATGGCTAGACTTTTTTTTTTGCCTGAAAAAGGCACATTTAATGAAAAATCTTTTCACCTAAAGCTCTATTTGCATGTGACTAGTATCACTAGGGGAGCTCATGGTTTAGATTTGACCTCCCCATGGTAGTGTTTTGTGCAGTGCATTTGCACAGGAGAAGCTCAAGTTGTATTTTACTCAAATGTATTGACATTATCCCCGGGTATGATGTCAAGGCTATGCATAACACTTGCTTGTATCAAAAGTATTACACAATATCATATTTAGATTTAATATTATAAATAATATTATGTTATACGCCTACATAGGTTTATATAATACTCACATAAACCTCTTGTTCCAGTGCGAATGGGTCTCCTTAGATTGGCCAATGCAGCTGATGCGCACTGTACTAATATTATCACAATACCTCTGAGTTCTGTGAAATATAGCTGGTAAGTTGCGGTGGAATTTTTTACATGACAAGTTACGGACATGACAAGTCCGCCCGCACGACATTACGATCACAGACAACCTCCACAAGTTTATCAGGACTCCTTCAGCAGTCGACTCATTTTCGGCGCAGTCGGGTTTTAGCGCAGGCAAATTCCTTTAAATTTTCTAATAATCTCTTGCTCCTGCAACATTACAGAATTTTAAACTTGCCAATTCAATCTTTTCTTGCAGACCTTGGGAGTGAACCAAGAGGACTTTTACTTCTGGAACCAGGGGCTCCTACCACTTTATGGGCACATCATTCTCCTTATTAGCGAGTTAGCTGCCTAGCTATATTGATGAAAAATCACGTCAGAAAACAGTGACCGGCACGGATGAGATCAACCGGTGGTTGTAGAAAAGTTCTTCGAAGTGAACTTAAAGAAAGACTAACTCATAGAGAGTAGTGCACATGCAGTGGCAATTCACACAAACAAGTCCTTATTACTGAGCAACGGTAAATGATCCCATCCCATTTAGTCCAACTCGGAAGCATAAAACGCCTCTCTGTGTCCCAGAAAGTGTTTCCTCGGTTTTCTGAATCATAAATCAGCTCATATCAATCAGCGTTAGAGATGTATTTATGAAAAGCTGCAGACCGTCATTGAGACCCGGCGATAGAATGAATGTCGCCCTGTCCTCGCTCCCCGTCTCCTCTGCTTTCCCCAGGTTGCGTGCACTCTGTAACCTCTCAGTTCATTAGCGTTGTTTATCATAGCTGGATTCTGCAATCAGTCTATCTGCGCACCGGCACTCGCCAAGCAACACATCGACGGACAAGTCGGGGCCTGAGAGAGGAAGAGCGCGAGCGTGAGCGAGAGAGAAGGGGCGCTAAAATATCACGACGCCTCTATCTCATGACAAGTATAAATGGTCGTCCGCTCGTGATTATCATATTGCTTCCAGGGGGACTTGTGTCGTACTCCCTGATCCGGAAAACATATTGCACATCCTCCCCCGCATCCTCCATCTGAGGATGTGCAGGTCAATCCTGCAGGATGTGTCAATCTGAGTACCGAATCCGAAGTGCCTGTATGTATCTCATTGCATCTGACGGGGAACAAATAATAAAAGATCTTTGCAGAAACATTCCACACACCTTCCACACATCCTCCTGTTACAGTGTGCAGTTTGTTCAGAGTCGCCCTGCACATTGAGTGCAAGAGTGTAACATTATACTGGACGATAGAACACCACAACTCGCCATGCTTCATATTCAGTAAATGCTTCAAAGAAATGCCCGTTCTTTGCACGATGTGCAAAATGAATTATAGCCACAAGAGATCTGCGCAAATTCACGAGTTACTGTAATTGACTCAACTCAATATGGCCTTTACTTTGCTTAGACTAGAAACTGGTAATAGATTTTCCTTCACTCACTATGATCCGTTAGCCAACAAGGCTGTTATAGGCGGATACTGTCTTACTTTTGTTTGTTTTCATTCCAAGCAGAGACAAGCATTTGAAATGATTCATAAAAAAAACATGTTTATTTGGAAACTTGCCCCGAAATAAGTTGTTTTGTCATCTCCACGTTTTGATGAGTGGAAAGTTTCATGACTCATCGAGTCACAGTGGCCACATTTATGGGAAATACATACGTGCTGAAATATACTGGAATTTACACGTAAGATGGAAAGTTATACTTAACATCTTTGTTAGCTGACACTGTGACAAAAATTTACAGCCAACTGTAGTATTACTACGACATTTTGTCGACACTGAATGTAATGTACTGGAGGCCACGCCCACATGGCCACGTGACCTCGTCTCAAACTCCACCCGTTTTCATCTGGTTGACCTGAGCAGAAGTAATTGTGTGCCTTCTTCATGAACACTCTGCCAGCTGCATTGCAGCACAGCAGACAGTCATGACAATGGGAACCAATCGGTTGAGGAAAGACAGCAGGATACTCCCTACTTCCTGTTTCCTGCCAGACAAGGCATGGCAAACTAAAAGGAGAGAAAAAAAGGTTATTCCTCTGTCTCTGCTTCCCCAAACTTATTCGATGGAAGATATTTTACAACCACCATTTTTTTGTTCTTACAAGGGGTTACATGATATTACAGCTCTAACTCTAGACTGCTTCAAGAAGGTGAACATCAATGCAGAGTTTTCAAAAAGGTTGGAGCGTCACTTTACCTTTCGCTCTCGTACCGCTTGTACCGTGAGTTCGAAACAAGCCCGACCCAGAATGCATCTGTGAATTGCGCACGTTGGCTAAGCAGTATTATTTCCAACAATTCAGCTTTTAAAGTCCAAAATTGATTGAAAAGAAGATCGACGCGGCCTAATCATTTCCACAATTCACAGCATGAACTTCTCAATTTTCACTGCAGTTCAGAAAACAGTTTGCTCTCCCGCACCCAAAGGACGGTTTGTATTAACGGGGCGGTATAACAGCAATCAAACAAAAGGGTTATTTTCATTAAAGAAAGTGGATTTTTGAAAAAAGAACAACATAAAATACAATACTAATGAACCTCTTTTAAAATTAATGTGTAATCATAATATACATCTGGGGAAGGCACTTTAACTGAGTTATAGCTGGGACTTTGAAGGCGATGAAACTAAACTGACCCTCTTTTTCATAAGTTCAGGCGTGCACACAGATGTGGAAGATCAAGATTTTGTGTGTAATTTGTGTCTGGGGGATGATGAAGATGGATTTTGAGCCCTGGGTGTTTCGTCAGTGAGAGCTGTCAGCGTCGTGTGTTTCAGACTGCAGACAACATGGACGTGGATGTGGAGTGTGTCTCAGTCTCACTGAGTGTTACAAGAGTGAAAACAGGAACCGGGACGTCCCACTGACACGACACACTTTGGCACTGTCCCTGTGTTGTCATACTAATTGTCTGCATATGTGTGTATGTTACAGTGACCAGACGTCTCGGTTGGTCCGCAATTCTCCCGGTTTCAAGCTGAGTGTCCATGCTCCATAAAACACTCATGTCTAAATATTAATAATGATTTTATACTTGTCTGGTCTGGGAGTTTAAAAATGTATATCTTCCAAATAAATTTTGTAATATTTCACCCACCCGCTATAAATCAGAATGTTAATTTGTATGACCCGATCCGCTGATTAACTGCAGAGCCTGTGGCTATAACTGCATTGCTTGTGTGCATGTACATGCAGGTTAACATGCAATTCTACATAATATGCAAGTTTCAAAATGGTAATATGTGGGCAAAATGTAGCAACAAACTCTGCAGGTTTTGTGTGTGATTTGTACACAGACACGACATGAACACACCCAAGAGGCTAAACTGTATCCTCCGACTGGAGCGCTCATCGGGACGCGATACCTTTTCTCTGCATTTACGAGCAAGTGTGTGTGCACTTGGCTAGCTGTCGCTCTATTTTAACTAGCTTTATTAGCAAGTGACAGGCTAATTGAAGCCATTTGCAAGGCCGCGCTGCCTCCTCAGTGACATTCCAAAGGGTTTTACAACCCCACAGCTGGATCCTATTGTCTCGAAAAAGTCACTGGGGAGAAGAAAGGCAGTCGGACAGAGACAGAGGAGGCGAGAGCAGAGAAAGGAAGAGTGAAAGCATCTAAAGCTCCTCAGTATCCTCCTCAACCCCTGCACTCCCGACCGCACCGGGACAACACATACCAGGCCTGCTTCACGCTGATCCTGTTGCTGATGCTGAATTATGTGCGGAATTTCACACATGTTGACCCGTGTTGAGCAACAGATATTTTATTGTTTAATTCTAGCAAAAAACATCTGTTTGCTCTCAGTTACATTTTCCTGTTTCGAGCCGCACGTGGCAAGTTTGGACGATCGTGTTCGCTCCAAAACCGATTGACTTTTGATGACTTCAATACACAGATATCCTGCAACATGATGTCAGTGAATTGCAGACAGGACACTGATGGTGACGCTCAATGCCAAATCAATGGAATGTGTGAAAAGGAGCTAAAAAAATATATATATATTTTTTTTTTGGCAATTTATCTTCAGATAACCAAGAGAGTAGTAGCATTTCAACTAACATTTCCACATTCACATTCACACCTCGGGCGTGTTTTACCTGGTTAAAGAAGGTGACCATGTTTTAAAAATCATCATGTTTGCCTCTTGCACACTAAAGGGCAGCGCCAATGACAGTCAGAGGCTGTGACAATTTTGTGCAATCAAACATTCGCCACTTGTGTCCCTTTAAAATACAGGGCATCCCTTCACCGCCAAGATTACAGTGTATGCTGGATTGGCGTTGCCATAGTCTCTGCTCACACCTCTGTGGCACATCAGGAGTTGCCAAGATGCCAAACAAACGCAGGTGACCAAATAGCCTCGGTGCGCCCCCAGGAAAATGCAACAATGGGGCTCGAAGGGAAACAGATCAACAAACAGACTTAGACATGGACTTGTTCCCACTCTGCTGTACATTTTGGAGTAAAAAGGTTGGTGCGTCAGGAACAAAAATTCCTAGTTACATCCCATGTAATGTGCCATTGTGGAGGACAAATGTGTCTGAGACGCCTCACAAGGACCTGTGGAAATACAAACGTAAATAAATAAAAATTTACTGAAAATAAAAAATAAGAAATAAATTTAATTGAATTGAAAATAAATAAATACATGCCAAATTACATTATTTTCCTTGAGATTTAGCCTAACTATAACCTCTACTAGCCTAATCCTAACACTTTAAACTAACCTTAACTCAACCTAATCCTAAACCAAGGTTTCACCCTAAAATGTCATGAGCGACGTTATAAGGGCGTCCCCAAAAGAAATGCGCGTCCCCACAATGTGACTGTGTAAACACATTTATGTCCCCACAACGTCAGTAACACACACACACACACACACACACAATTCTCAACATGCCATCTTTTCCTTTTCGCTGTTTGTCCTGTTGTCACAAAGTTCAAGCCTTAGTTTGTTTGTAGAAACAAGTCACATTTCATGAATTATAGGATGGTACACAATGCCTTCACCTGACAACGTTGTCGTCCCTGGTGATGGATTTCGGACTCTCTGTGTGTGTGTGTGTGTGTGTGTGTGTGTGTGTGTGTGTTACCAAATACACTGCAGTTTACCTTCCCATGGTTGAGGACAAGCAGTCATTTAGGGTATAATGTGTCACTGTAGAATCCTGCCTGACTCTTTCACCTGTAGCAACCAGCATTTGACACTGTGAAAGTATCTGTCTCTCTATAACTATTATAATCTGTGATGGAATGGAGTCTTGCCTCAGTCTTCTAGTTTCTACATGCTCCAAACTATTGACAGCATTTGAGGAATCTTGGACCGAGTTCCTACTGCATTTTTCCATTGCGTCCTGATTCTCTAGCTTCCTTAACTCTTTCTCTCCTTCTGCTTTAAGATGAACTAGAGTCACATTTTCACTTTGTTCTTGCATATTTGGCTCTCGGCTTCAACACCCACTAAATAAGGAGCGTAATATTTGAACATGTGTATAGAATGCTGCAGGAATTGGTCTTAAAACCCATAAATGAGTTAGTATTGTAGCACTTCCTGTTCCCTCGTCTCAAAGTCAATGGCTTCTTGGTTAGATGCCTTAAATAAGTTCTTTAGTTAAGATATTTACGTTTCTGTCTACGGCATAAAAAAACACCTTTTCCCTTTTTTAGCATAACGTTCGCTTTTATGATTTTTGAAGCGTGAATGCAATGGGCAGAGGTAAAAAGCTGTGTTGATTTGTAAAGATTATGCTCAACAAAAACTATTTTTACCACAGAGCTTATTTTCCCACTGTCTTTTTGTTGAGGGAACCAGTGCGACGCTAACTTCGGGGTTGGTCTACAAAAAATCAAAAATCATCTCTGCAGCACTCTTATTGCACCAAAAATACATCATTTTGCAGGAAAGGATGAAAACGTCTGTGGCGCCGGGTGTGTTGACTCTCCCCCTCGTTGTGGGCGACAGCGTCTTGTTTGCTGTAACTTTCACTGTGATTTACAGATAACAGAGGTTTGGTTCTCAGTAACTGACACCCTGCAGAAGGGAAACAAGCACAAGCGCACAGGAGTCACATATTCCCTCTGAGGTCACACACACACTTTCCGTCTAACACGTCACTTCCTTCCATGGAAGCCACTCCACCAGGTACTCCACCATAAAACACACACACACACACACACACACACCCGGTGATTAATATCCTGGGCGACCACACGGAAACGACCAGGCAGAACTTTAAGGAGGAGCAGAGATAACAGCAGTGTTTGTGTGTGATTTGACGAGCCCTGCAGTCTCACACTGTATGCAATGCTCACACACACACACACACACACACACATAGACACATTTTCCAAAAACGTCCAGATACAGACCCTGATAGCATTGACCGTTTTACAGTTTGCACTAAACTGTAACAGTTTCCCATAGGAGCCGCTGTGCATGCGTGCGTGTTATCAGTGCGTTGGGCGGTGCTGGTTGTTGCTTTTGAGCCGCTGTGGTGCTATTTATACAGCCTCTCTGTCAGTGCCATTCCCAGGCTCTGAGCACAGGCTGGTTGCTGTGGACTCGTGTGTCATTGAGGACAGAGGCAGTGGCAGGCTGTGCGTGGTGCCATTGATGCATGTAGCTTCACCATCTTCACAGAGCGGTTTCTAGTGCTGCACACTGATGCAGTGCATCGGGCTAATCTGACCATTATCCTCGCAATTTATCGGTTGGTCTATTAAATGTCCATCACATGTCTGCTCATGGGAAAGTTCAAGGAAAGTCTTCGAGCTACACCCCACTGATCTATGACCCCGATGATGTCAAGATTCAACAGTGATGCCAGGGTATCCACGGCAACCGAGGGCCAACAACAGCGGGTGATAAAGAAGAGGAAACGGGATGATTTAACAGTGGCCGGGTTTGTACAGTAGCAGTGATCACATGCTAATGGTTTACCAACATGTTACACGCTCCATTCAGTGAATTTTTAGGGATTCTTTTCTTCACACTGTCGAAAGTGGTTTCAAACATGGAGAGGAAGGAAGATCAGGGACAAGCAACAAGGGTTGCTGACAAGAACAAAACAGGGGACATTGCATGACAGTCCGATGATATTCTACATTGTTCTTATTGCCAACAATGAACTGGCCCTTCTAACAAGTGTGTATCAAAGCCTGATATGTCGTCCTCCTCTGTGCCATAGAGCCACGCTGGTGCACTGGGTGACATATTCCTTTGATGACGATGATCATGGGCTCTGTAGTTTACTTTGATTCAATCACACGTATCACATCTGCACCAGTTCGTCAGTTGTATTCAGGGGGTGAATAGTGCAAATGTTTTTACGAATAGATGTCTCTGTGAAACATTTCATGTTTAAATATGCAAATGAGGCATACACTTAAATATGCAAATGAGGCATACGCTCGTCGCCGTGTTTTAATTTATTTATTTTTTGCAACAGATGAACGCAATGTACCATATTTGGTATGCAGAGGAGTGACGTAGAGATGCCGTATACGGCTCTGATAGCAACCTGTCAATCACAGTAAGCCCGCCCTAAAGCATACTCCTCTTTATGGTCTATTTGACTCTAAATGGACCAGCTAGTGGTTACTAACAACTTAATACACACATAGTAGTGGATTTACAAATGTCTGATATTACAGTGCCATGCCACCAACATCATTAAGTGTTTGTATTCCCATGTAATACGCAGAACATGACCAAGACGAGCAGATGGTAAGATAGCTATCCTGTACCTCCCATGCACCTCCACATCTCCCGGAGTTGTCCTGGTTACCTCTGGCAAGCGTGATGTAATCTCTTCTGATTATCTTTAGCGAGGAAGCTAATATCTCCAGCCTGGGTGAGAGCTGGACTCCTGCTAATAAGGCTGAGTGAGAGCAGTGTTTAGACAGTGGGAGAGTGATCGCTCTCTGGCACTGCTCCCCGTGATTTATGACCTCCTTAATGAGTCTCTCTCCCCTGTGTGTGTGTGTGTGTGTGTGTGTGTGTGTGTTCTAGCTTATCACGAAGTATATATGCGATTTCGCTCAAGCACCTCCTTGAGTTTCACCTCTCTCCTTTGGCTGACACTCGCAGTAACGCTTGAGGGACCGATTCACTTTAAGCCCCACGCCACCTACAGTAGGTGGCATTTTTCAGACAAACACACACACACACACTCGTACACTTCCATTTTTTTTCAATCTGACAGAAAGAATTCTTGGAGAGGCAGTGCATTCCATCGGAGGGTGAAAGTGCAGACGATGTGGATGCAGCACACACACACACACACACAAAACAAGACAAACTGATGAAGCAAAGTGTCCTATTTTGAGTAATCAGAATTGCGTACGCAGCGGCGTCAGAATGTATGACATGAACCAGAATTTCAGCATCAACAGAAAAAACAGTGTTCAGCGGGTGGAGAATTTGGGAGCTAGACACACACACACACACACACACACACACACACACACACACACACACACACACACACACACACACACACACACACACACACACACAGACACACACACAGACACAGGCACAGACTGACAAGTAGAGTAATGAGAAAGAACAAGGTGAAGGGAACAGCTGAGCCAGGCTGCGTCAAAGAGCTGCAGTGGGATCCAACACCCACAGATTGAGGAGGAAATCAAAATAAAGTCTAAAATAAGACTCGGAGTGATGCGTATGTGTGTGTGTGTGTGTGTGTGTGTGTGTGCGTGTGTGTGTGTGGGAGATGGTGGAGCATATGGCTGTTTGGCTTGGCTTCACCAGCATTACAACCAAGCATGAACGGCCGGGCCGACCTCGCAAGCCACACAGGCTGAATGTGCAGTGGCGGACTCTGCATGCCCTGCTGCTGAGTGGCCCCGAAACCTCCCCCGGAGCCAAAGCTATGACCCCGCTTACCCTGCACTCGGGGCCTCCTTTTTTTTCTCTTGCATAATCTCCACTCCTCTCATCAGAGACGGCTTGCGCTGTGGCGCTGGTTTCGTCAATCTGCTGCAGTCCTCTGTGCATTGGGGATGAAACTCAGCGCTGTGTTGCTACCTGAGAAGCCTCACTGCCGTTATCAGTGGCTTGCTTGGCTTAAAGCCCTGCTGTTGTTCGGATTAGCTTTTGAAATGCACGAGTACGCCATCTAGCCTCACGCCCCTGAGCTGCAACTTGGAGTCAATGCATGGGCCCTGGTTACCGGGCACAGGACGTCTGTGTGTTTACGAGCAAGACCGCCGTGGCAACTGAAATCCTTGATTCAGGGTATTCTGCACCAGCTCCGCAAAGCACCGTCTTGCCCTCCCCACCTTCCCCTCATCGGGTTGATTTATAGAGCACGTAGAGATGGATCTGTTTGAAGAGAAATCTAAGGTATGCAGCTCGAGTCCTCTGTCATAAATTCTCCATGTGGCTTGGTGAGCTTTAGGACCTCACACTAAGGAGGGTGTAAGAGCGAGAGAGAGAGAGAGAGAGAGAGAGAGAGAGAGAGAGAGAGAGAGAGAGAGAGAGAGACCTGGATATCCCTGAAATAGATGGCGTGTATTTTGCCAAGCCATAATCTCGAGATAAATTATTTCAACAAAATGGAAACAGTTTTGGGGTTTGTGTCAGGGAGCTAAAAAATGTCTATCGGTGCAGAGTAATTGTTGATAATAACCTAACGCGGTCATGCTTTCCGCGGTGGAACTCCAATGAATCTGTGCCCAGAAATCAAAGTGAGACTCGACCCATTTTTCAAGATACACATGTTTATAACAGATTCAGAATAAGAAGAAAGCAATCTGGTAAAAATGTAGTTTCTGGCGAAAAACTTGAATAAATACAGTTGTTTTCACAGCACTACTATTTAGACCCGTCTAACTTAGGTTATGTTAACACAAGCACTAAGCAGCTAATACTACTAATAATGAAAAAAATTCCAATGAAAAGTTCTCTTTCTTTTCAATATTTAATACATTGTTATGCAAATAACCAGATGACAATACAAATGCATAGTATACATTGTTAATATTGTATTTCATTTCTGCCTAAATTCCTCACATTACCAAATAACAGTATCAGTTTAGGACGCCTAAAACACCAGTGTAGTTTGTTCTTGTGTGACACTTGCAGTGTGTATTATCTGGTGGTTGTTGGAGTGTTTTCCCAGCATTACATCCCAGATTCCCAGCATCAGCGCTGACCCTGACCCAGGGGAGCCTTTGCCCACCTAAACAAACTGTTACAACCCACTTTGACTTAAACCCTGTCTGACTTCTCCCTATCTCTCCTCTTCTCTCCGGAACACCACGTTCTCCTCAGCTTTCACCTCCCGCTTCCATCTCCATGAACAGTTTTTTCTCCTGTTCTCATCAGCCTCCACCTTCATTGCCTCGTTCTAAAATAAACCAACTAACCCCCCTTGTGAAACTCAATCCTCCACAGCACAACACCGAGAGAAATACACCTCATAAAAAGGACTTGGGGGGGTTTATCCACTTCAAACGGAGGCGGAGATTAAAAGGCCACGTCTGTTTACTTACAACCCTCTCTGCAGCTCTTTAGAGTCCCACCACTTCCTAATTCAATTACAGAGGTAAGCTGTGGAAAAGGCTGTATCTTTGAGAAACACTCTGACGTGGAATTTCCCTCCGTCCTACTGACTCACGCTGCAGGGTCGTTGGTGGTTGACCGGGAGTCATGGCGCTCTGCGATGGGCCGGTTTGGCCTTGGTGTCTTTGAGAGCTCAACTTTGGAGGTTTTAGGTCCATAAATTAACAGAATAACGAGTATAAGAGTGATTCAATCTTTATCTGATTCATAACGGTTGTTTGTTCGCTCCTCCAACCACCTGGTGTCTGGTCAGTCTCTCAAAGCAATAATCATCTGGTAGACAGGACTTGATTTGTTCTACTTCACTTGTTTATGTTGGACAAATCTGTGAGAAAGACGTCGGCAAATGGACATAAACGATTAATGCACGTGCATTTCTCCTTACACTACTTAAGAAGTGCCTAACCGTGTAACTTCCCGATGTGAAACAAGTTTTTGTCACAGACTGTTTGTAAATGGTTATGGTAATTCCGTGGTTATTTTAACCCAAAGGACGATCTTTTCCGAAACCTAACCAAGTATTTTTGATCCTTAACCTGACTGCGTTTCCTGTGAAGACTGAAGTTTATTTTGAAACGCATGCATGTAAAGAGCGGAAGTTGACACGAGTTTTCGTATGAAAACGTACGACAAGATGAGTGTAACAGAGTTCATGATTCCACTTGCCATCGCTGGTCAGTATTTGCTCATTTTACTGTGAATTTAAATTTTTAGTCATCCATATCATTTTCATATTATTTACTCCTATTCCTGTACAACTTATTATCATTAGTTTCCCACGGAGACAAGTGTGTTGTGTGTCACATGAGCGCTCTGTGCTGGGCCCCTGCAGACTGGAGTGGGTCGCCCCGCTGTCCGTGACCAGTCTGCTGCACGCCTTCTCCGTGGTAGGTTGATCTGTGACGAGCTCCGTTGTGATATCTGTATAAGTTCCTTTTTGTTCGTAGAATTTTTCGATTCATAATTTCTAGAGCAAATGCTTTATACTGCTAATTCATTGAGCATTAGTAACATGCTAACAAACAGCTAGCTAAAGCATTTGTTTCTTTGCTTTGGCAGTTCCCGGAGATTGTGACCACGAGGTGGGCTGTGAGACACCCTGCTTCTGTTTGTTACCAGGTATATTGAGATAAATGTCATTTTGTTGACATGTAAGACCAGTCTGCTGCACGCTGGCTCCGTGTTCCCGGAGTTTGTGACCACGAGATGTGTCTACTCTATGCTGACCAGTGAATGAACGGCTGGTTGGAGCCAAAAAGATATCAAGAGTGCCTGAATCAAAACACAACGCAGAAGAGAGAGTACACAACTGCTACATGAGGAGTAACCATACGAACCGTTGTTTGAAGATACGTGGCAACCAAAGACCAAGCAGTGGTCAGTGTTTATTCGCCATCATGCTGTAACAATTTCTGTTTCTGAGATTTGAGCTCAGTGAAGCAAAACATAACATTCAACAGCACATTCTAAGTTGTTATCATGTTTCTGTGTCTCAGTGCCTTATTGTATATGGTTATGTATATGTCAAGTACTGCAACATAAAACAACCGACCAACAAAATGTACATCATTTTCATCGGATTTTATTTTGTATCTATTTTCTTTTATTAGTGTAGCTGAAGGTGTTTCAATGGGCCTCACAGACCCAGATCAGCAGCGGGTGCCCCGTCCAAGCTCTCTGAGAAGACAGGGTCAAATGATTTCGGTTAAATTAATTACAGTTGGAGGTGGGTTTAAGAAAGTAGTGTGTTTTCTTTCATATAGCAACAGCCATATGTTATGTCCTAATGTGCCAACATGGTGGATGTTTCAATCCGTTTGGATTTGACTGTGTCCATCAAAAACGATTAAAAACAGCTCCTCATAAGAAATCATAAGGAATAGCACGAATGTACAGTATGATATGAAGATACATATCTCAAATAATACAAAATACATTGAATCAAAATGAGGCTGAACTACTTGCCTGTAGTTTTCGTCAACTTAAACGAATACATTTTAGTCAAAAGACGATGACTAGATCTAAATTGGCTCCAAAAAAAAATCCAAAGCAGTGAGAGAGCAGCGCCGTACGGCCTTTGAAACACATTTCAAAAGAAAAGACTCAGCTCAGAGAGGTGTCGTGGTGACACTGCCAATGAGATCAAGATTGTATGACTTTAAGACTTTATACATTTGGAGCAGAAAAAAAGAAGAAAACTGAAGAAGATAAAAAAAGAAAACGACAAAGGGCGTCTCAAAGTTACACCAATTTCTGTATTGATTCATTTATTACTGGCTACATCTCTCCGCAGCAAATAAAGAAATGTTACTATGGTTTTATGTCTCTTAGTGTGGAGAAGGGCCTGCGCTTTGAGGCAGTACTTCGACCTGATTTAGTGGAATAGTATTTGAACAGTGATCTGAATAAATTGAACACATTTCAAATGATTATATTCATGCCTGGGCCAAATTTCAAGGGTGTGGGGGCAGCTGCAACGGGGGCAACTTGGACTCATTACGTTTGTAAATCCAGAATCTTGGCAACGGCCCCAAACGTTGTTTGACTGACATATTTTTTGGCTGCATGAGTAACTGCCTCGTGCCAAATTCAGACATTGGGCTCATTGAGTTATCAGAGACAGTAAAACTTTGTCACTAATGAGATGTATTGTGACGTAAGTACAATCTCACCAAATTAAGTCTACGTGCACACAAGAAACCAGGGTACTGGAATAAATCACTTTAAGCTGGAAAATAAACAAGGTGTTAACATGCAATGAGGTGACCTAATGACATCAGTAACTACTTGTTTGACTCGCTGGTGAACTGTAAAGCCAGTAAGTCTTCATTCACTGTTACAATCATTAAAAAGCAAAAGCAGCATGTGCACACATTCAGTATACCTTCAGTAGCTAGCGTAGCATAGAAGGGCTTACTGATGTGATGACGTCGTCTGCTAATGTTTGCTTGAATTATTAGGTAGAAAAGTAACATTTTAGTATATCTTCTCCTTCCAACATCTCCGGGTAACGAGTATCACTATTACACAACGTACAACCACGACTAGCGCCAAATCCACTAAACCAGCCTGAAAATGAAGACGATCTAAAAACGATTGCATGAGAGTCTGTGGAGCAGTTAGTCTGCGGACCTTTAGTCTGAGCTGGCCTTCCCGTTCAAGGGCGGGGCTTAGCAAAAGGTCAATTTAACTACCTTGATCTTTGTTGGATTTTCAGTTACTCCTGTATTATCAAGCCCAAAGTCAGATACATATATCGGGAGGTTTCCAGGTTGTAAATACAACACGTGTTGACATGAACTGGTAATTACAGTAACTCCGATATGACAACAACAATTAGTTAAGGGGCACATGAATGATAGTAGATGTCTGGGACGTGCACTAAATACACAACAAAGATGGAGACGAAATATATTCGTACTTCCTGGGATGATCAAACACACAGTATATTGAATATTTGCAGTCAAAGATTAGTCAGAGTCGAGAACCAGACCCAACTGCAGAGAAGTGGGTCTTCATTCAAGCTTTGTTGTGCAGCAACAGGCCCACATTCAGTGACGGCGTTGCAGGAAGCGTCCAGAACCACGACAGCCCACAGCAGCTGAGAAAACACCGCTCATACGCTGCTCGGTAGGATGCTCGTACGGACGATATTAGCATAGCTGCTGTTTACTCTGCACTGCCAACCACACACACACACACACACACATTACACGGCAGCTCTGCATATCCTCAGTTTAACAATATTTGAGCCAAACCCAAAAGATTTGGCCCTGCATGCAAGTGAGACCACAGGCTGTTAACCTCTGGACTCACACACACACACACACACACACACACACAGACACACACAGCTGTATCGTTCAGCGCATTATTGGTTAGCTGAGGGCGGTTTAGCCTCAAGTTAAAGGAAATATCCACACTAAAACAATTTAACGCTGCTAGAAATGCATCTGTTGTAAAGAAAGGCCACACCAAACTTTTAAAAATTCGATACGATTTCTGATATCTTAAATAGATTTTCAAAATAATGGTAATTTTTAGGGGGAAAAAAATTATACTTAACATTATACTCAATGGCAAATTCCAGGACAAATACCGGCATTGACAGCCACCATGAGCCAAGGCCTGGCCACCAGACGCTCGCCGGCGAGCTCCCCTCCCAGGTCTGGCTGCAGAAGGGGGTCCCCGGTTTCCAGGCGTGGTGCCACAACTCTTTCCCCGGAACGATTTAGAAAGAGTCAGTGAATCGCTCTTGGTCTGGCCCCCTTCCCCTGAGACTACACTGCCTTGGGAGACCCTACCAGGACTACAACCCGATTCCAGCAATACCTTGCATCCGGCATAGACACGGTGTCACTCTGTAAGCTTCCCTTTTACTTCAGCAAGGTGCAACGAGTCCCAGCAAGCTCTGGTCTTCATTCTGGGAAATAAAGTGATGTCAAAGCAGCATGGATGAAGCTAAAAAAAAAAAATGTCATTCCAATAATTTACTCCTGGAATACATTCAATATGTCAAATTAATAATACAACACAATCTGGTGAGTGTCGGCTCTCTCCTGTGCAGCATGTCAATCCTGACAGTGACTTACCACAGCTTTAATATAATCAATCAATCAATCAAACACTTTTTATTCTCACTCCATACACAGAGTGAGGTGGGATTAAGTGGGAAACCTGTGTCAGCAGGGTATGACAGGCTCTATTTCCTTCTCAGTCCCATCCAAACCGCCTATTCGTGGATCATCTGCAAAACAAATCACATTTAGTATTTTTGTTGGCCTCGTCAAGTGTCCGCCAAGCCAACGCGAACCTATTTGGCCGTCTCTGCTGTCGACAGACAGTAAAAACGGAGATAATTGATAACTTTGTAATGTAACAGGCATATGCGGTGACTCCTGGACGATCTTTACCAGATCGTCTACGATGAGTTGAGGCAGACCTCTGCTGACGTGTTCTGTGACCAAAAGCAAGCAGAAGGTCCACCATGAGTCCGTCTCCTTCCCAGGCCCAAACCAAAGACGTGTGAATCATACACTAGCTCACCATGCAATGTGTGTGTGTGTGTGTGTGTGTGTGTGTGTGTGTGTGTGTGTGTGTGTGTGTGTGTGTGTGAGAGAGAGAGAAAAAGAGTCACAGTGTAAAAACATGGATTGGTTTTCAGCAGCTCAGCTTTAATTTGACTGATCTCTGCCGCTCTGATAATGTGGTACTTGTGGTCCATGTGTGTGTGTGTTTGTGTGTGTGTGTGTGTGTGTGTGTGTGTGTGAGAGAGAGATTGTGGTGGATATCCTTACTCCCAGATGCAAAAAAACAACTCTCTTTGGAAATCTACTTACATGCACTTAAATCATAATTTTGGTTTGTGTGTGATGCTGAAATAACAGACACGGTCACGTACACACACACACACACACACACACACACCAAACATCGGTTATGCTCAGTATCCTGTTAATGTGCTGTCGCTGTCAGAATGGCTGGCCCTCTACTTTCAAAGTACCTACGTGTGTGTGTGTGTGTGTGTGTGTGTGTGTGCGTGTGTCTGTGTGTGTAACCATATGTGCTCTACCGCTGGTTAACTGTAATTTCATGTCGGTTTTAATCCCGGGGTGTCACTCTTCATTCCTGAATAATGTTGACTGGAAACACATAAAGTCAGCACACAGCACTTAGTCAGTAATCACCTTCTCTCTGTGTGTGTGTGTGTGTGTGTGTGTGTGTGTGTGTGTGTGTGTGTGTGTGTGTGTTTGTGTGCGTTTGAGGTTGTAAACAGCACCATTTCTGAAAGCAGTAAAAGATTTCACTGACCTTGTGTCTGCGTTGGATTTCTGGTTGACCACCAACCCTGCCATCAATCACGTGCAGTAAAACCTGGACCCAGCTCGTTATCAGTGCCCAGGGCATTTGGTAATTATTTAATACAGTGCTGTAATAAACTACTATGATTCTTGACCGGATAAACCTCTCGAGCTAAACCCTGATAGCTCCTGAATGTAGCGTACAAATGACCTAACAGACTGTTATGTTGACTTTCATTGTGAAGTCAGGCTGCACACCTCCAACTCCCCAGCAATGTTTGTAGAGTGCCATGAGCAGCGTATAATCTGATCAGGGTCGCTCACAGAATGATGAGAGAAGGCCAATTACTGCCTTTATCAAAACCACAATTGTTTGTTTTGCCGCTTCCAGTATTCTGGGTCGTGTAGTATTAAACTGCATTTGCTGTTTTCACCAGTAATTAGGGTGTCTCCAAACTTGAAGGCAAGGTGAATAGCCTGAGGCCATAGACAGGGACAATACATGATGAAGAATACAAATGCGGATACGATTTGGCCATCCTCTACTACGGCATTCAAGGTTTTGGACTCAGTTGTGCACAAAGAAATGATAGAAGAAGTTGAACACCAAACAACTGGCTTACTGCTTGTGGGATTTTCAATTTCGGGATGGTACAAAAACCATCCGACCAGGCGACAACTTCCAGGTCTGAAAAGTGAAGCCAAAGCAAAAGTGCCTTAAACTTGCATTCTTTCTAATAGCCATCAGGGGGCGACTCCTCTGGTTCCCAAAAGATGTCAGATTGTATAGAAGTCTATGAGAAAATACTTCTCACTTGATTTATTACCTCATTAAACATTCTAAACATGAGTTTATGGTCTCAATCTCCAGTTTCAAGTCTTCTTCAGTACAGCATGATGTTCATTTCGTAAATTATGGTCCATTTCGAGTAAAATTGACAATAAAGCAGGTTATGCTTTCGGGCGTGGCTACCTTGTGATGGACGGGTTGCTATCACAGTGTTGTCCCTGTTTACGTCTTAGAACTTTAACCCTTTCACAGTGTTTTCAGTTCTGCCTGGCCTAAAAATGTCTGTTTCAGCTTTTGGTAGTACTTAGCTCCACCCTCTCGTGACATTCATGGCAACAACCAAATACCAAGATGGCGGCGGCCAAAATGCCAAACTGGAGGCTTCAAAATGTCAGTCCACAAACCAATGAGTGATGTCGTGGTGACTGTGTCCACTTCTTATATAGTCTTTTTCGCTCGTTTTTTTATGCACACTGAGGCCGTCTACTGTATACCTCTGCTCCAGAAATCAATTTAGAAAGTTATGATGTTTATGAGTTTAAGAAACTTATGAAACAAAATATTAAACCAAACAAACAGACCTTTAAAAAGAATTTACAAACTGTAAAGAAGACGATGGTAATTCATGCAGCATGATCTCTGCTTGAAGAAGCAGATGTGGCCCAATCAGCTAATTGAGTGAGCCTTTTCAGAACCTTAAAGGGCAACTACACCCTACAATTCCACATCGTATTCATGAAATGAGAGAGCAACTATTGTATCCACTACTACTACTACTACTGAAGCTTGGACTCACGTTTACCTTTAAAAACACTTCCTCCACACGATACATGCAACGCTACCTTCAAGATATTTGTTAATTGGAAGTGCACTTATGGATCATAATAGTGTAATACATTTAGTTTAGGAATTGCTTCTTTAAATATGCCCCACTAAGTTCAGCCAGTGTGGTCTGATATCTTTCAAGTGACTTTGACAAAGTCAAGACACTCTTGGTCAGAGCTCCTACTCTGAAGGCGGCTGACGTCAGCCCTTCGCGTTACTTATGAAAGCAAATGATGCAGTGCTCTTCCTGGTGGTTTTCCCGAGGGCTCAGTGACGAACCCAATCATCGAGACGACCCTGTTATTGATTTCCATTGAAGCCCATGAGACTGACGGGTTTAAGAATGCGTTTCCAGTTTCTCCACAATCCTGCCCCGCCATGTTTCTGGCGTCATGGTAAAGATGGCGTCTGAGGTGAACAGCGTTACCCAAGGTACTCCACGTTACCGCAATCTTAAGAAGGGAAGAGCGAGCGGAGGGGTGTTTGCTTGATGCCACCTACACACTGTCCACCTAACAAGTTTAATTGTTGTCCATTAGCAGTTATTCAGATCCTGCATCAAAATGAATGCCGATTAATCTTCTATAATATGGTTGAAAATTGAAGTAAATGAATATTTGTTTTGCTTCAAGAAAATAATAGACAATTAGAAATGACCCATGATAATTCACTGCACATCTATTGCAAAGATTCCAGACAGCCACCTGCTGCATCTATATTACACTTTGTTTTATTCTGTTCGCTATTATTACCTTATGGATGTATTGTATTATGTTGGCTGCTCAGCGCATTTCCTGTCCCTAGCTCATGATGAATGGAAGGTCCCTTGCTGACACAATTGACAGTTAGGGGTGATTTATTAATCTCATTTCAGGATTGCTGTTGGCTGTGTGTGTGTGTGTGCGTACGAGCGTGCATCCTGAACCTGGCTTTCTTATATCCTGACTCACTTGAGACAAATGGCCTGATGTCCGCCCAGAGCACTGAGGAGTGTCTTCTAGTCTGGTTCTCGTTCATCTCTCGCAAGGGGAAAATTGAGACTATCTGAGAAAATGTTCTTTCTTACATCGGTATAATTAATGTGGTTGAAGATAGACCATGCTATATTCTTGTCTTTCACCATCGTACGTAGTGTGCTTGAACCCTGTACAAACAGAAGACATTGTGGTTTAGTAAGCCGTAAGCCTAGCCTACACATAGCGCCTACCCATATAGAGGGCTGCAGGGATGATGTATTTTTGTAGGCCAACCCGGAAGCATTGATCTGGTTCCATTTGGATTATTGCAGAAAAAAAAATGAACAAACCACTATTATGATTTTAAAGCGTGAATGTAATCCCCAGAATTAAAAAAGCTAACATCAGGCTATGAACGAACTACACCACGGTCACATGACGTCGCGTCCCCACTACTTAGCTGAAGGCGGACTAGTGTTTGGCGTGATGGCGTTTATTAGTCTCATTTAGCCGCTTGGTAGTAACCGCCTTTTTAAAGACACGTAAAAGCTTCAAATTTCCAGAGTGGGATATTAACTTGAATGCTATTATGTTCGTCAATGTCAAGTGTAGTGCTTCTCTGAAAAAATGTCTGAAAAAATTATGCTGGAAGTGGTCCGAAGCTGTAGAAAATAATCAGTTGTATGTCTGAAAAGGACTCCTGGTTGACACATAGACTACTATAAGATGACAAAAACTGTGTTCTGTTCCTTTAAATTCAAATGAAGCGCGCCATAGAAATTAAATTGCCAACCAGTCGTTCATATGAGGGAAGGAGATACATTTCACCAACGGAGAGCTGAAGGGACTCAGTCTGAGGGTCTCAGTGGAATGTGTTGCTGAACATGAGGACGTGCGATGGAATTTCATTCCCACCGTTTAGCGTAAATACCTCGGCACACCGCGGCTGACCAAGGTTGTTTGTTTGGCAGGGCGACGTGTCTTTGTATATGTGTATGTGCGTGTCAGAGTTATACACTACATGCAAAGAAACAGAGGGACTCTTATGACAATGTGTCACATCAAAGATGTCAAATTAGATATTCACTGTAACTTAAATAACTTCATCTTCTGATTATATCCAGGAACCTTGTGTGATATCGCTCAACACAAACATCTACGAACACACACACCACACACACACACACACACACACACACACACTGAATCAGGCTAAGGGGAAAGCTGAGTGGGTCATTCATGAGGAGGTCCTGGGGGAGATAGGTTATGCCCCGCTTCCTTAGAAAGGAGGGTTTATAGAGTTACCTGCAGCCTGTCTCACTCTCCCTTGACGGCACATGGCCTGTCTTACATGTTGTGTCTATGTCTGTGAAATGTTTTTAAGAACATCATAGTAAAAAGTGTTTGTTCCAACTAGACCTGATGTATAATAATTACTATAACTATCAATTTTGATTTGAACTATTTTAGTAATCGTTGAAAGGTTCTATCCACGGGAGTCGTAACATTAATATAATGTGCACGTGTCTCTTTCTATTGTGCCAACTGGCTAACTAACTGCCACCACTTTGCAAAGCTACAGAATGATAATGCTGTTGATCGGCACAGCATGATCAGTTGTCACAGAAGTGTGGCGCCCAACCTTCGTTTCCCCCTCAGGTAAACACTGTTAGCTCTGTCAGCGCTGTTGCTGTTGCTTGCACAGTTAGCTGCAAGTGGTCGCCATGTTGACAGCCGTGTGGAGCCAATAGATTTGCTCGGAATTCCGTATAGAGAACATTGAATTGATTTTAAAAGTTAACATTTGTCAACGTTTTTCACTCCAGATGTACCGCTGTACTTTTCAGCCAAACACCATCAAAAAACATCAACACATTTTGCATCCTTAACGAGAAAAACAGGCTAATCTCGATTGTCAGACAGAATGAGTGACAGAAAGATTATTCAACAAGCAACTCTGACAAATGTCTGCAGCAAAGGAGCCACAGGTGAAGTAGTAATTAAAGTAGCTCAACAATTTTATGCAAGTGCATCAAGCTGAGTACATTACACGTAGATACACAATGAGGTCTTGTCTAGCCAGTGAGCAAGGTCAATCATGATTGAAAGCTTTGCGTAGATGAGGCCAACTTCTCGTTTGTGCCGCTACTGCCAGCTTCGTCTCTGTCAAATGTTCTGCAATAAATTTTATAATTGTTCCAGAGGGAGCTGCAACTCTTCAGCCACTACTTTGTACTGTGAGTGATAACCCTTTTTACTGTAGCTCCCTGATATTGTGACTCATGACCCAAGAAAATTAGCCTACGTGACGCAAGCACTGTTCATTTGTCGCACATTTCAATGTAAGGGGTCCTATATTCTGAATAGCAACAACACAAACAATATAGATTGTGTGTTCTCAATGCTCTAAACTTTTTGATAATACATATTTAGAATTATGTATTTTGGACTGACAGGAATGTATGTATATTATGTCTATCAACTATCATTTAATTGTTTGAAATGTTGCACAGTGCTTGTTCAAACCAGCATTGACAACTTCATCACGTCACAGCTCAATAGTTTGATCATCAAAAAATGTTTCCTTCTGCGTATGGCAGGATGGAAGGTTGTGGTTGTGGATAGCACCTCATACCTGGTACTTTCTTTGGAACCACTTTGGTTGAGGTTCCAAGCAAGCTGTTGTGATACTGGAAGGTGGGGTTAAAACACTATGGCCTACTGATTGGAGAATCGTCACTAGTGTGAATCCGCCATTTTTAAATAGCAAAGCTACCATCAATAGCGAACAGCATTTTTTTTATATATGTCAGCCTGCAAAACTGCAGTGTACCATTGACGAAGTCAAGACGTTTGTCTGTTTGGTTGCAGATGAAAGGATCCAGCGAGTGTCGCTTTAAAGATGATGTCACGCAAGTTTCACGCAGCGTCGAGCGTCTAAGAATCCTGCCTACTCTAATGGGTTTCTATCTGCAGTGGAAAACAAAACAGAGAAAAATACTGGTACCAAAAGTAAGTTGAGTCAAGCTGAACCATCAGAATCAGAATCAGAACCGTTTATTGCCAAGCACGTTTTCACCTGCAAGGAATTTGTCGTGGCGGAAGGTGCATAACATTCAACAATAAACAATGACATTTAACAATCAAAACAACATAAACTATCAAATAACACTTAACTGTCAAAAACAGTCAGCACAGTGCAGGAAATAGAAACATATTTGAAAATCATGGTGTGGAAATGAGTCTTTAGAGTCTACATCCATGCTAGCAGATGTAAGGCTACTTAGGCTAAGCAGTGATTTAAGCTTAATGCTAACGTGTGCATGCTAATATCCTCACAATGACTAGGCTAACATGCTGATGTTTAGCGGGATTTATTTTCCAAATGTATTCTGTTAGTTAAGTGTGTCAGCATATTAACATTTGCTTATTCGCAGTTAACTCTAAATACAGCTGAGGCTGATGTCATTAGTTCTGGGGAACCAACATATTGGACAATGGATGGGGGCGACTGTGGCTCAGTGGTAGAGCCAGAACCAGTCCTTAAATCTTAGGCGGTTTGCTCCCCGACATTGGTAGTCCACGTCGATGTATCCTTGGGCACTTAACCACAAAATGCTTACATAGTTCTGATGGGCACGTGGCACCTTTCATGGTAGCCCCTGACATCAGCATATGAATGGTCAAGTGTTACCCTGCATCGTTTGATGAAAAGTGGTAAAATGATTTTTTCTTCATCTTTGATTAGGCTGTTTCTGATTGGACTATTTTGCCAATTTTGAAGTCCTTGTGTAGACAATTTTTTTATGCAAAAAGTCATGGTTATTACCTGTTTCAAAGATAAGTTTTAAAAAGAGGTATTGAATTTGTGCTGTATGCACCAGAAGTCAGGTATACAATCAGACTTATTTTTGCAACCAGAGGAGTCGCCCCCTGATGGCCATTAGAGAGAATGCAGGTTTAATGTACTTCTGAATTGCCTTCACTTTTCAAACCCGGAGGATTGCCACCTGGTTGGCCCTATAATATCTATCTACATTGCTTGGTCTGATATTCTGACAAACAACAGCCTGTAGAAATGGTGTCATAGAATCCTTGGTGCTTGGTCCTCTAATGAGAAGAGAGTTTAACACTCGTGCACTGCAGCCTGCACTCATTACAGCTTACTTATCAAAGTCAGTCTGACTCATTACAGCGAGCAGAGACACGATGACTGATCAGCGCGCGTTTGTGTCTACATCGGTGTGTGAGCGGTCAGGTGAAAGGGGCTGCTGTGACCGGGACACGCTCATTATGGAACCACCTGAAATTGTGTGCGTGAGATGCAGGGGGTCACGGGGTCACGGTCTGAGTCCTGTCCCAACAACACAGCGTCTGTGTCCTCCGCCTTCAATAAATAGAGACAGTCATTCATACATACCACCCATCCATCAGAGCTCTCAACATATCACCGCAGGGAAAAGAGAGAGCGAGAGAGCTGGCTTGTTATTGAAGCAGACTGAGACACTTAAATTAAGACATGCAGGGGGACTACCTGGGATTCAAGGTTTAGTTTTATTCAAGTCTGATTTTTTTTGGTATCAGAAACGTTGTGAGGAATGGCTGTAAAAGGTCCCCTGCTTTAAAGAATAGCAGTTGGTCAGCTTGAATTGATGTCGTATCTTAATCCACACTAATATTCCACCATGTTTTTGCCGTTAATCGGAGTTTACAAGGCTGCATCTATGCGGTAATATCAGTGGAATATAAATTTTCACTTTTAGCCATGTAGACAGTTTAGTAGGAATATTGACTTTTTAGGAATAACGGCAAAAAACTAGAATATTTGATACATGTGAATATGTACTTTAACGAGTTACAATGTGTCCAACATTGGTTTTAGGAGTGGCAGCATACAGTTAAATCAGAAGTTATTGAGGTTATGTTTCATGAATAAGTTCATATGTTATGTTATGATGCATAATCTCGTATTTTTAACTTTACTGTAAAGAACATGTTTTTGAACTGTTTTACAGCCACATCTTTGATTCTAGCATCTTCTTTGGCGAATATTAACTATAAATACAAATACGGCTTAGATTTGTTTTTCTACCCACTAAACATCTAAAACTAGTGTCTGCAGTCTTTCTCTCTGGTAACAGAGGTAGCCCTCATGAGTTTCCTACTTTTCCACTGCGGTTTGGTCGCAGCAGTAAGAACTCCTCCAGCATCCTCCAGTCTCATAAAATCCAACATCCGGTTTTCTTCTCTGTCACCAGAAGTCATATTACTCTGTTTGCGTTTAGTTTTCTTTCCCCCCCTTTTTTGTTATTGTTCCAGAAACGTTGTTCCCAAGCTTCTCAACTCCTCCTGTCACATTTCTTCTTCTTTTTTTTCATTATGTGGTCATTGTGTGTTCAAATAAAATTAAAAACTAATGACGTAAAAATCTGTTGCAGATCTTTCAATTAGAACATGACTAACAGTGTCACAAGTCACGGAAGTATTAGACATGATGTAAAGTTAAGAGGACAACTTCTAATGCGACCACTGGATGAGCATATCAATATTTGTATCTGCTTGGGGTTCCTCTCATCTGCATTGGTGATGAAGTAGTTTGGTCCTCAGCACGCGATCAACTCTGCTCACCACACGTACAGATTTTTATTGTGCCCCTGAGGGTATTAGAGTTTTCAAACTGACACCCTGGGAGGAAATCTTATGGTCACTAAAGTTGTAACCAAGTGGTCAGGGTTGGAATGTCGACATTACCAGAGATACAGCACCAATCCAACTGCAGATTGGATGCAGCATCTTGCCCTCACACACGAGTAACACCTTTACAAGCGAATCACGGCCATTGAATCCCATTGTTTTACAGCAGAGCGCTGTCCGATGGCCTCAGACCTGGCGATGCAAGCTCTATAATGTCAGAGTAACACTGGGGCATATACTGAGACTAGAATAAGCTGTGCATTTTATTTTACATTGCAACACGACTGCTTTTATTTAAAATATGGGAAACTTGAAATCATGGCCCGTTTCCTGATGACATGTTCATTACCAGGGCCGGTCCATCCCTAGCTGAGTAGCCTTGAATTATGGAGGTAATAAAATGAGTGCCGATCATGAAGACATTTCCTTTATCTACTCCAGGACATGCTCTCCATTTGCCCCCCCCCCCCCCCCCCCCCCCACTCACATTTTATACTCGGTGTCTCTGCCAGGCACAACTTTGGATCACTCCAATCACATCGCACAAACACAATGACTTACTGTCTGACTCACACAGACTTTAATTACTTCTACAGGAGTAACGAAGGTCGGTGAGCTCGCTAACCCCACTCTGTGTATATCTTCAGCCATTAGAGTTGATAACGGTGACTCTTTAATAACTCCAGATGAGGTCAGTGCTGTGATATGTGAGGTTATCACCATTAACAAGGCCGTAAGACACCACAAACAGGATCCTATCGCGCCGCTTCTAAATCACCGCATGGGAGTCGAGGGAGGAAGGACAATTAAAAGTTGGAGGAAAAGAAAATCTAAATGTGCGTTTGTAAAGACTATTCCCTTCAACATCTGGCCCATGCTTAATGTCCCTCGGCATTATTTTGGGTTTTGGCAAAGTAGTCCTTTCCCATGTAACAATTCTAAAGCTCAGGAAAATGTGCAAAGTCAGTAGGATACATCCTCTGGGAACCATGCATACCTGCGCACAATTTCACGACAATCCATTCAGTACTTCTGACCAAAGCGACGGACGGACAGACGGACAGACCGAGACTGCCATGCAGCTTTTCTGCTTGCGAGATATTCAGCGATATTCCACTGCAAACATTGTCCAATGAGAAGTCTGGTACCATAATCATGTTAAAAGACGGATGCATATTTTCTTGTTAAATCGATTGAAATAAAATGTCTGATTCAATTTGGAATGAAGTAGTTTGCCATAAACCCTTTTTCATCCTATGATGTCATGCCTTCATGTGGTTGAATTTATGCTCCAGCGGCTCTCTGTAGTCGTGCATCAGTCAGAACCTCGCCCATGTCTTCAGCATGTCCAGATCAACATTTAACCAGTGCCACATGCACATCAGCCCAATTTTAGGAGTTTTATGCAGGTTTAAACAGATGATAGTGCAGATTAAAGTCAAGTCAAATGATGCTGTCTAACGTCACATGGCAATGCCGTTCTTTTCTGTTGGTCCGAACGGGTAACAAAAGGTATTCAACACGTGTGTTGGACCTCAAGGTTACATGCTACGTTTTGGTCACAATCGTCAAATTCTGACTTTTACTTCATTATCATAAGTCTGTACCAGACGGCAACCTGCGGTTCTGCCAAGTAAAGCAGAAGTGTCTTAAACTTGCATTCTCCCTACTGACCAGCAAGGGACGGCTCCTCTGCTCACCAAAAGAAGTCCAACTGTATAGAAGTCTATGAGAAAATGACTACTTCTCATTTGATTTATTACCTCAGTAAACATTGTAAACATGAGTTTATGGTCTCAATCTCTAGTTTCAAGTCTTCTTCAATACAGCATGATGTTCATTTAGTAAATGATGGTCCATTTATATTCAAATAGATCATAAAGCAGGGTATGCTTTAGGGCGGGCTGACTGTGATTGACAGGCCGCTGCCTCTACCAGAGCAGTATACGGCGTCTCTACGTCACTCCTCCACATTCCAAATATGGTCACTTCCGTTCATTGGTTTCAAAACAATAACATGGCGACAGCCGTAAAGTTAGATGACGACGACGAAATCTTTCATCCACTTCTTTTATACAGTCCATGGTCTGTACAAGAACGGCTAGCAGCTAATGTAGCATGACGTTGTTCTTAATCTGTTCGTACCATAGAATGTATACAATATGGACATAGTCTCCGGAGTCGCCCGTAGGTTTGTAAAGGGCTGTTGTGAGACTGGGCGGCTCCGGGCCATTGACATCTTGACAGGGATGACAGCCTCACTCAAATCTAAAATTGGGCTAGGACGGTAGATTGTCGGTGGAGCCGAGGTGGGCCCTGGTGCTTGCTGCTCGCGGTGTTGCGGAGAACCGCTCATTGCTAGTTAATTCGTGCTGAGTGAAAAAGATGTGGATGACATGCGTGAGTCCGCAGATCCCCGAAGCTCTGCCCAATCCACCTGCACACCTGTGACAAATCCACTCATCGAGCAAATCCACATTCTTCACCAAATTGTTCAGTCTGCCAACTTGGTACTAATGCTATGGCCAGTTTGTAGTTTCAGTCAGTTGTGTTTCCCTGAACTCTGTAAAATATTCAACCTTCCTGTGCCTCAGGTCCCAGCAGACAGCTCGGAAGGGAAGAAGGCAGCATAACATGAATAGTTAGAATACAGATAGCTCAACAGTTTTCTTACTTTTTCCAGCTAAAATGTTTGAAATGATGTTGCTGTGTTCTTACTTTGAAAGAATTATTTCCATTTTTGCAGTTCACTAAATACTAAAGAAGTTTAATTTTCGATTTGCAATGAAGGCCTGCTTTGTTTTCTGTGAATGTGTAGAAGTGTATTAGAAAAGGAAAGCTCTCTGCTGCTATTGCCATAAACGGCATTACTTTAAGATCTTTGATAAGAAACTCAACACTTATATCTGGTGTCATTACAATCCACGAGGCACCATCTACTGCACCCCTGGATGGACTTTACCTGCAATAATATTTGCACACAACCACACACGGGCCGGCTCACATACATGCACACTGCAGATACACACTCTAGCCGGCAGCTCATAATTCAACAGCCGAATGTTTGTCATGGCTGCCGGCTTAGTTCAGACATACAGAGACCTGACCCCCCTCTGGGACGCAGCTGTAAAGTTACACAGGCACACACATGCTCGCACACGGTCGTATCTCAGCAGAGGTTGGCACGGTTTGCCACGATCCTCAAAAATACTTCCATGCTCGTCCCTGCACACACACACACACACACACACCCAGAGCTCGACAAGGTGAATCTTTTTGAAAGTGAGGGAGAAAGACAGAGAGAGCTGGAGAGAGAGACAGACGTTTAAGTGTGTGTGTGTGTGTGTGTGTGTGTGTGTGTGTGTCCACCAGGAGTCCCACTTTAAATCAGGCCTTACTCAAACAGCCTTATTTCAGCCACATTGGACCACTGCTGGACTCCCAGGTTATCACAATAACAATAAATCCCATTCACTCTCTGGCTCTACAGACTGCCGTGTGTGTGGGCGTGTGTGTAAGTGATATAGTGTCCCTGGCTTTGGAAACTCATTAGAAGTTTCCCAATGCTGTCCATTGGAGGGAGGAGGTTGGGGTTGCCACGGCAACAAGTCATTTAAAGGCTGGAACCGGTTAACCCTCCCATCAAGAGACTGGGAGCCCCTCCCTCTGTGCATGTGTGTCTTAAGTATTGATCATCTACTGTCAGATGTCCATTGGGCCTCGTCAATATGACAAGCCGCTGTGATCAGACCCCAGAAACAACTAGGGCTGAATGATTGTAAAAAGATTCAACTGCATTTAAGACACGTTTCTAACAAGTTGATCACGAATGCATCTTTTTACATATGATCATCAAAAAAACCTGTCGGATTGGCAATCTTTTTCAGAAACATTCTTGATATATTTGATGACATTCTTTTCTCCTATTTACTTCTATTCATTACATCCTGAAAGCAATCAATGATTTAAATGCTATGACAAAAAAAAAAAAAATATCTGTGGTAGGACTGTCCAATCATTTCAATTGGCCCGAATGGAAGGATTGGACGGGCTTTGTACCTGTCTACCTGCCTGTCTGACTGCCTGTCTACCTGCGGTTATTCTGCCTGTCTAAAAAAACAGGGAGGAGCACATAGCTCCGGTGAGGAGCATGAAGCTCCCGAAAACACTTGAATCATGAATATTCAGGAGACAAGAAGAAGCCGGTCTAGACCCTCCTCTCCTGTCAGTGCGGCATGGCTGTGACTTCACTGCTTTTAAAAGAAATGAGAGGAGCTGATTTGATTGGAGACGATTGATGACCCCGACATCTCCACCAGTAATGCATGCTGCCTGATTTACTCCCTTTCAAAACTGCACCTCTGCTGTGCCAAACACCTCTTGTCACTGCGGACCAAAAGTCTGTTGGACATTGTCCACTTCGTTTTGTTCTGGCACCTGTTGCGCAACATCAATTTCTGGTTTTCCCGAATGTTGCTATAGTTGTCTAGACTCAAGAAGGTAGCTCATGTCACCCAACGGAGTGGGACCACGGTGTCTGTGTTTGATTGACAGTAACTGGCAGGCTGAGTGCCGGCAGGGGAAAGTAAAACTAGCGCTGTAGCCGGATGTCACGGGCAGACGGCGTGTTGTTAGTGGTGTTGAAGAGTCAGGAGCACACCGGCATCTAACCAGACCCGAGTACACATTAGCAGGTACGTTTAAATGATAAAACTCATCAAACACTCAGGAATGATGGAAAAAGTGTTTCATCTCTCCAGCTCTCTCTGACTTTAATTGTTTCCATAATAAAGGTTATTGAGGGAAACATCAGATCATGAAAACACAAATCTTTCTAATAAATGAAGAAAGTTGTTTGTGGTTCTTTTGTTGTTCAGACTACAATGAACATTTATTTAAACCAGATGTTGAACCAGAGAACAAATCAAATATAAAGCTTGAGTTTATTCTGTGATCTGTCTTCACTCTGGTGTTAAACTCAGTCAGTCAGTCCGATCGGCTGCAGCGTCCAATCACATGACTGATGAACAATGAGGGGGAGTGTCGGCCGAAGACTTCCTGGAAGTCTGTTCTCTTGGTTCCTCGCTCACGGCTCCTCCGAGGTCCCTCCTCCATCCTCGCTCCTCAAGCTACATGAGAGCTTTGGGACGGCCGTCAATATGGCGGCGCAGAAACAACTTCCGGTTCAAGCGAGGAGCGAGGAAATGACAATTAAGAGACTTGAGAAGTACCCCAGGTGTGCTGAAGCGGAGCAGCTAAATAGCAATCGAGCCTGCAAACTGAAGTTTTCCCTGGTGAACAGAAATACAGTTTAATTTCAGTTGGACTGGAAAACAAAACTCATCACAGTTTGCATATATCAATGGTTTGTGAACCATTCAAGCGAAGAGATTTTTGTTTGTTTTTTTCTAAATATTTTTAGAGACCTGAAGAGGTAAAACTTTCCACCCTTTCTCCTTTCCTAGCTTGTTAATTATCTCACAACCCCTTGCAGGACAAGCCACCATTGGCTTTCCCCGAATGATAATCATGTTTATATTTATGTGTGCAGGTGTTTTTTTTGCACATGTGATCGCATGCGTGCATGTCCGTTGTGTCGGTGGAAGCCCCCCAAATCTATTTCCAGAATCAGTGTTCGTTGTTCCGTCTGGAGCCAATCAGATAACCCCAATGCAGCACAGACACAGTGTTTTGATACAAGCTCTGTCCTTTTGGTATCAATGATGAGATTCCTGAAGAATGAGCGTGTGCGCACACACACACACACACACACACACAAAGGCACACGATTATAAATCCCTCATAACTCTGTCGCTAAATCATACTATTACTCTGTCACGCATCAACCCTCTCTTGTCCTGTTCCACCCATCCACCCACACCCACACACACACATAAATGTGCTGTTTGGCCTAGGTACTGAATGATGTTGTTTGACAGAGTCCTGATCTGTGTCTGCCACACGCAAGCGACTGTGGTCCAAATCAAGTAATGTATCAAACATGTGTCCACAGCGGAGAAGACGGCACCTCTCTCTCCCGCTCTCTCTCGCACTCACACGGACATAGCGCAAGAGATGATATCAATCACTTCATTGGCATTCTTACACATACTCTCACACAATAAAACTGTACGTGCGGCTGACCGCAGATTCTATTGGCCGGAGACTCACAGGAATGTGACAATATCCCAGCGAAATACATTCAGGCCTGAAACACGTAGCCAGCGACCAACGCTGGTTAACCCTCCTGTTATGTAGCAGGTCAGTTTGAAGCATCGTCTTTGAGTTAAGTAATGAATGCTGATGAATCTCTTTTAAGAAAATATCTGAAATCCTTTGACTTTTCCCTCTCCAATATCTTTCTAAGCGGACGCAAAGCATTGTCAAAAATGTTACATCTGTCTCTTTACCAACTATACTTTCATAACACTGTAGAATATATTCCTGCACCCAGACTGTTGGCTTGTTGTACACAGTAAGGGAGGCAATGTAGAATGTAACTAAGCTTGATGTGTACATATACTGTATGTCTGTACACGCTTATGTCTTGATCCGTGTCAACGCATTTGTGTTTTATTGGGTGGAGAAACAGCAGTAACCCATCATGCCAGCATAAACACCTCTAACGTGAACACACAGTTGCAATTTTCTCGGGCTGAACGCTTGTATCTGTGTGTGCATGATTACGCACGCATGTGCATAGATATGTGTGTTTTGGAGTGTGTGTTCCGGTGTGTGATTGTGCAACAAGATAACGCGTTTCTCTCTCCTGATGCGACGCGATTAGATTGACCGACAGTCGGCTTTTAAAAAAACAAGAAACAAAAAAGCCCAAAACAGTAAAACATAAAAAAACACTTCTATGTAAACAAAGTCAAATATATTATTTACAATTCTTAGAAGATGACATTATCACACTCAATAATTATGTTGTTGAACTATTTCACGAATGGGTTAAGTGTATATTTAAAGGCAGTTCCTCTACGAAGTGAACAGTGTTAGAATGATTTGTGATATATAGTGAATTGCAACAAGTCCTCCAAACTAAACAACAAAATATGGTGTCGATCTGGAGTCACTAGTGACCGAACATCACCGTTTAAGGAATATATATATATGAAGAACGAGATGCCACATGTTTGATTGATAGGTGAACAGTGGGATCAATGCAGAAACACCACAGCAGTGAGCAGCAGTTTATTTGTGTCAGAAGTATCAGCTGCTAAACCACCTGACTTCAAAACAGCTTCTTTCCTCTGGCTGAGACTCCTTAATTCATCCTCCACCCTCCATATATAATATAGCTTCTTGTTGTTTGTTTTCTTTCCTATGAAGCAAATTGGGACTACAATCTAAAGTGCGTCTCATCTTACGACAAATACAAACTGTGTAACTTGTAACAAAGCATGAATGCACTTGAGGGGTGAGAGTCAGTCTGAGCCAGAAGATGACTGCCTCGGTCCGGGCCGAGCTCGGGCCACACAGACCAGGCTCGGGTTGGACTCTGGCTCATTGAACTTCTGTACTTTCAAAGGGCCAATAGACACCCCTGCACCACAGCGCACACATACCTGGGTGGGTGAAGCAATGCATGGCAACACACTGTAACTACTTTTATTGCAAGTAGTGAATTGCCACACCAAGGGTCCGATGGAAATTGATAATCAGGTTGTACGTTGTTATTGAGTGTGTTATTGGTTGGTTATGGTCCAGTAGCAGCCCTTAGACTGGCCCACAATAATTTGTGAAAAATTGAAGAAGAAAAAAACTCAGCTTTCATAATGAAAATGATTTTTATCATCCTTTGTTTTATGATGACAGTTTTATAGGAGTTCAATTTAATTTCATCATCGGACTTTGTATTTAAAAATGTGTTTTTTATTTCATAAAAACATTTCCCCCCCAATAACATTTTAATGCCAATTGTTATTTGAAAATGTCCCTTTTTATTTTGTCACATCACTCTTTGCAACACGAGCCGTCACCGCCCTCTCACCTTTCAGCCAATCAATGAAGCAGGCTCAATAACTGCCACCAGAGGTTTCTGACAGCACCTGTTAGCTCGAGAGAAAACCAAGTCTTGAGGCGCTGCTGTAAACAAACACAGTAGCCACTGAATTTAACATCTAAAGTCAAATATACTGTAAAATCATATAATCCTTTGTGAAAATTAACATAACCTTTGAACTTTATGTATTATCAACACCACATTTGCAACACAATGCCAATCTATCAGAGGAAGTAATCCCACCCACACACACACACACACACACACACACACCAGCTCCTGCAGCCTTTGCCAGCCGGCCATCTGAGGAGCTTGTGATGGCCGCTGGCCTGTCCTGGTTTCCCAGGGTTTAGTGTTTTTACAAGCAACTGGAAGCCATTATGGAGATGAGGTTGCTGAGCAGAGTGGAGCAGTCCTCTCCCAGTGATGACAGGCCTCTCAGTCTGGGTCCCCTTCCCTCCCAAAGTAAATGAAACACAAATGGCCTCTGCGCTGTCACACACGCACATTCTCTGTACACACAGTAATATGCACACGTATTCACGAGCGAAACATGCACAGTGCCACCTAACCATGCACGCACTCTGTCCTCATGCACGCTGTCTCTCTCATGGACTGCAAGCAGCTCGACAGCATCCAACAATGTTTCACACGTGACTCAAACAAACATTTGTAATGCGTGGAGCAGACATGGATTTCCGTTATTCTTTGTTTTGAAGACGGTTGAAGGTAACGATTCAATTTTTGCAATTAAATTGCATACTTGCAGCATTCTTTGTGAAGTAAATATTAAAGTTAGTACAAGGAACTTTTTAGTAGCTTCATTTTGTTCTCAGCGACAACATTAGTTATTTCAATATAGTTATTCTTAATGCCAAAGGAAATGACTTAGGGCACTCGGGTTCACCAGAAACTCCTTCAGCTCAGACTCCAGCGGGGCCTCTCACTTTGAAGTTCCACCGTGTGTTCGGTCAGCCGTCGGACTTAGAGAAGCTCTGCAGCGGGGCAGCGCTCTCAGTCTGCGGCTGCAGCAGCTGGAGCTCACCGCCTGCTTACTGGGAGCCAAAGCCAACACCAGGGAAAGGAGGCACAAGAGAACCAGAACGGAGCGGGGCAGACTGTCAGACCGTGTTGCAATAAAACGAGAGGTTTTCTAAAGGGAGTCTGGCAGCTGCAGATCTTTGACCACAGAGGCCGCCAAAATCAACACAAAATGAAAGTTCCCTGTCGTAACTTTAACAATATTACAGCAAATATTGCATTTATCCCCACATACAGATTTACTCAACAACCTTTCAATAATTGCATTTAAAATATCCTGCATGTCACATAACGTGTATGTGTATGATGTGCACAGTGTCCAAGAACTCATATTGAAACCCAAAAAGAGCCCAAAGTGCAGCTCGGTAACCAGGAAAAAATGTAGGCATCGTCCGTTTCTGTAAACGTTTTTGCATTCGGTCATATAAGAGACATACTTTAAAGAGCGACCGTTATTGGAAGTTCCATGATATAATAACGAGTAATGAGTCCACTAAGGGTGGGTGGAAGGGGTGATTGGCTCAAACAAACACATGAATTTTACCCAGGAGGCTGCTGTTCGTGTCCCGTGTGAAACCAAAAGATATTAATCTGATTATTTTCTTTGTACCTTTTTTTAACCCTCACAACCAAAGCTGTCATGTACGCCTCTGGGTGGGATTGTCCCGCTGCTCAACATAAATCCAGTACTCGATGTCCTACTTGGAAAAACGATTTGGCGGTCCAAAATGCAGTCTTGTTGACTTTGATCAGTATACATCTGAGAACTGAAGCTGAAGTAATGTTGGCTGCTGAAGACGGTTACAGCATTTCATACAGTGCTGGAAAGTGGTTTCAATGTTACATACATGCCAAACTGATATATGGACGACGGACAAAAGGCTGGGAGAAGCCCCGTCAAAGATGAAGCGACAGGAGAAGAGGTGAGACTGAGGGAGTTGGCTGATGACCATCCATCACACTGATGAACAGGTTACATCAACAACAACATGGCATTACAGAGGAGAGGAAGAGAGGGATAAGTGACAGGACAAGAGGAGAGGAAAGGAAAGGAAAGAAGGATATGACAACGGAGGAGAGGGGAGGAAGCAGGACAAGGGGCGAGGAAAGGAGCGTGGGTGAGAGGCGATGAGAGAAAAGAAGAGGAGAGGAGAGGAATGTAGAGAAGATGACAGGGAAGGAAAGAAGGGAATGGAGAATGGATGGGCGGGGTAGGGAGAGAAGATGAAAGGGCAGAACAAAAGGATACAAAATAATGGGGGATGAGAGAAGAGAGGACAAGATAAGACAGGAAATTAGAGGAAAGAGAAAAGGAAATGAGAGGAACAGATGGGAAAAGGAGAGGAGAAGGGAGAAAAGGAGAGGAAAGAAATGGACAGAGGTAAGAGGGGTAAGGCAACGGGGAAAGGAAGAGAAGAACGGAGATGAGAGGAGAGAAAAGGAACAGAGAGGAAAATAAGAAGAGAAGAGGTGATAAATGGAGATAGATGAAATAACAGGAAAAGAGGAGAAGAGAATAAAAGAGAGAAGAGGAATGTCGAGAAAAAGGAAATGAAAAAGAAGAGAGATGACAAGGAAGGAAATGAGAGGAATCAGGAGAGATAGTGAGGGGGAAAGGGGGTAAAAGGGGGGAGGAAAAGAAAGTAAAATAGAGAGGAAGAGGAGAGGACACAAAGGAAATAATATGATAAGAGAAAAGAACAAGAGGATTAGGAAGGAAAGGAGACAGGAAGGTAAAGAAAGAAGATATTATGTAGGAAAATGATCAATTCTGAAGAAGGGAGGAAAATGAAGAAGTAAAGATGAAAGGAGAGAAGAGGAAAGGACAGAATGAGAGGAGACAAAATATAAGGACAGGTGATGAAGTCGGGATAGGGAGAAGACAAGAGGAAATTAGAGGAGGGGATGAGAGAAGAGGAAAGGAAAAAAGAGGGGAGGAGATAAAAAGAGAGGAAAAAGAGGGGAGAAGAGGTGATGAAAGAAGATGGGTCAGGTGGAGAGATGAGATGATAAGAGAGGAGGAGACAAGATAAAAGAAGATTGGTACGGAGGAGAGAGGAACGAAGAGGAGAGAAGACTGGAGTAGAGGAGATAAAATAAGGTTTGGAGGAGAAAGGAAGCAAGGAGAGGAAATAAGATAAGATGGGTAGGAGAGGAGACGAAAGAGGAGACGAGATCAGAGGAGGGGAGGAAAGGACAGAACAACAGGAGAGGACAGAAGGAGGGATGCAGAGGAGAAAAGACAAGAGGACAGATGAGGGGGGGAGAGGAGATAAATATGAGTAGCGAGAGAAAATAGGGGGGAGGAGGAGGAGAGAAGACAAAGAATAGACTCTCAGTCCCTGTTCACACAAACTCCATCACTGCTGCCTCCAGTCATCCTGCTGCGCTGATACAGACTGAGGTGTTCCAGACCTTTCTAATATCCTGCCCTAAAGAGGCAATGGGCACCACGCCACACACACACACACACACACACACAGTGCGTTTTATTAGCGCTGTGTGAAGCAGATAAGACGTTCCAGGCCGGAGAGCAGGAGTGAGGAGGGTTCAGGAGATCGGGCCGCACGCTAATAAAGATGTAGCTCACGTCCCCTGATGGGATTATGCAGGAATGTTCCGCTATTCTTGTTATTAAAAAAAAAAGCAAACAGAATCCACTCGGCATCAGATTTTTCCCTCCAAACCACCTCTGCCATGTTGCAGCTGTGCTGAGACCTGCATGCCTCTGACTTCACCGCTTTATTCTGAGCTCAAGGCCTGCGGACCGACTGTGCCTGCACTGATACCCGTCTTCTTCTTTGCAGGTCTGATTCATCAAATCGGCACATTATGAATAATATAGTGTGGCAGCCGGAGGGGCAACCCCAGAGGGGTAGTGATAGAGGGACGATATTGCCTGACATGGAGGCGGAGCCCCCATGTCAGGGAATGGAAAAGAGCGCCAAACCACCATCAGCCCAACAAGCAACACCTGAGGAGGAGAGACGAGGGAGCGACCACACCCGATCAGAGGAGGAGGAGGGGACTACAAAAGGGCCCAGGAAACAGGAAACCGGGAGAGAGTAGGAGTAGAAGAGGAAGAAGAAGAAGAAGAAGAAGGAGCCTAATCAGCGAAACCCTTGGAGAAGACTGCCTTACCCCTGGATCACCCTGGAACGTCTGACTACCCGCCCGGCTCACGACCCCTGCCTGGACGACTACCCTGCTCCTGCCCGCGCCCTGGACCGTCTGAGGAATACCCGTTGTGCACCGAACCGGGGAATTGGACACCGACCATCCCTCTGGAAAGCGGACCTTGTGTTATTGAGTGTCTATCCTACCTCTTTCCACTCTCTACCTTCAGTAAAAACCTCACTTGAACCGTTTATCTGCCGACTGGTTGTGTTTATTGGTCAGTGTTGTCGTGAAACCCCCTGTCCACCCCGGGGGCTGTCACAACTGGTGGAGAATGTGGGCACAACCCGGTTCTGGCAACGCTGACCGATAGACCAACCGACCCAGTAAGCATGGCCACCCCGGTGCCATTTCAAGAGCTGCTAGCGGGGCTAATCGCTAGCAACCAAGAAACCCAAAAGCGCCACGAACAAGCCATGCAATTACAAATGCAACTCCTCCAATCCCAGCAGCAACAACAATACCAACAGCAAATACAAATGGAGAAATATATGGAATTGCAAACAGAACGCGCGGATGCCATGCAAAGCGAAATCAAGGGCATGTTACAAAACCAACAGGAGCAACATACCGTGGAGAAAGCCAATCCAGCGCGCTTCATTCTCAAACAAACGGCAGCTGACGATGTTGAAGTTTTTTTTCAAATATTCCAGACAACGGCACTCCGCGAAAAATGGCCAGAAGATCACTGGGCAGAGTTAATAGCCCCTTTTTGATCCATGAAACGCAAGTAACGTATCAGGACTTAGAGCGCGCGGGAAAAGTTGACTTCCTGGTTTTGAAAGCGGAAGCGTTACAGCGATGCGGGGTCACGCTGTTCTTAAAGGCCCAACGATTTCATGAATGGTCATATGACGCCTCACTTTCTCCGCGAGCCCAGATGCATGAGATCAAAAGGATTACGACGGCCTGGCTACACGCAGAGCCAACAGAGGTGTCGCCCACCGATCGCGTGGTCATGGACAAATACATCAGAAGGACTCCCCGTAGAGGTGCTCGTCGGCCGAGACCTGCCCGTGTTCCAGGAGCTTTGGCGCAGCCTGGTGGTGAAACAAGGTACGACCCCTCCCCGAAAGTACAAAAAGAAAGCCATCTGTGGGCTGGGGGAGGAGATCTCCACCTCTCCCCTATCGGAAGGAGTCGCCAGTGCCGTGGCCCGGGCGTTGGTGGAGGCCACCCAACCCAACCCCGATGACGTCTATGCCACAGCCATCGAGAACGACGGACCCTCCAGCCCCAGTGAGCCCGAAGGAGAGGCGCCGCCCATCCCCGAGGAAGCAGATACCCCCTCCCTCGACGAAGAGGAGCTGGCCGGGCTGTTTCCCCAGGACCCGGAGGAGCCCATCTTACCCGGGCCCCTCACAGGGAGGTTTGGGACGGCCCAGTTGGAGGACCCCAACCTAGCCAACGCCCTTCGGCAGGTGGCCGCCGTAGACGGACGACCACTGGACGGGGTAAGAGACCTCCCTCCCACACATTTCTCCATATATAACGGGCTCCTATACCAGGTAGTAAGGAGGGACGGGGCCCCCCTCAGGTGGTTACTGGTGCCACGTCCTTTTATACCCTCTGTCCTACAGTTAGCCCACTCCCATCTCCTAGGTGCCCATCTAGGAGTGGAGAAAACCCTGGAAAGGGTGAGGGCCAGGTTCCACTGGCCCGGAATAAAAAAGGCCGTAGAAGATTACTGCCGGAGCTGCCCCGAATGTCAACAAGTGGCCCCACAACCCCATCACAGAAACCCGCTGGTGCCCCTGCCGATCATCACCGTCCCCTTCAGCAGGATCGGGATGGACCTAGTGGGGCCACTACCCAAGACCAACAGGGGACACAGGTACATCCTGGTTATTGTTGATTACGCCACCCGGTATCCCGAAGCCATCCCCCTACGCTCCATGGCCACCAAGGGCATAGCAAGGGAGCTTGTGATGTTGTTTTCCAGGGTCGGAATACCGGAGGCGATTCTCACCGACCAAGGGACCCCGTTCATGTCTAGGATCATGAAGGACCTGTGTGGCATGCTGAAGGTGACACAACTGAGGACGTCGGTGTATCACCCCCAAACGGACGGCCTAGTAGAGAGATTCAACCAGACACTGAAAAAAATGCTGAAAAAGACCATGGACCAGGACGGTAAGAATTGGGACCAACTGCTGCCATTCCTTATGTTCTCCATCAGAGAGGTGCCCCAGGCGTCTACAGGATTCTCGCCCTTCGAGCTCCTGTACGGTCGACGACCCCGGGGACTACTCGACCTGGCCAAGGAAGCCTGGGAACACCAACCCTCCCCCTACCGCACCATGGTGGACCACGTCGAGGAGATGAGGGTGAGGATGGCATCACTCTGGCCCATAGTCCGAGAACACATGGCCGATGCACAGGCGGCCCAAGCCCGCGTGTACAACCGGGGAACACAACCCCGAGTGTTTAACCCAGGGGATCGGGTGTTGGTCCTGGTGCCCACGGCGGAATGTAAGTTTTTAGCCCGATGGAGGGGACCTTATGAAGTTATGGAAAGATTGGGGCCGGTAAACTACCGAGTCAGGCAACCAGGTCGAAGGCACCCGACGAAGATTTATCATGTTAACATTCTCAAGAAATGGGTGAGTAGGGATGCCATGCTCTGTTTCTCTCTCTCTACACCCCCAGGAAAAACGGAGCCAGTCGAGGTACCCGTGGGAGAAGAGTTGACCCCCCGGCAGAAGCAGGACGTCCGGGAAATGGTGGATCGGTTCCGAGACGTGTTCTCCCCGGACCCCGGATACACCACACTGGTGCAACACCGGATAATCACCGAGCCCGGGAAGAAGGTAAAACTAAGGCCGTACCGCATCCCCGAAGCCCGCCGGGGGGCGATAGAGAGAGAGGTACAGAGTATGCTGGAGGCAGACATCATCGAACCCTCGACTAGCGAGTGGTGCAGCCCTATAGTGTTGGTTCCGAAACCAGATGGCTCAGTCAGATTCTGCAATGATTTTAGACAGCTCAACGCCATCTCAAAATTTGATGCCTACCCGATGCCCAGGGTGGACGAAATGATAGAGCGCATCGGGAGGGCCAGATACATAACCACCCTCGACTTGACTAAAGGCTACTGGCAAGTGGCAGTGGCCCCCGAAGACAGGGAAAAAACGGCCTTCACTACTCCCATGGGCCTGTACCACTATAAGAGGCTGCCGTTCGGTCTCCACGGAGCCCCCCCCACGTACCAGAGACTGATGGACCAGGTACTTCGTCCCCATCGAGAATACGCGGCAGCCTATCTGGACGACATCGTCGTACACGGGGAGGAATGGGGGGCTCACCTCCAAAGACTGGAAGCAGTCCTGAAAGCTCTGCGAGGGGCGGGGCTGACAGCCAACCCCAAGAAATGTCGCCTCGGCCTCCGGGAAGCTGACTACCTGGGGTACACCATCGGCCGCGGCTGCGTCAAGCCCCAGGTAGGGAAAGTCGAGGCGATCCGGGAGTGGCCCCGCCCCCGCACAAAGAAACAGGTACGAGCATTCATTGGGCTAGCTAGCTACTACCGACGTTTTGTTCCCCAGTTCTCTGCCCTTGCAGCGCCCCTGACGGACCTAACCAAAAACCGGCTGCCAGATCGGATCGTCTGGACGGCAGAGACCGAGGACGCCTTCGAGAAGCTGAAGGAAGCACTTTGTTCCGAACCAGTGCTGGTGACCCCGGACTTTACCCAACCGTTGGTGGTACAGACGGATGCCTCCGAGACCGGGGTGGGTGCCGTCCTGTCCCAGCTGAGGGATGGAGAGGAGCACCCAATCACATACGTAAGCAGAAAACTATTACCTAGAGAAACAAGATACGCCACGGTCGAGAAGGAATGTTTGGCCATCAAATGGGCTCTGGGGGAATTGAAATACTATCTGCTGGGACGGCACTTTACCCTGGTCACGGACCACGCCCCCCTGGTATGGATGTCCAGAACGAAAGACAATAACGCCAGGGTCACCCGCTGGTTTTTATCCCTTCAGCCGTATGCTTTCTCTGTTGTCCACAGATCCGGGGCCGCTCATGGAAACGCGGACGCCCTGTCAAGACGGGACGCCCTAGGTTCCTGGAGCAGTCCTCCCCCCAGGTCGGATTTAAGGGGGGGGGTATGTGGCAGCCGGAGGGGCAACCCCAGAGGGGTAGTGATAGAGGGACGATATTGCCTGACATGGAGGCGGAGCCCCCATGTCAGGGAATGGAAAAGAGCGCCAAACCACCATCAGCCCAACAAGCAACACCTGAGGAGGAGAGACGAGGGAGCGACCACACCCGATCAGAGGAGGAGGAGGGGACTACAAAAGGGCCCAGGAAACAGGAAACCGGGAGAGAGTAGGAGTAGAAGAGGAAGAAGAAGAAGAAGAAGAAGGAGCCTAATCAGCGAAACCCTTGGAGAAGACTGCCTTACCCCTGGATCACCCTGGAACGTCTGACTACCCGCCCGGCTCACGACCCCTGCCTGGACGACTACCCTGCTCCTGCCCGCGCCCTGGACCGTCTGAGGAATACCCGTTGTGCACCGAACCGGGGAATTGGACACCGACCATCCCTCTGGAAAGCGGACCTTGTGTTATTGAGTGTCTATCCTACCTCTTTCCACTCTCTACCTTCAGTAAAAACCTCACTTGAACCGTTTATCTGCCGACTGGTTGTGTTTATTGGTCAGTGTTGTCGTGAAACCCCCTGTCCACCCCGGGGGCTGTCACAATAGACAAATTTTTTTTGTGACATTGTAAATTGAAATATACGCACAGTTTCTCTCATGGATATACATCCCGAAATCGCTTTTTTGTCTTTTCCCCAAAAAAGTTGATATCTGTTCAGGGGGTGCTTGATGGAGTAGCAGCGGGAGGCGGGGCTTAGCGATGGGTCAACTGCACTGTGCAGAGATGCTTCAGATACAGTGGCGGCTGGTCAATAGAGGGCCATGGGGCATGGCCCCACCATGAGCCACACAAAAAAAAAAAAAATAATAACAATAATAAATTATACAAATTGTGAATATTTGTGTTTTTGAACTATGGAATGTACCCAGTAATGTGTGTAAAATATGATATCTGCGCAAAATATATGCTTTTCCTGCTCGTCCTCTCCGCCTGTGTGCTCTCTGCTCGTGCTCTCTGTCTGTGTGCACGACACTCTGAGAACGCGCAGCTTGGGGAGCCTGATCATTTTGGCCCAAAAGAGACGGGTCTATGAAGCAGTTTAGCCAATTGCTGATTCAAGATATAAATGAGTGACATACAATTTAGCCAATCAGCGCCCTCAAATAGATTCAGCGTGGGGCCAGAACGATCTGGCCCACGAGCAGTACTCCTCCTCCAAGACCCGTTTGAGAGGAGAACTTTGGAGGAGATTCTGCAGCCAAAGAGCTGATATCAGATCAGCCTGACCTCACAATCAGACAGCAGACTCGCGGGAAAGGGAAGCAGTGCATGCGAAGCTTCTGTACTAGCTGTACACCAGACAGGTTTGGCTAGCTGCATGACGTCATGCTAATCATTTATTTAGCTTTTTAAAACAACGGGGACGGATCCAGCACGGACAGTTACAGGAGTGAGGGATGAGGAGGTAAGGAAACATGAGAACACCAGGGTAGGGAGTGAGGGATGAGGAGGTAAGGAAACATGAGAACACCAGGGTAGGGAGTGAGGGATGAGGAGGTAAGGAAACATGAGAACACTAGGACACACATGAGAACTCTGTCAAGCTACATATTAGACAAAGTGAACATCTTTTCTTCTACATAGCTGTCCTCAGTCTCATCTGCTTAACTTGGTCATGGAGGCATCAACATGTAATAGAGATGTTAAATTAACAGTGAAAACTCATCATAGCTTAATTTAACATCAGTATTCATAATTACACTTCATGTTTACTTCTCCTGATCTTTACCTCCTATAACAAGGTCCATAGGGGCATCTCAATAAATAAACATGTTATATTATATTATATAAGTGTTATTTACTGATTGTTTTCGTGTTGGAATACATGTTAAATATTTAACTGCCAAGTAATAATGCGTGTTTCATACTTAAATTTTGTTGCATTAAATCATACTGGGATGTTTGCTGAAATTGATAGGATGGCCCTACCTAGAACATTTTCCACCAGCCGCCACTGTTCAGATATTTAGGTCATTCTGACAGAAACAATAGCCAATGCTATTCCAGCTGACCGTTCGACTTAAATGAACCAAACAAAAACTACGTGTTTATCATTATTCAGCTTTACGTTCTCAAAATTACAAACAAATTAGTCCAGGACCTTCGGCTTACAGCTTAAGAATAAGAGTAATAAAGGGTGCTCGGGAACACATATCGCTGCATCAGTATGTCCTCCAGGCACCGGGAAGCAGATGCGAAGAAGGGCAGATCTCAACAACATGAGATGGAATAAAAGACGCAAAAAAAGAAAAGCGTGCGATGAAAAGGACGTCGGTAAGTATCATGAAAGACGTTGCGTGTCACGGTCACAGAGCGTGGCCAATTCCATCCAGCAAGGGAGACCGAACCCTGGCTTCGGTTTGGACTGTGAAGCAATGGAGCCAGATGTCGAGACCTCAAGAGACAAAAAAACAAACTACTGTGCACATCTGAAGCTAAAAATGAGGAGTTATATAACCCGTTGTTACCTGGAGGAGTGTGTGTGTGTTTACGTGCATGAAAACCAATGAGCCACCTCATAAGGGCCACACACACACACACACACACACTCTAAGATCGGCATGTTCAGACAGCGCTGCGTGTGTATCTGTTTTTGTGCATGCGATGTGGCCATTAAGCCTGTCATGGCATCCCGTTCAGCGTCCGTGTGAGTCCTTTCTCCTCCCTGAAGGGCCTGCTGATTGGATGGAGACCAGGAAGGAACTTTTTTTTGTTCACGGTGTTAGCACGGTGTCGTGAGATCTACAAAACCTCACTGGAACCAGTTTCCCTCCAGACGCACGAGTGCTCCCAGTCCTCTGTGATTTGTTATTCAGCCTGGGTCTCTGCTGCCCTCAGTGATGACAAGAGAGGCCACAGAAGCGAGGAATAATCTAATCCGACAGGAAACGCACATACACACATTTAACGGCATACAGGACACACCCTCAAATTGACTTTCTATACACACGCACACACACACACACTCACACAATTTAGCAAGGAGCCTCAGTTCATTTGTGTGGAAATCCATGTTGTAGTATTGTAATATTCCAAACAAGTACCAGTCGCTATGAAGAAAACACATACACACCCACCCAGAACCAAATAGGCCTAAATATTGATGGTAGAGTTGTGAATCCCTGGCTGCCACAGCAGTCAGATTTCCATCCAAATGTTTCGCAAATTCAAACTGGATTTCGAGAAATTCTGCAAAAGAAAATGCGAATAAAAGTTTGATTCCATCCACCACCAATTTGCGATCATTGCGAGTTGGTTTAAGTGAGATGAGAGGCAGGTGGCTCCAATTTTCCAGTCGTAAAAATCATTAAACCGCTGCAGAAGAAGAAGGCGCAGCGAGCTGACGTGATGAAAAGAGCGCCAGTCGAAGCTAAAACGGTAAAAAAAACAACGTAGAAAACCGGATGGAATTATGACATTTCTGTTTGTTCCGTGCATTAATGTGAGGACGGCAGTGTCACTTCTGCGTGGCGCGATGAGGAGACTCTTTTGATGTGCAGCTATTTTGCGTTCTTCAGCTGGACGTTTTGACTCGCATGCTTCTTCTGCTACATCTGATTCCGCTTTCATCGATGCTCCAGCGTTTCCGCCTCAGCAAAGCGTAAAAAAAACTAGTTTTGGCTCGATTTGATTGGAGAACCTTTTTATTTAAGTTTCCGTAATCAAATGGTATGTGGCAGCATTTTTATGAATTCATCCGTCATCTCGTCTAACTCTCGGGGAGGAAACTAAATGTGACGATCGATCACGATACCCCGCGGTGCTGCGGAGGACTCTTCTTGATCCCGGACCAGCTGTGTAGGCGAGATAGTTTTTTTTAAATAACTGATAATCCTCTTATCTGGGTCATCTACTGTGCTGCTCTGCTCTCTTCACACACACACACACACACACACACACACAGCTCACCTGTGTATAGCCGGGCACGCTCCAGCACTTCTGCTATCTGATGGCGATGTGCTTTCTCTCTGCCAGCAGCAGGACCAGCACTGACATACAGGTGGTGAGGAATCCTGGTCTGTGAGTGAGTGAGTGAGTGAGTGAGTGAGGGAGGGAGGGAGGGAGTGGAGTGAGGGAGGGAGTGAGTATGTCCATTCACCATACCGTAGCCCAAATGACAAAACACCTAAATAGATTTTTGTTTTTTCTCTGCAAAAAATGGAAAACTAAGATACCTGTAAAGTGTTTGAGGGTTTGACTCCAGTGGCGTAAAGTAAAAACATTAGTACTCAAATACTGTACATCAATACAATTTTCAGGTACTTGTTCTTTACTTGACCTTCTCCAATTCATAGTACTTTATACTTCTACTACTATACTTCTATTTATTTTTTGTGAGTTACTTGTTTCTTTGATGATACATAAAACACATATGATCAACGTAATAAACTTTGTTTGATTATTGAAGGTTTAATGCTCTGCACACCCACACAGGGTTTTCAGTTATGGGGTAGATTGTTCCCCACCACTGTCTGTCTGTCTGTCTTCTTGTGTGTGTGAAACCTGGACCCAGAGAGTCTGTAAGCATGTCCTGTGCAGATATACCATCTACCTATCACTCACTGGCGTAGTTGGCTTTGTTGTGGTCTTTCGTCCTTCCATGGCCTCGTTTCCCCTTTGTTTACTTGAAGCTATGGTCACAGTTCTTGACCCCTTGAGTGTTGGTGAATCAACGTATCCTCATACAACGGTTTGTATCATAACTTGCAAAAAGTGACCCCCACCCCATTTTTTTGTGCGTTTTCCTACGAAAGCCAGCAACACGTGTCCATTTCCACTCGTTAACATGCATACGTTTTTTTTTCAAAAACAAACTTCTATCTTCACGGGGAAAAAAGCAGAAAAAGATCGTCATCTGGGATAAAATGACTACGGAAGTGCCGTAGCTACATTACGCAAGTAACGTAACAAAGACATCAACGCTGACTTCTCATTTCACATGGGGAATGAGCAGCGGCACACTATTTTTCGCAGGTATAGCTACGAGACCAGCCTGTTGTGAATAATGACAGTCGCTCTGGAATAAACATGAATTTTTATGTATCCGAGGGAGAAGAGTCGAGGTGCGTGGTCGTTTTAGGATCCCATCTCCTGCCAACAGTCGGCCCTGTTGGTGTTTTCATTCAAATTGTAAAGGGTGGATGGAGAGAGCATGAAGGCGCAGCTCTTCAGCCGATCGGTGAGGAAATGACTGGTGAAAGGAGAGGTGAAAAGCCCCCGCAGCTCAGTGCATTATCGCAGTCATCAGACGCTCTGTGATTTGTAGTGGGGCAGCACACGGAGGGGGGGACATGGCCCTCATGTTGAATATCTGTCACGGGAGTTCACAGATAGGACCCAAACGCAAGACCACAGGAGACAGAAGTGAATGTTAAACAGGTTTTATTTATAGACAGGTGGGTGCAGGTGTGGAGCCCGTGGTCCGACACCCGAGTGGCAGATCGACAGTGTGATGTCCCGTGGCTCGACACTGGAGAGTTGACAGATCGATGGTGTGAGTCCCGTGGCTCGACACTGGAGGGCTGGTGAGTTGACGGCGTGAAGTCCCGTGGCTCGATACTGGAGTCGACAGAGTGTAATCCGTAGACCACAACGAGAGCAGAGCGGCGGAGCGCATCCACAAACACAAGGAGGGCAGAGCCGTGGAGTGTAATCCACAGGGGTTCAGCGGGTTGAAGACGGTACGACCTGACACTCCCAGACTGCAGGACCAGAGTTTATATAGTGGCAGGCTACTCATTAAGGGGCCCTGAGTCTGGTGTGTCAGGCTGCAGGAGGTGATCAGCTTGAGTGTCCTCAGCCGTGCACGATTAAGGGTGCGGCCCTGGGAGGTGTCTGAAGGCAGAGGACAAACAGAGCACATGGCACACCACAACAGACAGGGGAATCCTGGATCCTGACAATATCGGCTTACTGTAAACTACATGATAAATGCACAGGAGAGCAGAGGGGAAGAGGGGGGGGGCACCACTTTATTCAGACCAGGTGGCCATGCGTGCTACGGCCCAAATGACGAGCAGCTGTGCTGGAGTGCTCCCGCTAACAGACACACACACACACACACACACACACACACACTTTCTCCAGAAGACCCAACATGATGTCTGTCAGCCTTTTTCTGTTTTTTGGGATGCTCGGTCTCTTTCTGTCCATCCAGCAGATCACCACACTCTGCTGTACAAACAGCAGCATCACTTCACTGTCACTCTCGTTAATGGCAGAATGAGTAGGATTATCCTAAAGATCGGGCCAGATCGTAAGCACGCATCCAAGAGGAAGCCACGAAAATATATGAAAATATAATGAGCTTTTTTAAGCCTTTAAGTTCAAACTGTCGACAAACAAGCAGTGACTGAATCAGTTGTGTAAATCGAATGCAATAAATGAATAACGTTAATCCAATGACGTCTGACTGCTTGTACAAATCGTAGGGAAAAAAACAGGTAGTTTTAGTGAGCTTCAAATTTGGTTTTGACAAAACTGGTTTCTCCTTTATCTATTTGAAGATGAAAGTATGTGTCTCTAAAGCGGCTGTAATCAGGAGTTCAAGTGGGCCGGAACGATCCAGAACGGAGTTCTGACACCTTTTGATTAATAAGCAAATAAATCTGAAACAGTTTCATAAAAATGTCAAGCGAGTTCACTTTTTGAGTGTTGCAGCCTGTTGTTCCTTCCATCTGCCATTGAGATGATCATTAAACAACTAACTCAACAAAGTAATGTTCCCCCGCAGTCATTTCCCACTGTTGCACCACGACAATCTTACTTGGAATCCCCAAATTGGAAGCGAGACAAAAAGCGAGACCAGAGCAAGCGAGCGCTCACAGACAGACTAGATGCCTTGATCAATCAATGTGTGGTTGATAAATTCAATGCACACGTACAGCGGGATATTTGTGTGATTTAAACAGCTGTCTATGGATATTACACTTCGATAAAAACAACAAAAATTGACTAAAGGGGGTCTAAACAAGACTAATGACGGATAAAAGGAGGAAAGCGGTGGGGGGGCTTCCCTCCAGTAATATTAAGCCTGGACCCCCGTCTGTCCCCTCTAACTGTGGTGGAAAAATGAATAAAACGTAAACGTAATCTGTTTCGCATGACATCCAAAAAAGGCTTCCAAAAAGGCTTTCTGTGTGGATTGACCCCACCTGCCAAATTCCACTTCAACCTCTGGCTGTATGTATCATAGCATTATAATCATAACAATGTATCGTGACAATTTGAAAACAGTGTGAATGGAATCGCCCCTTGTGATGAACCTACTAAGGATTACATCACCTGAATCTGTAGCTCCCCTCAGAAGACACAGCAAACAGACAAAGCTAGCGACTAGCTTAGCGGAGCACTTAGCGGCTACAGAGAGGGATATTTCTCTGAGGAGTTGGTGGATATCACACTTCGTGGGGTTGGAGAAAACGTTGCCAGTGAATGCAAAACATTTGTTTTTTTGATTTTGCAGAGCCATCTTCCTAACAAACAAACTGAATCTCTGACGATTGCTGTTGAAGACCCGCTGTGGCGTCCTTGTTGGGAGGTTTGTGTGAACCCTTTTCAGGGGTGCATTTTTGTAGGAGTACTGTACGCTTGTCGATTACGTGACTGGCATCCCCTACTGCGAGCCGAGCAGCCGCGCTCCCATGTTGCAGTCGCCTGTGAGTTTTTCTTTGGAGAGCTCTTATCTCTTGCAGCTAGAGCATGGCACTAGGGGCTAAGGGCAACAGATTCACGCCAAGTGCTCTCTCTTTTCCCACCTCTATGTCTATGTGTGTGTTTATGACTTTCAGATCGACTGAGTGGCATGCCTGTCTCGCACGAAGTGCCCGTTTTCACGCCGAAGCCCGTTCCAACGTCAATTTGCTTTGTCAGTCAATTTGCTGAATGGACCGCCTCGCCTTTCATGTTGAGTTGTTTATCTGGCCCAACTCTGTTCTTACATGGCCCCAGAGAAACAGACAGCAGGAAATCCCGCATATGAACTGCTGCTCTGAGTACAGTGCAAGAGATGAGCCTCCATATCACATCTGTATTTGTAATCCTGTTATCCACAAGGTACTGAAAATCAGCAGCCGGTCATGGCAATAAACCCTTTCGCACAACATGAATTTATACCCATACCGTGCTATTCCTCCACAGTCGGAACAAGTGAATACGCACATAGACAGGCAGAGACAGTTAAACTCATCTTTGTGAATGCATGTCCAAAGATTTGATATCCGGCAGGGTGTCCCGAACATCCAATCAGCTCTCTGGTCCGGTCTGAAGCCGGGGCTGCTCTGAGGGAGCCGGGCCGTGACTAACGTGAACCACCGTCACCATCACTGAGCTGGCAGCCAGGGAATAAATACAGCTGGACGAGACAGTGGACCAGCACGCCTTCCAGTTATGTTTGGTCCCAGGTGAACCTCCGCCAGACAGGGAACTAGTAGATCAGCAGCACGGACTTCTGACAGGCTTTTAGAGAGGTGGCGACGAGACCTCGAACACATTATGTCACTCAGCGACTGTGTGGTAACGTACCTATAAATATAATTGTGTTATGAAACGTTGGAACTGCAGACATATGTAATCAGTCAAACGACAGCTTCTGACACAACAGAACAGAAACAGAAATTCCGTAAGATACACCAGTAATTTGACACATAAAGTCCAATTTTCACATCATGGGGAATACTCGACACCCCGGGAGAACAATTCTATAGGGTCTTCTGTGGCTCTTGAAGAGCTTTAAAAGGTTTTACAAAATAACCCTGATGATGTCTTTGGGGTCACCTCAGCTTGAAGACTACATATTTCTGACAGAATGCCTGTGTTATAAACAAGGGGGAGTGTGGAGTTCAAAGACATTGGCATTCAGAGAGTCTAAGGAAGCACTTTCGAGTTGCATTATGGGAATTGTAGGATACACCATTTCAGGTGTCACGATTTCACATCTAATCATTTATAAAATAATCTTTCTCTTATGTACATATAGGCTACTACAAAATGTATATCTTTCTATCTGTATTTGTGTCCTTTGCATATCTCTCGTTCATCTGATCTCCTTCCAATTGGCGGGAGAATTGATGAAGACCCGAGGAGGAGGAGGCAATGGGGCGATGCTTCAGGGCTCTGCAGACGTCAAGCAGCGGCCCTTTACAGGCTGCGGCTCATTGACTGCAGGACACTTTTGCTGCTGGTTATTGCATATACTTCACCTGACCCGCCAGATGATTTGTTACACCGAACCATCTCTGAGAAGTCATCATTGGAGACTGTTTGAATGAAGGGCCAGATTTGCCAGATGATTGGATGAACCATCTCTCAATCAAACTCTTGGCGAAGCCAGAAGGGAGAAGAGCGAAAAACCTCTTTCTTTAGAGTCTATGAAGTCAACGAGTGATGAGCGGTTCTTCGAGAATACCAGGGGCCAAATAATTGAGTTCTGTACGGCCACGCCCCTAACGGGCAGCGCACTACTCTTTGTTAAATAATTCAATATGTACAACATTTCTGCACATTCGTCGTCATCAGGTATTTCCTTGATTTTTAGGTCCAGTTCTAGCTGAAAACCGCATGCCCCTCAGCACTATGTCTGTTACACACACTGAAGAGACACACAGATCTGTTTTTGACGGCAGTATCAATATTGGGCGACTTCTTACTAAATTTGGGTCCAGTGTTTGTTTTGATCAGCTTTGATGTGGCAGATCTCTAACTTGTCGATCAGTCTTCCAGCAACCGTTGATATTTGCAACTGACATGGTTTAACACTGTAGAAATATTGCAGATTCATGATTGGACATTCTTCCCCTGGGCCCTTTAAAACCAAGTTCATCACGCCATTGCATTACTCGTCCACCGTGAAAAAAGTTCTGAGAATAATTACAGAAATACTGTATATTTATAAAAGCAACAGAAATGTGTAAAAGTTAAGGACAGATGTAAACGTTCTACAGGACATTATACAATATACAATATATATATATATATATATATATATATATATATATATATATATATATATATATATATATATATATATATATATATATATATATATATATATATATATATACAATATACAATCCATGGCAGCTCCTGTAGCCAAGTTGAGAAGCAGCCCGTCAGATCCACGGCCCATTTGAGCTGCCTGGTGGAACCGCGCTGCCCGGGCCTGTGTAACTGTAGTGTTGGTGTGACCCATGTCCCGTTCTCCGTGGGCAGAGTAGAGACATTCCAGCAGCTGTCACGCTCCCAGCCTTAAGTAAACCCTGCTGGCGTAATCGTCCGAGGGAAGCAGCCAGAGGAGTTGCTGAACCGCTGGAATCACGCACTCACTTAACAGTGCCCGCATTGAACGAGGCTTAGCGAGCGAGGCGGCCCGGGCCAGATCTGCAGCACCTGCAACACCTGACCCATCCAACGCGTCATTCACGTCATGTGGGATTTGATATGACATTCCTGTTTGGGGAAGCTGTTCACGTCAGATGAACTCTAAATGAGGTAACGATAACAAGTTGGGTTTGGCAGTGGGCCCAGACCTTTTTGATTTTACAAATTCTGACATGACCCCTTGTATATGTGGAGGGAAATATCTGTAGTTTAGAATGAGGATCGGTACGTTTGTTTCTAATAAACCCGAGAAGATGGACAGATATTTGTTCAAAGTCAGAAAACATATGTAAAATGTATTTATTGTGTTATATGACGACACAGTTACATCATTTGTTTTCATTTTAAAAGTTTGGTTTGCCGGAGAGTTTGTGAGGCAACATCTGAAAAAGATGTGAATAACTATCGTAACAGCGTGTTATTAAGGCCTCGTTCATACAGAGAAATGCAAGGTACACAAGGAACACACGCAGGCTTGAAGGCTGACTAGACCCACCAGACCATGTCAACCACTAATTGGTTGACTTTTGCAGTTTGACTGGTGATCCGCAGTGCAAGTCTTCTTATTAAGATTTCTTTTACCTTGTTTCCCACCAGAACACTCTACTTTGCATTCATCCATTAAAATACATATAACTAGCTTCAAGGCTTTTACTATGAGAACACTTCAACACACGTTGTTACTTCGCTGTCAACAGTTTTCACAAAGCAGTCCCAGACTTATCAAGACCTTATTTCTCGAAAGACACTTTTGTGTTTTGAAATTCCATTTTCAATGATTGAAGCTTGGACGTTCTATTCTTTGGGAAAAGAAGCGTGAAATAGATTTTTTTATCAAAAATTCTACTAACTAGCTTTTTTGAATGAAGACCATGAGATGTAATTGAAAGCTCTAGAAAAGGTATTGTAACTGGACCGTTGAGTCAAGACTTTCGCTACATCACGTTTTTATTCCTCTGGGACGGCAACAGCCATGGCCGGAGGCTTTGTTTTTTCGGGTTATCCGTTGGGCCGTCCTTCTGTCCGTCCATTTGTTCGATTGTCCCATTCTATCCAATTCTCGTGAACACAATATCTCGGCTGGAAGGAATTTCTTCAAATTTGGTATAAATGTCCCTCAGACTCAAGAATGGACTCATTAGAATTTGGCGGCAAGTCCACTGTGACATCACAGAACAGGTTTTTGTTCAAAACTCAGGGTATCTTATGCTAATTATGACAATTTCTCACAAATATCTGATCGGATAAAATGATGGGTAGACATGGATTAAAACTGCAACTTGACTGGTTGCCAGATTCATACCGCTGGTGAGTTAAGATTGAAATGCAGCATATGTGCAGGCACACTCACATACAGTACGTACCAAATGGGTTAATCCCTGGCTTTCATTATGAGTTCCAGAGTAACATGCATCGCATAGACTAGTGAAATACTTGAGGCATAGAGAACAGTGAATACACACACTTCATTTAGGAGACATCAGCAAATTGCCACCAAAAAAGGGCCACTGATGCATTTGCCCCTATGTTATTTACCACAGCAAGACTGCTGTGTTTGCCTCGTTATATACCTCCTTGTCGAACTCACACTTTCTCCCTCTCTCTCCGACATACACACATACACAGACACACACACAGAGGAGGGCCTGTAAGCGTCCTCCTCAATTAGGAGTGTTTAGCTTTAACAGTGCGCTGGCGTCGGCTAAGCCACGGCTCCCTCGAGACCAAGCCGCCAATCTCCCTGAGTCAACACATGCGTACATACAGTACCCTGCCCGCCGCATGAAATGACTCAGACACACACATACGCACACATGATCTTACACACAATTTGCAACCAACTGTAATCGGTCCATTAGTTTGCTACTTCAACACAGACAGCGCCCCCTCTGGAGGCCTTTCTCCACACACTGTGCCGATACACAGCGCAGGTCATCAGCCTCAACTGTCTGACATGTGGTTACATGCTGAGTTAGTGTGTGTGTGTATGTGTGTGTGTACAGGTGGTATACACTACACTCATTCATACAGAGACACCTGGTTGTCTTGGAGTGTGTGTGTGTGTGTGTGTGTGTGTGTGTGTGTGTGTGTGTGTGTGTGTGTGTGTGTGTGTGTGTGTGTGTGTGTGTGTGTGTGTGTGTGTGTTTTGACAGCTGGGTCTAACCAGGCTGCACGGTGTCCTCAGACGTCCCGCAGAAACCTTAACCCTTTGACCTGCCACCTCAATCGCCACCAGCTACACACCGCAGCTCAAATCAACTGCAGCAACATTCACTCGTGTGCTAGAGTCCCGTTTAGGCAGCCCTGTTATTCAAAGATAACGGTAAACAATAGCTGGATTCAATGAGAGTGTGCTGAACATTGACTCTAAGTAGAGAAAAAGTGTCTCCTTGATGTTTTCAAGGATACCATATAGGTTTATTCAATGGCTATCAGTAAAAAAAACATGTTTGCTTTCAGAGAAGTCAAATTCATGCTGGTAATAATAATGGAAGCTGAAGCTTTGTGTGTGCTAACAAAACTTTGTTTTAAATGTTGAAGGGTTATAGTACCAAGTGCGGAAGTGCATACTAATTAATCTTAATTTTTAGAAAGACTTCAGGAGAGTTTGAATTGAGTAACTCAAGCTCATGGAAGGGCAGCTAGCAAGGTAAGTGCCAGGACTTAATATGTTAACCCATTACACTCCGACTCCATCTTCAGTCGAGGATTGCCTCCACTCTAATCGATTTCCATGGGGAGGACAATTCCATTTTCCCTAACCAATCACTGGAGACCAACGTATCTGCCTGAATCTAGCGTCATTGTAAGCATAGCCATGCTAACGTACTGGTTTAGTGGAGCGAAGTAAAACCAAACTACGATGTTGGGGGATATCGATAAGTGTCAACACCAGACAGCGGCTTGACGACTCTGCTAGTGGCGCCGATTGCTGATTGGCTGATTGGCTAATTGGCGCTCACTGGTTCGATTCTCTTTCAACCGAGAAACTGAGAGACTGTTTCATGTCTTGATGCCCAAGCAAGCACATTCTTGCAGTTATGAACAAAACACTGCATCAAAATGTGTCTTGATTTAAACTGCTAAATGTATGAATTCAGGTTTCGTTAGCATCAGCTTACTTGGAACATTTTTAAGCTCTGTAAATGGATGTTTCTTATTAACATTCTCATTGGGTGTCATATTGACTTCTCTCCACATTTTCATATGCACAGGCTTGAACATGTGTCTTTCGATCAACGCCAACGTAGACAATTTTTAGTTTCAGCAGGTTATCTTCGGAACCCTGGACGCCAAAATGAACTACTTCCACTTTGCAACCTACATTTTTAAGACACTTTTATGTTTTGTCCGTCTGGCCATCCGTACAAAACATTTTAGAATTTGGCACCATCGTCCATTTGGACTCAAGGATGAAAGGATTACATTTCGGTGGTCAAAGGTCAGGGTTATTGGGTGTGTCCCAGTCTCGTGGACACTTAATCTCAGCAACGCCTTGAGGAAATTTCTTCAGATTTTGCACAAATGTCCACTCAAGGATAAACGGAAGAAGTAATTCTAGTTTCAGATTTGTATGAACTGACCATTGGTGCAATCTGAGAACAATTTTTTTGAAAAATATACACAATACAGAAAGGAAAGATCCATTAGGCCGATTTGCCACCCTTGTGTGTTGTATTTTTATCTCATGAAGCCAACCACTTTTGGTGAAAGGGTCTCTGAGTAAACTGTACGGAGAGGTAAGGTTGAATTATTCTTTTTCACACACTTGATATTGTTACATGATTCATGTCGATGTCAAGTTTTAAATGTTCCCCTGTGCCCGACTTGCAATAATGTGATTTTTTTGCCAACAGAGTATTTTTTTGCTGGGCTTTAACATTGCATAAGGGATCCCCATTTTCCAAAGAAAAGAGTGACTGTTGGTTATAATCCAACATCATCCTGAAACATTTTGACCACAGGGCTGCACTGTGCATGGACCCTGTTGGGAAAACACTCTGCTCTGGAGAATGTTCACTGAATCGAGTGTGTGTTCACAGTCCTGCTGTGTGTGTACGTGTGCGAAAGAGACCATGTATGTTTTTAACCTATGCACAATAGTTTTTATAACCGCTGGAGGGCACAGCCAGATCTGTCTGTTTGTGTGCGTTTGCACGTGCATGTCTACGTGGGCATGTACCTGTATGTGTGTGTGCGTGCTGACAGATCCTAAGAATGCATGTATTGTTTATGACTTTCCTGACGTGTGTGGGGAAAAAGGCAGGGAAACCGAAACCTAACAGGGCTGTTCGCTCGCTGCTCTCTGCAGCCCGTCCGCAGGCTGTACCAGACAGAAAATTGGGAGGGTTGGGGTCCAAATTACACTTGGTGAGAGAAGAGAACGCGGCATTTGTTTCCTGCTCGGCCTGTGTGTGTGTGTGTGTGTGTGTGTGTGTGTGTGTGTGTGTGTGTGTGTGTGTATGTGTGTGTGTGTGTGTGTGTGTGTGAGTGTGTGTTGTGGAGTGTGATTGCTGTGTTTCTCTCTGGTCTTGGCGATGGTGGCCTCACTGCGACAGGCTCTTTAAAGAGTATTATCGATTCTATCCTTCTGGATGTCGGTGTTCAGCCGAACATAAACACAGGAGACACTACCACTGTGTGTGTGTGTGTGTGTGTGTGTGTGTGTAAGCCATAGACAGTATATAAAGATGAGCGACGCATCTCCGACCCGACAAAAATGTGGAGCCAGAGCCACGGTAGCTGTTTGGCTAGAATCGGCACAACAACTAACCACAATATCTTTATGAATACATTCATGATCAGATTGACGCATGTTCACACAGACTCGTCATTCGTGTTTCAGAAACGTCATCTGCTTGCCTGCAGACTTACACTGCCAGGATATGAACACACACAACCTCAGCACTGGATAACCTCACTCATTGGAAATGTTGCTAAGCTAGCTAGCGATGAGATAGAGATGATTAGTTTAAGTTTGGCCTTGTACTCAAGAAGTGGTCAGGGCCTAGGCCCTGACCAAATCTAATTTCTGGTAACCCGGTGAGCACGGACGCCTCGCCAATCCCAGCCCTTGAATGATACATAGGGAGGGTCTTGCCAAGAAAAGCAGTGGGATCCATAATCACACGTCAGTGACTGTATAAACCAAAGTCTTTATACTTTACAGTCTGTTTGAAACAGACAATCACGTTCATGGAAAGTTAAAGTTATCACCCCTTGATGCTTCTACTCTACAATTCCCGCAAAGAACTGAGCAGGTGCCTCAGTGACTACTGCAATCAGAGCAGCTGTCAATCATAGCTGTCAATCATGACATCTCAGCCCCTTTTTTACAGCAATAAATAATCAAAACCAAACTTATCAGAAAAATTAACACTTCGAACATACATCAGCATGATAAGAACTACCTAAAGTGACAGAAACCATCTTTGTGAAAAATGTATTTGACAAGAATGTTTTTTTTATTTGGCCCATGTCCCATCCACTAACATGGAGGGGGTGGGGTTTATGTCATCCATGATCCCCTCTGACACAAATCTATGCGGTAGCAGAACAGTTTTCATGTAATTCACTCATGCAAATTAGTGCGTGTGACACAAAGAGCTCCACTTGCGATTGCTATTCGGGAAACATCTACCATGAACCTAAATACAACCCTACCCCTGTGTGCAATAGAGGTTCCCGTTTTCTTTCCATCAGATGATTTCATACAGAATGAAAAAGCTAATTTCTACTCACACCCGTCGTGATTGTGGTGTGACAACAAATGGACCAATTACAATCACTCTGTGTTAGTAGTTGTGTGATTCTAAATTACTTCTAAATCCACCTGCTGATTGTGAACTGTATACTGTTCACTAAGCAATCTAAAGTGATCCGTGGCGATGAATATTTATGCCAAACGTTTGGTAAAAATGGTAACACATATAATGCATGTCAGTTAAAAAAGCGTGCGGCTTATTGAACAATGAATTCATGAATCGACCTTAGTCAGAGGCCTAAGGATGTACAAATGTACAAATGATGTGCAACAAGTAAGTACATAGTCTGAATAGAGAACCAGTGTTTTCTAACAGACACGCTGACGCTATCCTTGTGCTGCAATAGAAAAGGAGACAAACAATGTTGTATGTTGTTCACAGAAGGTCTGGTCACTGCTTGAGAAACAGACTAAATTACTTCTTATTATTGTTTTAAAATGGTAATGTGACAAGCACACCTGGGGTTATTGGGAGAGTAAGGTTATACCTATGGGTGGGGGAAAAGAAAATGGGTAAAATATACATTTCTGGTGTACATTTTCATAATCATCACACATTCTGTCTGCCCCCCCCCCCCCCCTTCAGGTGTGGGGGGGGGGGGGGGGTCCATGCTCTGCAAAACACGGTGGTGTGTTCGGCTGATCGCTGGCGTTTAGAGGCTTTACTAAGTGGCACCTGGTCACTGCCAAAACAAACAAAACCGTGTGTGTGTGTGTGTGAGTGAGACACATGTGTGTCTGCACGCACACGCCTGGGCCAGCGTGTTGCTGCTAAGTGCCGCCGTGTGTCGGCCAACACAAACAGGCTTAATGAGAAGCAGCTCTTGGGACAGAGAGCGGGAAAGTGAGTGAGAGACAGAGAGAGAGAGAGAGAGAGAGAGAGAGAGAGAGAGAGAGAGAGAGAGAGAGAGACAGAGAGAGAGAGAGAGAGACAGAGAGAGAGAGACAGAGAGAGAGAGAGAGAGAGAGAGAGAGAGAGAGAGAGAGAGAGAGAGAGAGAGAGAGAGAGAGAGAGATGGAGGAGACCCGGCCAGGCCAAGCACACTGACCCCGCTGTCTCTCTCACACGGACTTAAAGGACACACTGTTCCCCTCCGTCCTCCTCCTATAGCATGACCATCACCTTCATCAGCCTCTACCCGCCCTCACTCCTCCACACTCCTTCCTGTCCCACAGACTCTCACCCCTGCCTGCTGGGGTGAGAGGGTGAAGGGGGGAGATCAGGGAAGGAGGGGGGGAGTACGAGGAGAGTGATGGCAATTAGAAGTACATTTGTGACTGAGTGTGGGAAACACGGGGTTGTTCTGTTGAACCGGTGGTTCTGAAGTGTGGAGGACATGACATGATGTGTCTACAAGAGAGTTACATACGTTTTATTTCAAACTTAAAATAGATACTGACTTAGTCTCACATCCTTTTGTTCGTACCTGTATTTCATATTTAACGGCTGATGATACAGTTGTTGCACAAAACAAACATCTGTGAGGGCCGACGGAGTTGATACATTGATGTTGATTAATGTGCACTACCTATATAGATTCATTAATTAATTATTCAATTGAATAAATATACAAATAAACTAAATGAAGTTATTGTCTTGTGTGAAACCAAGTCATTGTTGACTTTCTTTCTACCTTACTTTGCAACATAACTTCTGTACTTAACCAAAGCCAGTTATGTAACAAATGTAGTTTTAAAGGTAACAAACACACTCATTTTAACCCGAACCACAACCCTTAACAATCCTTACCTTCTTAAAAGTCGTTTTGTTGCGTCAGCAAAACTTAAAACGAAGTAAACATACGTTTGAAGTTTATTTTGAAAAGACACTGCATGCATGTAATGTCACACCCAGAACTGACGCTGAGGGGAACCTAGAGTGTCATGGGTTGATACGTGAGGCCACCGACGTGTTGCACACATTACAGAAGCTAGAGGACCAGAGATCAGTAAAACGAGTCGATTGACTGACTCCACTCATCAAGTAGCTCAGTGTGTCACAGTCCGTCTCAATCACTACTCCACAGGCCCTTCACTGCCGTTTCCCATCCATCCACCAGATGCCCTCGACAAATGACCTGTATCATGTAGTATACAGAATATTTATTATCTTTCATGAAAAAAACAGTGGCATTATGTAAACAAACTGGCATTTAAAGGGTTACACTTCTGAAAATGAATGAGTATTTGGTAGTTATGATCAGGACTGGAGTTAAAAGATTTAACACAGTAAAAGTCGAACATATTTTTATGGGAGTTTTTGACGCATTTGACATTTTCGTTCTCCGAGGACATTGGGGCAACTGTTTTTGCAGACTTAACAAAGGTTAAAAATGGATTTGATTGCTGTGATACTTGAGAGTTGAAGCCCCACTAAAGGCTAGACTTGACTTTTGACTTCAAGCTATCAATCTAGTGAAATCCCAGAACTAAGAATAAATAAGACAGTGGCAGTTCTTACAAAGCCACACAAGCGGAATATTTGATTATTGGGCCTATTTATTGAAAGGACTTTGAAATCATGACGTTCAACTGCCATTATCATTTTAAGTGGCAGTATTTATGTCTGAAAGACTTGCAACTCAATCTCTATCTTTCTTAAAAAACCTGTGACTGGACTCGGACTCAATGAGGGCTTTCGTCTTGACTTGGTCTTGACCTCAAGGACTTGAGACTTGATCTCATGAGGCTTAATCTCACAGTCTTGAGACTTGACTTGGACTCTGTCTTGAGAAGAAGAAAACTTGATTTGGGATTTGCTCTGACACACTTGAGACTTGAAACTTGAAATGCATATGACCATCCAATGAATAAATACCTGGGATGTTTGCCCTCAGGAATAACCACATCATTAACATCCTCTTTCACACCTGAGCAGATTCTGATGAGGTGCCCCTGAGCAAGGCACTCATCTCTGCGGGTCCTCCGTTATACCAGGCAGCTATACCTGTAACTGTAACTGTGTAGCAGAGTGTACCATCTAAGATGCCATTAAATCTGAAAACATTTCCCTGCGTCAAAAAAGAAAACCTCAAATACAAGCTGACAGGATTGTGTGTGTGTGTGTGTGTGCTGCATTACACACACTGACCCCTGCTTGTCAGGTCATATCCTGTCCATATCTTTTACTCTTTTTTTGTTTTTTACGGGTTGCTGCTTGCTGTTTGCTTTGGCTGCAGCAGGTCTATCGGGGTTCAGGTGCGAAGAGAGCGACAGAGCGAAGGCTTTTGTGGTTGCGTGTACAGTAAGCGTGTGTGTGTGTGTGTGTGTGTGTGCAGTTATTTTAGGCACAGTCACCGTGGTTGTTTATTTTTAGTTTTGAAAGACTGCGTGTGTGTGTGTGTGTTTGTATGCATATGTACATGTCTATGGGGATTTGTACACACCAGGCGTGTGTGTGTGTGTGTGTGTGTATGCGTGTGTGTTTTTTGGCAGTGCACTGGCGAGCGAGGGCTAGGAGGTTGTGGTGAGTTTGTGTGTTCAGGGACGCTGGTGTGAAAGAGCAGTCAGAGCTGCGCTTCCCCCCGGAGAGAGAGTTTAATTTGGAAGAACAAGGCCTCTAACACACACTTGTGCCGCTGCCGTCTCCCTGGCCGTCTCTCCGCACCTCGTCCCTCCCCTCCCCGGCACCCTCTGCCACCCTATACAACTTTAACCATCTCTCCATCTAGTCTTCCCTCACTTCTTAACCTTTGCATCTCTTTTCCTCCTCTGTCTGTCACAGGTTGCCTTTTGCCACTGGTTAGAAGGGACATATGCTCATTTTCATGTTCATATTTGTATTCTGGGTTTCCACGAGAACATGTTTACATGCTTTAATGTTCATAAAACACATTCTTTTTCTCATCTGTCGGAATATACCTGTATTCACCCGCTGTCTGAAGCGCTCTGTTTAAGTGCCTGTCTCTTTAAGACCCACCACAGTCTGCTCTGATTGGCGTTTGAGAAAAATACAAGATAAAATACAACTTTATTTATACCAAAATACATTCTTGCCAGAGTTTGATCAAAGATTACAAAAGAAGAATAACACATAACTACAGAATACAATATACACATATATGAACAATAGATTAACTGTTATTAAGTGTAAAATAAGTAGTACTGACTGCAAAATTCAACTAAATTAGAAAAATAAATTATTAGAATAAAAATTAAATACAAGAGTAAAAATATGAAGTGTATAAGAAGCCTAACTAACATCAGGGCCTATTAGAAACTAAAATAGAAAGGTAATATCGAGCATGATATGGTACAACATGGTCGGTATATTCTAACAAGCCTGCATGTGACGTAGGAAGACAAGACAAATCTGATTGGCTTGTTGAATCAGAATGTTTTCTGATCTCGGTAGTCCACAGAAAAACTGACTCAGTTGACTTATTTCAGTTTGTGGGTTGGTAGGCACCCAAAAACTGTGTTCAAGCACTGCAGAAGTATTTCATGATATGTCCCCTTTAATATAACATACTAGTTATTTTGCCTTTTTATTTTGTAGTTTACCCAACTGCAAACATGTACCTCATTTTCAGATCAACCACCTGGTTCACCTTTGACCTTAAGGGTACTTTACGTCATTGTGCGCAGACAGTTTTGCTGTTCAATGAGGAACTATTGGCACATTTTGAATATATTTACTTTCTTCTTCTACTCACAAAAAGAGTGGTTTCGATAATCTGTTTGCAACGTGTGTGATCGTCTGACCTGTTTCTAATCAAACCTCTCTGTAGCCATGTTGCAGTTTTTTCTCAGCGCTCAGCATTTACTTTGGTGAGTAAAATGTTATCACAACTGAAATTATGGTCAAACAAATGAAAAGGCTTGAGTTATGATAAAATGGAATCAACCTTGAATGAATGCACATGTTCTCATGCATGACATGTACCCTACTGTATCATACTTTTAACAAAGTAGTAGTTTGTTTATTTCGTCACAAATATTTCATGAAATACAACACATGCGCATGTTTCACGCTTCCGAACTAATGTAACATCATCTGCACAATATTACCGACATGTCGGCAGGTTCATTAAGGCGCCGTGTAGTCGCTCGCTTCAGCTGCACCACTTCTGTCCTGTGATGTGTTGCTGCGTTTGGTTCAGTCATTACTGGGTGGGTGTTTGTGCTTTGACTGTCCCAGAAACAGCTTGTCAATCAAACAGCGTGGTCAGCACTGTGACGTCTTTCACCTTGGGTTTTCTCTGGGTGGTGTGCTTTTCTGACAGCCATGATGACACCCTGACTGCCCAGTTTGTCTTGGTTTTTTTTTTCTTTCGCATGAACTTTTTACCTCCTGAAGATTTTTTCCCCCTCCTTTGAACTCTGGGGGTTTGTGGCAGCACATTTTACTTTTAGGAGAAATAACTAGTGTGTTGTATTAAAGGGGCCATATCAGGGAAAATTGACTTTTCAGTACTTGCTCACATACATTTGGGTATCTGAAGAGTCTACCAACGCACAAACTGAGAAATAAGGCAACTCAGTCCGTTTTTTTGTGGGCCGCCTAGATCCAAAAACATGTGATTCAACAAGCCAATCAGATTTGACTCCCCTTCCTACGTCACATGCAGGCTCATTGACTGATACTGCCCCGCAATGTGAACATCTCCACCCTCGATTTGAGAACTACCTTTGCAAAGGTGCACCATATTTTTCTCGCTAGCCAATCAGAGCATACTGGGTTCGTTTAAGGGGTTCTTAATTAAAGAGACAGGCGCTCTTAAAGAGACAGGCGCTAAAACGAAGCGTTTCAGACAGAGGGTGAATACAAGTATATTCAGAAAGACAGAATGAGAAAAACTATGTGTTTTTGTAAACGTGTTCTAGTAGAAAACCAAAATGCAAGTATGAACCTAACATGAGCACGACATGTCCCCTTTAAATGCTGACAGAGAGCAGCAAAGCAGACAAAGGTATTCCTGTATATTCAACTTTTTCAAGTGTTTTACCAAAAAGCAGTTGAGGGACCACATTAAACTTCTGCTGCTGATTCCCCAGCTTTATAAAAGTGTGTGCTTTTCCTTTATGCTGCTGTGCATATGGAGCAGCAGGCCTGGCTGTTGTCTGCAGCGTTCAGCAGGAGTTGTTTTTGGCAGGATATTATTTCGAGGGAGAGCACTCTCCTGTAGTTGGAGGATAAATCCAGGTAAACCGTTGGTATGCCGCGCCATAAATCTCCATGGCGTAGCACTGCCAGAGGGCACACATGCACAAATTCAGACTCGAGTTCACAACTATCAGACTATCAGAGTTGTCAGGTAGTTTGGTCTGAGAGGTACGATCTACCTCATTTTGTATGTGAGTGTTTAGTGATTCTGTCCCTTCATAATGACTGTTTTGGTTTCTGAGGTGATAAATGTGCTCTGGACCACCCCTCAGCTGGTGTCGGGCTCACTCCTCACTCAGCTGATTTATGCACTGAGGAGGTGCCCTGAGGGGAGTCTGTACAGTCTGTGTGTGCGTGCATGTGTGTGTGTGCGTGCATGTGTGTGTATGATCTGAGTCTGAATCAAAAGTGGAAATCGGTGGAAAACACTTCGAAAACCGTTTCATTTTCTTAATATTCTCCCGTCGAACTCTCCTTTCCAAATACCATCACAGTCAGACACACACATCAGGTCAATGTTGAATGACGTCATGATGCCCGAAATATCTGTGCTAATGCAAACTCATGCACAATCCAATGAGTATAGCTGGGCTATTAGACAAGAGCGACATCTTGTGGTCGGACCCAGTTAATGCAACTTCACTCTTTCCAGCTGCTGCTTTTGTTGAGAAACCTCTGGGAGCCAACCTCCACCCTGGTGGTCCTACAGACAGACAGCACAGTGTTTATCCTGAAAGATGAATCGGTTATTCATATAGAATTTCAAACTCGCGGGCCTTCATTTGTTCCAAAGGTTTAATTCACCCAACTCACAAAAAACGGACACAGGTTTAGGTGTGCAATTTGTACTGTAGTTTGAATTGATAAGGTTTTCAGATTTCCACCTCAGAGATGTTTGCCGCCTCCTTACGTAATACAATGAAGGAGAGTGGAATTTCATGTGTGGCGCTCACAGCAGTGAAGTGTAACTATAAGCAGCAACATTAGTTTCAGAGTCCACTGTGCACAGCTTTCATAATATTTTCTAAGATAGATTGCTTGGTCATTTCAGATTAGTGGAACATGAACACTGTCTTATTGCACACACTATTTAAACTTAGGCTATCCATTATTGTTTGCTCTTCTACCTTTTTTTGGGAAGTTATGAACATATAGTCTCTTCTGGGATTTCTTCTCCTGGCTACACTAAATGGATGAATGTTCAAAAAGCATTACTTCATTGCTCTTTGTGGTCAGTAAGGCACATTTATATTGATACATTGTAAAAAAAAAAATGAATAATAACATTTAAAAAATAAGCAAGGAAATCTAGAAATGGTATGTTGATTTGCATATTGTTGACATGAAGGGTTGTTTTCATGAATGTTTGAGTGTACTGTATGAAATATAAAGAACTTGAGATGAGATTACTTAAGGGAAGGACATGTTGAAAATACAGATAGTTGTTTTTTTTCTTTCTTTTTATATTGTCTTCTATTTTTTATATTGTTTCTTATGTGTATTAATTCATTATTTTGAAGACAGCGGCGCTGGATGGCGGTAACACGGAAACAAAACCAGCCGGAACCTTTGAAGTCAAGCTTGACGGCGAAAGCCGGATTTGTTTATTGGTGACACCTTGTGAACAGCTGTCGGCTGAGGATTATCTACATCCACCTCTCCGGCTAACTCAACCTTAATCAAGTTATATTACTGTTTTCCGCCGTTTTATATCCACGGGTAGGAGCACCGTTCACTGGAACACAACTGTTACTCTGTAAACTAACCGACAGCTTAAGCTAACATTAGCGTTAGCTTACTCGGCAAATGGCTCATTTACTGTTTCTGTGTGCTAACGATATGCAAGTTATGTTATTCAAATAAAAAAAGAATTCTGAATGAGAAACATGTCGCTTTGGGTTGTTTGTATAGTTACAGACACGCACGCCTCTTTAACTGTAACTTGTTAAGTGTAAGTCGTGTTATTGTATTTATCTTAAACCTCCCAGGTTGATTGGAGGACCGTCGCCATGGAGCCAGCCTGCCGTAAAGACAAGCCGAAGCTGAACTCCACCCCGACCAGAGGAGACCGAGCCCGGCAGAAGTCTGCACAGCAAGAGCACAAGCAGCGCCAGAGAGCCGAGGTGACCTAACGCCCCGCAGTCTATCCTGGCGGTAAATGTGATGTGTGCCACGTTACTTCTCGCTCCTGTGTGACCAGCTGCGTCCGCTGTCTTCCCTTCTTGATTTGCAGATTTATGCCTTGAACAAGGTGATGACGGAGTTGGAACAGCAGCAGTTTGAGGCCTTTTGTAAACAGATGCAGTCACAAGGAGAATGATGAGACCTGGACCAGGACCCTGCAACAAGGCCCCATGTACCTTCATACAATCAGACCGTTCTACTCACGCTGACGGTCAATAAGACAATCGTTGCTCTCGATGGTTTACATCTCAAATTCTTGACTCTGCTGGGCCTGCTTCAGATAGCAGCTTCAACAAAGTCTGAGCCTAACCCTGAACTCTGGAGTTGAACATTCCCGACGTGGAACACTGAAGATGAAAAGTATTGGTTCAAAAAGTGTATCGATCAAAGACAAGGAGACATGATTGTATGCTCACAATCTGATCCAGTGGCAATGTGTGTGTGAGGATTTGCACGTTAAATAAATGTATTTTAAATTGGATCTTGTCTCATCAGCGTTATTTCAGCTACTTCAACTAATGTACTAAATGTAAACAGTCACTGCGATGTTGGTAAAACATGTTCAGACTATACAACTATAACTCCAGCGGTGTTGCCATATGATCTCCAGTATTATCGGATGTTCCATCAGTGCGACCAATCACATCAGGAGGTTCTTATTCATTGATCCTCCGTGTCTAAAGCTTCATGTCGACTTCTATCGTTTGAACAGAGATTACACAATTAATGTGCAGTAAACATCCAAGTAGAACTGCTTTAGTGTCGAGTATAATGTTTGAATGTGATGTCAGAAAACCGCTGTTCAAGGAAATGAGAGGACAGCGGATAACTGGTTAGTTAAAATAGTCCTAAATAACAAACTCATATGGACACAGGATTTATAATCTGACAAACAGGAAACCTTTGATACAGCGGGAATAAAAGGGCGTGTCTGGGTCAGGTTCACCAGAGTTTCTGGATCTGAAACCCAGAGTTTTCCTCATCTCCGGGTTTTCACTAGCCCCACTTTCTGATTCAGGGCCCTGAATATACCAGAGCATTGTTGTCATGCACTGACCCATTTTTAGCTGAAAGCATTGCAGGTAACGTGTGTCCGAACAGCAAGAACTGGGAGCAGAGTTGCATATTTCCTACAGACACGTCAGGTTGGCGATCATCCTTTGTAACCTGTATGTAAAGGCTTAACTGAGCTTGTATGCTATTTATTTCCTACAAATACTGTCAAAAATCGAATTGGCATGTTGAAGTTGACCAAGTTCAACGCAGATGAGCTGTACGTTACCTCGCATAAGAGGCAACGATGTTAATAGCTCTGGAGGGGCAAAACATGATGGAAGACAGAAAACCAGCTGTTGTAAGAACAATCAGTCCGTCGAGAAGGAAACTTGTTTTTTTTTTTAAAGGTTTAAATGTTTCTTTCAATTCTTCACAATGTGTAGTTGTCTTAAAGGAAGAGCTTCTTTCAGTGGTCTAGGATTCAAACTGCCTGCAGTCATCAGAGTGTTCCTGTCAGTGGGTTTAGTGGGAATACTTGTTTGTAGCTTTTTCACCATTTTTCATTAATTTAACATCTAAAACATCCAGAAGTGAAATTTGTGTCAAAGGGAGAGTTGGAATTATTTCCAGCTTTTCTAACTCAACACCTCTGAAGCTCAGAGAGATGGAGTCGTTACAGAGCAGGTAACACTCTCAACACATGTGCCATGCCATGTGGATGTTTCTGCTTCATGTGCTTCATTTTCCAACATGTTGGTCTGTTACTCGAATATATATATATATATTTATATATATATATATATATATATATACTTTTTACTTTCTGATAAATGAGTTGGTACAAATTATGTATTGGTTAAAATGCTGTTGTTTCTCAATGTAAATTAATAAATCATCATGTCTGCACTTAGAAATGTTAGTCGTCTTTAATAAACCGTCTTGAGTTTCTCTATTTCACATCAGCCATCAGTCAACCAGAATAATATTTAATCATTTATTAATAAAGAATTATGTAACACATTATATGAAGGTCATGTCTACAATGATTAATAAGAACAATCTTAACACATTATAATGTATAAAGCTTCATAACAAGGCATCCTATAGGATCATCTCATCACATGTATCACCTGCATCAACTGGACACCTGTGAGACCAGATGTGAAGAAACTAGAACGTCTTCAAGATGTTCTTCTGGACCGATCAGTCTAAAAACAAAAGAATGATGATAATAATAAATAAAATAAAATACAATCAACACAAGTATTACAATAAAAAAGAAATAAGCATGAATGAATGAAATAATATTCAACCCGGCCTGTCTGATCCTGCTGACCTGTTCTGGAGCTCCCTGGCGGTGCCCTGGTCGTGGTTTGCTGCCAGTGGTCGGGGCGATACTGCCCCTCACTTTGTTTCTGTTGTTATTTTGAAATTGATGTACTTTCTTATGGTCTTTACTTTCACACACACACACACACACACGCACACACACACACACACACACACACACACACACACTGACACACACACACACACACACACACACACTGACTATATGATGTTTGCTGGCTTGTATCTCTCTGTTCTTGTCGTCCTCTTGTTGTTATGTTTATGTATTGTCTCTTGTCTTGTAATAAAAAAGAGAAATGTTTTCATAAGTGGAGCAGCTTTTAACCGAGGCTCTGCTTGTGAATGAGGAAGCAAAGTTGACATTCACAGCGCTGCTCCTCTTCCTGGAATGAAGCACAGCTTGATAAGCCCTCCTTCTTCCTCCTGCTCTCAAACACAGCGGCTCCACTCTGCCCACATGTTTCCTTGTTCCCTCCCCTTCAGATCTACAGTTTTAAAGATGGGTGTAACCAACATGGTGGTGCAGCGATAGAGCTGACAGCCTCCATTCACTGAACAAACACATGTTGTTCAGATCAGAAGTCAAAGCAGAGTCACTTCTAGTGAAGCGAAACTCAGACAGTCGTCGTCACTGAGAGGTGAAATGGCGCAGAAAGGAGTTCAGCTGGATCGGGAAATCCTCTCTTGTTCCATCTGTCTGGATCTACTGAAGGATCCGGTGACTACTTCCTGTGGACACAGCTACTGCATGAACTGTATTAAAAGCTTCTGGGATGAAGAGGATGGGAAGAAACTCCACAGCTGCCCTCAGTGTAGGCAGACCTTCACACCGAGGCCTCTCCTGCTGAAAAACACCATGTTAGCAGTTTTAGTGGAGGAGCTGAAGAAGACTGGACTCCAAGCTGCTCCTGCTGATCACTGCTATGCTGGACCTGAAGATGTGTCCTGTGATGTCTGCACTGGGAGGAAACTGAAAGCCCTCAAGTCCTGTCTCGTCTGTCTGGCCTCTTATTGTGAGAAACACCTCCAGCATCATTATGACGCGGCTCCATTAACAAAACACAAGCTGGTGGACCCCTCCAAGAAGCTCCAGGAGAACATCTGCTCTCGTCACGATGAGGTGATGAAGATGTTCTGCCGTACTGATCAGCAGTGTATCTGTTACCTCTGCTCTGTGGATGAACACAAAGGCCACGACACAGTCTCAGCTGCAGCAGAAAGGACTGCGAGGCAGAGAGAGCTGGAGGTGAGTCGACTAAACATCCAGCAGAGAATCCAGGACAGAGAGAAAGACGTGAAGCTGCTTCAGCAGGAGGTGGAGGCCGTCAATCGCTCTGCCGACGAAGCGGTGAAGGACGGCGAGAAGATCTTCACCGAGCTGATCCGTCTCATGGAGAAAAGAAGCTCCGATGTGAAGCAGCAGGTCAGATCCCAGCAGAAAAGTGAAGTGAGTCGAGTCAAAGAGCTTCAGGAGAAGCTGGAGCAGGAGATCTCTGAGCTGAAGAGGAGAGACGCTGAGCTGAAGCTGCTCTCACACACAGAGGATCACAACCAGTTTCTACACAACTACCCCTCACTGCCACCACTCAGAGAAGCTACAGACTCGTCCGCCATCCATATCCGTCCTCTGAGCTACTTTGAGGACGTGACGGCGGCTGTGTCAGAAGTCAGAGATAAACTACAGGACGTTCTGAGAGAGAAGAGGACAAACGTCTCACTGGCAGCGACTGAAGTGGACGTTTTACTGTCTCCTTCACAAGCAGAGCCCAAGACCAGAGCTGAGTTCTTAAGATATTCAAGTGAAATCACACTGGATCCAAACACAGCAAACACACGGCTGTTATTATCTGAGGGGAACAGAAAAGCAACAGTTATGAGTAAACAACAGTCTTATTCTAGTCACCCAGACAGATTCACTTCATGTTCTCAGGTCCTGAGTAGAGAGAGTCTGACTGGACGTTGTTACTGGGAGGTGGAGTGGAGAGGAGGAGGAGTTTATGTAGCAGTCGCATACAAGAATATCAGCAGAACAGGGAGCTATGATGAATGTGATTTTGGATTTAATGACAAATCTTGGGCGTTACTTTGTGACAGAAACAGTTTTACATTTTGGTACAACATGATCCAAACTCCCGTCTCTGGTCCTCAGTCCTCCAGAGTAGGAGTGTACCTGGATCACAGAGCAGGTATTCTGTCTTTCTACAGCGTCTCTGAAACCATGACTCTCCTCCACAGAGTCCAGACCACATTCACTCAGCCTCTCTATGCTGGACTTGGGTTTTATTGTCATGGAGACACTGCTGAGTTCTGTAAACTAAAATAGACAGAAGTGATTCATGGAACAGCAAATTAATTTCTGTTAAACTCATTTTGTGTCCATTTTTGCTGAGACCTGATTTTGTTCACCTGTCAATCAAAGATTGAGGGCGGTACTTTGACATCTTGTCATCATTGTTGTGTACATGTTTGAGTTCCTTCAGGTGGAGCTCCTTCCTGTGTCTGTTAAACCATGGAGGCTATCACTGCTCATGATGATCTTTGTTGACCTGAACTCACATTTCTCTGCAGGAAAATGTAAACTTCTCTGAGGTCTAAATGTTTGTTGTGAATGTGTATTGATGTATTAGTTTGTTGTTGTTTCTCTTCCACTGCATGTGTCTTAAAGAGAGAAATCACCAGAGCTTCTTTTATCCAAGAGATTTTGTTCTCACCACTTTCTGTAAAGATATCTTTCATTAAATTTACATTTATTTGTTTCAAAGACTAAATGTTGCTGTTGTCTGAATTGATGAGTCATACTGATGGATGTGAACACATTGAAGGTTTACATGATGAAGAAAGTCATCTTGTTTCAAGAAGATAAAATCCTCTGATCTTGTTGTAAGAACAATCAGTCTGTTGAGAAGGAAACTCGTCTGTTTGGAACTATTTCTTTAAGATCCAATGATTTGATATTGAAGTCTCTTTCAGTGATTGTACAATGTGTAGTTGTCTTAAAGGAAGAGCTTCTTTCAGTGGTCTAGGATTCAAACTGCCTGCAGTCATCAGAGTGTTCCTGTCAGTGGGTTTAGTGGGAATACTTGTTTGTAGCTTTTCTAACTCACCACTGAACTCAAGACAAATATCATTACAGATCAGCTCCAAACTGCCTCATGAGGAGCAGAATGAATCCACATCTCTGGTTACTAGTAAATCCTTCTCATCAACAATGAGAGCTCTGCTCTTCAGCAGCATGTCAGTGTGTCTTGTATGTAGGAGGGCAAAGCGTTCAGCAGCTTCTTCATGTGTGAGTCCACCAACATGTGAGACTTGAGATGAATCCTCACATGTTAAGTTCAACTCTTACTAGTTAGTTTGGAGACAACTTGTTGTGTTTTATATTTCAACCACAAGATGGCGCCATGACATGTAAAGCACACACAGGTGACACGTTACTGCAGGTGATACATGATGTTTGATCACCAGTGACGTCATTCTATTACAGGATGCCTTGTTAACATGTTTGGAAATGTATAAAAAGTGGTTTGCAACGTAGAGTTCTTGCTTGCAGGTTTTATATTCATTATACGCGTCATAGTCCACTCATGAATGGGGTAACGTGTGCTTGACTGACAGAATCGTTAGCCAGTCACAATCAAAACTGCGAGTGTCTCGCCGAGCGTATAAACCGATACGCCGAAAGTGAAATCCCTTCCTCGCCTGTTCCCTAAGCCTGGTTGACCCTCCTTTCTGCAGGAAACAGTTCATAAACACACAGGACATACGTCAGACACGTATTTGAATCGAAATAAGCGGGGATTTATCCATTCTCTTCCAGAAAATCAGCTCACGGTATGAAGCATTTATGATCATTAGATCATTAGTGGAGCTGATGGACTTCATCATGAGGGACGAGAAGAGGAGAGGGAAAGGGCTGCCACAGAGCGAGCTGAGCGCTATCTGTCTCTGTTTGAGAAACCAGCTGATCAATTGTGAATAAACATTTTATGTTTGAAATTCAACCCAGGATATTCATTTTTTAAAGGTATATTTATAACAAAAAAACAATTACAAAGTCCTATTATAATGTTCAGTCAGACTTACAAAGCAAGTGAGGCATGCTATGGCACGTCTCCTCTCCATCCTCTGCTGCATCTTGGCTCTTCTTTGATGGATTCGTCTCGTGAGTTGGGCAGCCTCCTCTCCAGCTTCTCGATATAGATTACCGACCGCAATCCGGATCTGATCCATTGTTGATCATATCAGTCAGTGTTATATGTCTTATATACTTTTGGTGCTGTTCTTTCTTATTTAATTCACCGTACATCCACAACAACCTTCCACAACCCTTTTCCCGACACTGGCTTTTTATGTGTGTGCGTGAGTGAATAAAGACCGGTCAATGTGGTGAAGTCATCAAGTGCTGCTGTTCCAATTGACCCTACTGCGTCCTCCCGTCCTTGGGAGTCTGGACACCAAGTCCAGACTCCCAAGTACACAAGTCCGTACTTGGTATTGAGAGACCCCATGTTTCCTTCCACTGTTGGTGTTGATGTGTTTGCTCTAACTGGCATTTGTGCTGAGTGTGTGCATGTGTGGTTCTGCTGAGTTCCGCTGGATCCTTGCTCCAACCTGCAGATCAGGTGTTTTGTGTCTCTCCTCTCCCTCCCTCCCTCCCTCCCTCCCTGTCTCTCTCTCTCCCTCCCTCCCTGTCTCTCTCTCTCCCTCCCTCCCTGTCTCTCTCTCTCCCTCCCTCCCTCCCCTCTGCCTCCCTCCCTGTCTCTCTCTCTCCCTCCCTCCCTGTCTCTCTCTCTCCCTCCCTCCCTCCCTCCCTGCCTCCCTGCCCTCTGCCTCCCTCCCTGTCTCTCTCTCTCCCTCCCTCCCTGTCTCTCTCTCTCCCTCCCTCCCTGCCTCCCTGTCTCTCTCTCTCCCTCCCTGTCTCTCTCTCTCCCTCCCTCCCTGCCTCCCTGCCCTCTGCCTCCCTCCCTGTCTCTCTCTCTCCCTCCCTCCCTGTCTCTCTCTCTCCCTCCCTCCCTCCCTGCCCTCTGCCTCCCTCCCTGTCTCTCTCTCTCCCTCCCTCCCTGTCTCTCTCTCTCCCTCCCTGCCTCCCTGCCCTCTGCCTCCCTCCCTGTCTCTCTCTCTCCCTCCCTCCCTGTCTCTCTCTCTCCCTCCCTCCCTGTCTCCCTCCCTCCCTGCCTCCATGCCCTCTGCCTCCCTCCCTGTCTCTCTCTCTCCCTCCCTCCCTGTCTCTCTCTCTCCCTCCCTCCCTGTCTCCCTCCCTCCCTGCCTCCCTGCCCTCTGCCTCCCTCCCTGTCTCTCTCTCTCCCTCCCTCCCTGTCTCTCTCTCTCCCTCCATCCCTCCCTCCCTGCCTCCCTGCCCTCTGCCTCCCTCCCTGTCTCCCTCCCTGTCTCTCTCTCTCCCTCCCTCCCTCCCTGCATGTGTGTGTGTGTGTGTGTGTGTGTGCTCCCCGGCTTTAAAAGCTACTCTGTCACGAGGGCGCTATCCTGCAGAGGAGCTCAAGTGAAGTCAGGGAAAGAGACGGACGGAACAGAAGACTGCACTCGCCTTCCCCCGGCTGTGAGTAACATGTTTGCCCTCTCGTGTATTTAGACGGAGCGGAGTGTCATTTATAGCAGAGCGTGACAATAACGTGCATGCACTGCCCCTTTTATGCCTGTGACGTAGAGTCCGCAGGGCCAGATGACTCAGCTGTTTGTGTGCTCAGTGAGCCTTGAAGCGCAGGACAAATATGCAACTAAGTCGTGTTTGAATCACAGTACAATCTTGTAGAATCTTATCCGTTCTCTGGGACTCAGACAAACATCTTTATGGACACATTGTTTGTGTTTGACTTATGTAAATATCATTAACCATAAACAAGTTGGGCACACAGGTGCAAAAACTGGAATATTTTGGGGGTTTTGGATCTGGTATGTACACTATACATACATGAGGTAATAGTGTTTAGAAAAAGATCAAAGATACTATTTTTATAGTCGTATCTTTGTTGAATAATTTCAAGTAAATTGCATTTCAGTGTCCCTGAGGACACCCTCAAAACAGGCCCTCGACCCACTGGTTCCCATTGCAAAGTGCTATCCCGAGTTGTTTTCCTGCTGACCGATGACAGGTTGATCCTCTGTGAAACCTCCTATTCAGCGTGTTCATCTCTTGTGCTGTGGGTCAGCAGACGGGGTATTAGAGTTGTGCTGTGGGACTCAGGGTCCACCTTCACATGGGCTGCTTTTATTTCGGACCTTTTAAATCCTGCTGGACCCAAAACCGCGTAGATCAGTACATATTTGTGTCCACATGGATTTATTCTAAAGATATCATATATTTGAGTCGGTCTAAAGCGTCATTGTCAGATGATCCTTGTATGATTGTGAGTATTTGGAGGAATTAACATGAGGATGTGGTAGCATTCTCCTGGGGAGGACGCAGATGCAGTTTGGAAATAGGGATCATCTTACAATGGGATCAGACCATCTTATATTATTATAGTTTATTTTTTTTTAACTGTGTTTTAACTGTTTTAACTATGTTTTAACTATGCTTTTTACTATGTTTTTACTATGTACTGGCTCTGTGGCACTCTGAGATTTTTTTTAAATGAAAAGTGCGTTACAAATAAAATGCATTATTATTATTATTATTATTATCTGCGAGACGACACACCTGCAACGTTTTTTCACTGCATCTTGCACATTTGTGATGCTCCCACGATGACCGAATCTGTCCACTGCCAGAAATATAAGCGCCTTGCAAAGTCTCACGGCACACACACACACACACACACACACACACACACACACACACACACACACACACACACACACACACACACACACACACACACACACACAGACAATACCACTGGCTGGCGACGAACCACTGCCTGATTCGAGAGGGTGGACGGGATCCAGACAGCCGATATAAACTGCAGCGGAGACAATTTATTGAACTGACTAGCTGTTTCTTCTTTCTGCAGGCTCGGCCTTCTCTGTTGAAGCTGTGATCATGGGCAAGAACCTGCTGAAGAATCCCAGCGGGGAAGGTAAGAGTTATTTTCTTCATCTCCAGCTAAGTAACTGGATCAGGCATCTAGTCTACGGCCTGCCACATGGGAGGGAAAGGAATTTTTGTGACTGAAAATGTGATATGTGTACCTAAGCTGTCTATCCTATGAAATAGGTAAGAAACAGGGTGAAAATCCAATCAGATGGTTTCTAAATCCAAGTTTTCTAGTGCGGTGTCTTATTCGCCTCACTGTGGTGTCCCACGCCGCCGTGTGCTTATTACTGAGGCCGGAAAACACACACTGGTACTTGACAGGTGGCGAGAACTGCAGTTGTAGAGGGCGTTTCTACTTCCAATGGCCAACAATGAGCCCATTCCAAACTCAAGGCAAGATTTATGATTTGTCTGAAGTGAACAGTATTTTTCACAGAAAAAGACTGAAACGATGAAGACTCACTGGTTGGTTTGGAAAACGTGTGTCAGACTAAGTCCCCCCCCCCCCCCCCCCTCTGATTAAGAGTGTTTCTATGGGGACCCGTCTCCCTGCAGTGGGGGCTCTGTTCTGATAAAGATCTGGACAGGTCAGTGGCTGTAAAAGGACGGTGTCGGCCACTATTTTTATTTGCAAATAAAAATATATTTCAAAGTGGCCAAACATCCAGCCGCTAATCTGAGCGCATGAGTCTGCACACAAACAGGCTGCATTCAAGAAGGTCTGACTGTAGATAGATGAGCATTGATTGCTCTTCACTGCATCAACCACGCTGGGCTCCACACAGAGCTGAAGCGGGGCTCGGGCCGAAAGAAACACTTCAACATTGTTCACGATTCAGGTTATTTACAAGATGGATACCACTTTTATGTCTGTATGTTAAATACAAGGCTATACCATCAGGCAACAGTTAGCTTAGCTTAGCACGAAGACTGGAAACAATGGGAAACAGCGTCCAAAAGTAGTAAAACTTGCTGATTTACTGTGTCCTGGTTGTAACCTACATTTAACAGAGTTTTATCTTCTTATATAAGTCTTGGCCAGAAAGTGAGGCATTTCCCCCAAAACTATTCCTGAAAATGTCCTCCTCTAGCATTCTGACAAAATGATCATGACCATCATACGCTGCCCCTTGAGATGAGGCCGACGCGCTGAAAAACAAAGCCAGTAAATGGAGCTTCAGAGTACCATGGTGAAAGTACAATCCCAAAGTCAAGAATCCACTTTGACACTCCTGAGCCTCTTTTGTTGCTCGTCAAACTTAACTGGAACACAACACAGTACGGCTAACTACAGACTGTGCATTTCCCTCCCAGACCAGCTGGAGTTCTGGGAGCTGACGGAGAACGGTGGGAGTCAGTGGAAGGTGGAGGACATGCCGGGAGACTGCGGCCACGACTTCTGCATGGACGGAGTGACCACATACTTTGCAACTTCCTTTGAGTGAGTGTTTATGACTGTATGTATAGTCACGTGACTATGTTTGAATATTGTAAATACAATGCGCTGCTCAACACGGCTACACGCTGTATCTACGGGCCTTCTGTATTCTTTTGTACATGTTTATCAGCTACGTTTCTAATTCTCCTAAGTGCAACCTGCTTTAAAAGATCGGTATACATTGAAAAGGAATCTAGGAAAAAATGATGAAGTTGGACCTACAATCCCAAAGATTTTGAATCTGTCATATTTATATCTTAGCAGATGGAAATGTTTCAATTGTGTTTATTAGAGCATATAAATACAGTTGGCATGAATATATTACCATAGTTGTTCTTATTATTATTATTTCACATTTGACCCATATCAATTGTTTCAAATTAGTCTAAAAACATTGGATAGACTTTTGAATTCTTTCATATGGAATGGGAGGAAAATTAAGATCTTGAAGTTGGATGAATTTACCCAGTCTCCAAATGTATTATTATACAGCTTAAATTCAAATATATGGTGGTATGGATCAATACGCAGTCACACGTTGGGGAGGAGTTAAGCGACAAGAGAACAGCTTGATAAAGACGGTGATATTATTCACTGTTGAAAAATAGATAATCAGTGTTTAAAGTACGCTGTCTGAGAGAAATAAGAAAATACTCACATTATACTCCAAAGTTAGCCAACAGGATTGTGTGTCAGAGTGTTTTATATTTGTTTATATGTATATATTTTTCAAATCAGCTTTAAAATTTTAAACTGAATTATGTTTACAGAAATCATGCCAAACCATGAAGCAAAATATAAGTTGAATACCTGACTGAAGGTGGAAAAATAATGTATTTAAGTTTTCATTAAAGGTTGTCTTTGAGTTTGCTTTGCTTATATCATCAAAAATATTGTCGTATTGTTGTTTCTTTGACAATAAAAAAATAAAGTACTAGAAAAATATAGAATTTCCCCAAATGATCCATTATTTATTATATATTTCAGTATGTTTAAGTGTTTCTCATCTATTTATTTCAAAATCCTCCTGCTTTCTGAAAATATCAAACAAATGTGTGTCCTAGGCTGTGTCTGAAGAGACAGGTGATCGACCTGTTAGCGGAGGATTACTCCAGCGAACAGCTGGACGCTCAGCCGGCCGTCACAGTGGAAGACTGGTGAGACAGAGGTGGACTGACGTGCACGCACCTTCTGCAGGCAGCACTGGTCACTGGTTAACGGACGTCTCACTGCAGGTACTGCGGGAGGAGGGATTGTGGCTGCGACTACCAAATGACCGTGTGTCTGCTGGATGACAACCAAGAGGTCCTACAGGAGTTCAAACCCGAGCCGGTGACTCTCGACCCTGACTCTGACGACTGCTCATGGAAGCAGGTACACAGGGTGGGGGGGACACGCTCACATGCACTATGAGGGTGTGTCGCCGCCCGGCTACGTAAACAAAGCATAGATAACACCATACAGAGAGAGAGAGAGAGTTCATTCTCTGCTTAGGTAGACATCACTCCTCTATATCTTTATATAGCGAAACGTTTGTTAATATATTAATCCTCTGAATAAAACCAGATCCTTTGAGGCTTATAGACCCATGTAAGGACACCCTGACACACTTGGGTCCAAATGAACAAATCCTTCAAATTAAACAACAACATTTGTTGTGTGTCCCGCTAGGACAACACATAGAGGCTGATCTGATGACCCTCTCAGCTGGACTTCGTTTCTCTGCACCTTATAAAACCGTTACAAAATATAAATCTGTTTTATGACGTGTTTAGGCAGAAAAACAACTTGATTAGTTTAAGGGAAAGATCATGGTTTGGGTTTACACCAAAAACATCCAGAGGTTTAAACGGTCCAGGGACTTGTGTTGGTGGTGGCCTGTTTTTGAAGGTACTGGTGAGACAACTAAATACAATACAGGAAGTAAACAGATTCATGCGTTTATAGGCTTATAAGGCACCAAAACACAACAGGTTCTTACAACCCTGGAAAATGATCATGGCGGCAACTATTTTATCTTTTCTCACGACGATCGCTAAGTCAATAGCAGAAATTTGTTGTCCTTGTTGCAAAGTAATCCTCCAGGAATGTGAGACGGGTTGGACTATTTCGCCAGATGTGAACTGTTAAGATGGTTGTCCGAGATGCTGTTTCGTTATGGTCTCTCATCCCCTTCCTGCCCTCTTGAGCTCTGGCTGGTTGACCTAAAACGCATCCCTTTCAGTGCGCCAGCGCGAGAAAGTCGCCACAGACACCACAACTCCGGACATACTGCAAAACAGAAAGAGCTTTCCCAATCATCTAGATAGGCTTAATCGGCATTGCGTGAACTCGTTTGGCTAAGGCTTGAATGTAGCAGATGTTTATTTATATATAAAAGTCCCACACTGCAGCTTTAAGCTCCGAGAAACATCGTGGTTTGGGTTAAAACGACTACCACGTTCAGCTTTATGTTGACGCTGTCGTTCCTGTCATCCACAATAACACCGGGCTGTACGGATCACTGTGGTTTTGTCTCTCTCTCTCTCTCTCTGTCTGAACTCCAGGTCAGCCATACATTCACCGACTACGGCCCTGGAATGCGTTTCATCACCTTTGAACATGGAGGACAAGACGGCAAGTTCTGGGACGGTTGGTTCGGAGTCCGAGTCACCGGGAGCTCTGTTACGGTCGAGGTCTGAACGAGAGAAAGAGGGGCAGAAAGGAGGCGGCAGTCAAGTAGTTGTGAACACTGAAAGGTAGAGGAGGAAGATGGAGAACTGGAGTAATGTAAAGACTCCAGGCTGGCGTGTAGGTCTCCAGGTTTGCCTTGTGCACATAGCACCTCCGTATATCATGCATAATGCTGTTGCTGTGGAAACATGCTGCTGCTATGAAGCCTGTACTTACAAAAACAAAAATGGGGGCACAGCAGCTTTACTAACTTTAAAATATAACAATTACTGCTTGCAACACAGCCATTACTGGTCGGTTGGGTGGAGGTGGTGTAACATTCAGATTGGAATTAAAATGATGAAATAAATGTTTACTACATCATTGCCTGTTTTGTCAAGGTGGAGCTTCGATTCGAAGAAGTGACTGTTATGTGTTTGTTCCTTCCTTGCGAGCAGTGGTACATGTACTCAAGGTACTCAAGATTTGAGGTACTTGTACTTTACTTGAGTATTCCCATTTAATGCCACTTTATACTTCTACTTGGGTAAAGTTCAAGTACTTGACAATGTAACTTAAGTACAGTGCTAAAGTAAATATATACGTAGCTATTTTATTACCACACTGACAGATGACTTAATATAAATAACGTACTGCATTCTACTGTACATACTCAGTCAGTATACAGTATGTACTGCATACTGCCTACTAAATGAATAACTAAGTATGCCATTACCAGCAGACTGTTCACACTCAAGCACACTCAAGCAATGCGTCTTCTCTGCGTCACATGACAGTTTTGATCAAGACGTTTCCGGTCCCAGCTACCGTTGATTGAAAATTGTTAATCACAAATGTAAATCGACATTACCTCTTCCAATACATTTACTCATTGCGGTTATATTGCATGTACAATTGAAAAATTCCAAATAAAAAATGATTAAGTGATTTAGTGCTACATCTAAATCATTCACCAACATTCGTAATGATTTAATCCAAACGGTTCACTGTTGTAAACGTCTGCCTCGCAGAGTGCTTTTGTAAAGTCTGAAGAGCCGCAATGCATTTTGCTATTTCAGCAAACATCCGGGTATTTGTTGCATCAGCAAAATCCACATTCAAACCTGCAATCACATGATCAGCCCTAAGCCAATCACATGGACGCTGATGATTGTTTTAACACTCTATTCAACTTCCTTTTTAAATTCAAAATAAGAGCGCAAGACGAGTATGAAAGTAATAAATAAACATTTATTGAAAGTACCACTAACTAAATCGAACTAAATAAACAATCAAAACAAAGCAGCATCCAGGTCCTCCAAACAGTAGGCAGGGAGGAGAGGTGCGGTGAGAGACCACAGCCAAAGAAGAGGGGCAGCCTTTATAGCTGGGACCAACCCAAAGCTAAGTGTCGCCCATCAGTGGCCGATTAACATCCTGGAACACAACTGAGGAGAAAACAGGACAGGACGGATGGGCCAGTTCATGCAATGAGCTGTGTGCTGTCCTCACTAAAAGTTGTTTTAGTAAAACGTAGTTTTCAGCTATAGAGTGGTCTCGTGTGACGTCACAGTTTAGCTGTCGGCCATGTTGGAGTACACAAAGCCACTGGCATGCACGGCTGAGTCGCATAACCTATCGGTGGTGAACTTTTGTGCTGTCTTTGGTTGTGGCAGCAGAGCTGATAGACAAGAAATCATTCTTTCGTTTGCCAGCGGTCATTACACATCAAGGAAATGACACGAAGGAGCTATCCAAGCGACGTCGCGAGAAATGGCTGTCACGCATCTCTCGAGATATAAAGGAATGGAATTTGGCGTACACTAGAGTATGTGCGGATCACTCTATAAGTGGTCAGTGATTTTATTTACAAATTCGTTTGTGAACAGTATTTAATAAAGGAAATATAAATTAAACTTGGACATGAGAAGGTTACCGAAGCTTCATCGGCCCGTGACAGCAGTCGGTGCCAGAGACGTGTCGAGCGTGTACAACAGGCGAAACACAGAGATGCAGCCTCAGCATTGCTTGATATGAGTTTAACGTCAGATCATATATATATATATATGTGTGTGTGTGGGGGGGGATGAAGTTAGGGGTTAGTTTTAGTTGAAAGTTAATTCCTACACACACGCACACAATGACATGCATGTACAATGTAAACAAACACACGTGTCTGTTTGCACTGAGTAAACATTGAATATTGCTAAATATCGGACCAGATCTGTATATATTTACCCTTCCAATGACGAGATGAGAATTCTCGACGACCGTTGCTTTGACGTCTGGGACCCATCCACTGACAAACTGATTATAAGCGTCGAGCCCTTTGTAGCACTCCAACTCGTCTTTTGTGTAAGGACTGGGGGTGTTCACGAGATACGCGTAGATGTTGGCGTAGTTTACCGATGGAAGATAAGTAGGATCGGCACTGAAACCATCTGCACTCATCGTATAGGGATCCAAGTTACCAATAACCTTCAATTTGGTCAGGTAGCGAACCTTTGCTGCACTATCCAGTGATTCAAAGTATTGTATTTTCGCCGCACTTCCTTGTTTACTCGCCGCCATGTAGGATCTGTATGTACTCCAACATGGCGGACAGACCTCGTAACTAAGGAGATCGTGACGTCGGTGAGACCACTCCATACAGCCAGCTTGACAATATATTTCCCAGCACCGTATCCGCCAAGGAACAGACAGGTTGTTGTATTTGTAAGGTTTAATGGTGGAAAATATGTAATCATTTTTGTAAAACTGAAAAAGAGCACAAACAATACAAAACGTAAGTGCCTTTGTAAGTACTTAATAATAGCTAGTACATCAGTATAAATGCTACTAACACAAACCAAAGAAATATGAATATAAACATGTTAATATAACTGTAAATAGTAACACACTTACAGATGAAGCCGATTTTGTGGACTTCTAGGCACAGGATTATGTGGATTGAACACTGAGATGCTCAGTCAATGAGTCCATGGGCACACGGCACATCTTGAACATCACTTCCTGTTACTCTGATTATTTACACTTCGCTCACTTCCTGTTGAGTGCAGCTATTCACAATCGCCACTAGGTGTTGCTAAAGGACATATAAAATAACCAATACATTGAATACAATTCTCTCCCCGCCTGGCATATTAAGACATATGCCACTATGTACATATTAACCCACAGTCCTTTCCCATCCGAGTCTGTACGGGAGAACTGCTACTGTACTAAATGCAGGACTGCAGTCTTACAGTGAGTTGACCGGGCTGTCACTCAGCGACTCATCCCACCTATGGCTTTGCCCTCAGCAAGCTTTGGACTGTGTGACATGTCGTTCCCATGACTGTCTTTCTGGGAGAAAAGCAGGACCACTTCAGATATGGGTCTGGAGAATATCTTGAGCGTCTGATTTCCTGTCACTTTTACTTCCACCTTTCTTACTAGTCCATCTTTACTGGGAATAGCATTCACAACAACTCCCATTGGCCACTGATTTATTTTTGTCTGACTGTCCTTCATCAGAACTATGTCTCCTTCTTTGAGTGGTGGTGCAAGCTCAGCATGCTCATTGTCAAGCATTTTTTGCATGAACTCAGTGAGGTGCACTTTCATTCCAGGTTTCTTCTGTAACATCTGTCGAACGACCTTAGACGGCTGTGAGCATAGTCTCTGTTAGGGAGATGTCTCCGTGGGTGACGGAAAGGGAGAGGAGCAACCCAGCTGTTTGTGTCATCTTGTGTCAACTCTCGTTCCATGATCTGAAGGAAGGCTAGATCCTCAACAGAGTGAGCGAGCTGGTTGTCATTCTCTGTTGTACAGAAAACCATTTTTCCTAGGTTATCCATCTTTGATACCCTCAATGCACTTTGCGTGGGTTTGTGCAGGAGAGGATTCTTGCACTTACTTTCGATACTGTAGATTTCTTTCACTCATATCTGATTCTCACATGGAGTAAGGCAAGTTGGTCTTCCATTTTCAAGGATGCAGGTCTTCAAGGCACCCACTATGTTTGTCTTGTGGGATTTCAGTTGCTATCTGCCTTAGGTGATGATGGTGGTATGCAGCTTCTGGTGTCGGGATCTCTGCTCTTTGTTTGAGATTTCGTTACACTCAGTTAGTGGAGGTAGTGGGATGTCTATTTTTCCATCTATAGATTCTACTGTGAATCCATGGGCTTTTCTGCCAGCTGTGTCCACCATCCCTGCACAGGTTTTGAGTGTGTATGCCACTGCTGCTCCACCGATGTTGAACATTTCAAACAACTCTGATCGAGCTAATGACACATTGCTCTGGTCATCTAAAATGGCATACATTTTTCTCTGTAGGTTGCGATGACCACTGGGATACACATTCACAATGCAAATATTTGCACAGGATTTGCCTTTGAATTCCTCACCACATACTTTGGTACACCTTGATGTGATAACTGGCTGCCTTGTGTCCTCCCTCTCCCCGCCGTTCTCTGAAGAAGGGGAAAAACCTGGCTGATATTGCAGAGCAGGACCAGGGTGAAGAGCAGCGAGGTGTTTATTGCTGTCACACTCTGTACATTTGATGGGCGTTTCACAGGATTTTGCCTGGTGCGTATTAGAAGCACAGCAGCGAAAGCAGATATTGTTCTCTTTTAAGAATTGCTTTCTGTCATCTAAGATCATTTTCCTGAACCCTCTGCATCTCTTCAGTGGGTGGGGTTTGTTATGCATGGGGCAAAGTCTGTCAAGATTTTCTGTTGTGGTCACTGTATCTGATGATATGCTCGTTTTATGTACAGAGACCGGTTTCATGTGACTTAACTTCTCATTCTTGTAAGAGGTTGGAGCGAGAGTGGGAATGTTAAAACTTGGGTCATTTCGGTCTTCAGCTTCCCTGCAGACGAATTTTCGAAAAAAGAAGAAAGGGGGAAAAGCCACACAATGTTCTCTTTTGTATTTGCATCCTTGAGACAGACACTTGTCCTGGAGATATATGGGCAGCTTCTCGACAATGGGCTGCACTCCCCTTGCTGTGTCAAGGTAAGCTAGTCCTGGTAAGTATCCATCTCTTTTGGCGACATCCAATTCTATCAGTAGGTCTGCCAGCTCTTGAAGTTTTTTACTGTCTCTGTTATGATTCTTGGGGAAGTTCTCTATTTTACTAAAAAGAGCTCTCTCTAATACTTCTGGAGATCCATATGCTTTGTTTAATCTCTCCCAAATTGTTTTAAGACCAAGGGAGGGTTGCCTGACATTTACCGACCTAATCCTAAGTGCCTGCTCACTTGAATCCTTACCCAGCCATTTGATCAGCAGATCCATCTCTTCACTTACTGACAGCTCAAGGCTTTCAATTGTGTTGATGAAGGTCTCTCTCCAAGCTTGGTAGTGTTCGGGTAGGTCATCAAACTTTGTCAATCCTGAGGACACCAGCTGATTTTTAGCAAGAAATTTGGCAAGATCAGCTGTTGTAGTGTTATGATTTGTGTTGTCTGAGGGTGATGGCTTTGTGGGAAGAGCACTGTGCTGATGGTCATAATTCCTTTGCTGTAGTAAATCTGTATGAAGCTCCTGTGTGTCCCTTTGTTGGTACATCGATCTCCTATTGATGATGTGCGCCTGGGTCTGAGCAATGTTGTTGTGCTGGGGTGTGAATTGGACGTAAGGGGTAAACTTCCTTATCCTCTCTAGGTGCCTGTGGGTAATGCTGCAGGGCATGGTGGGTGACATAGTCATGCGTTCTTTTTAGTGCACTCTCTTGAAGTGGCAAGAACTCAGGTGCTTCAATATGGTCCGAGCCATCCATATCTGCAGCTGCTCTCTCCAGCACTACAGCTTCTATATGGGCAACTTCAGCTTCTCGTTGTAGATTGATGAAGTCAATTCTGGCTTCCAGCTTGGCTTTCTCAATTTTGAGTTCACCCTCCTTTCCTGTGAAGGTCCGCCTGATTTTTGCCACCTCTGCTTTAGCACGGGCCCTTGCTGCTTCTAAGCTGACTCTAGAGCTCGTCGATGAGCGTGAAGAGCTTGATTTTCTGGAGTGATGGTGAGACAGGCTCGTAACTGTTTCAACACCATCTTGTGAGCATTTCACTTTGCCTTCATCTGGAGCATCTACTGACCTAGTAGTTTCCATGGCGATGAAGTGCAGTGTAGCTTGTATATCCAAAAATCCTCCTTAAAATCCCACGGTAGGTGGTCATCTTTTTACTGTGCTGTCCTCACTAAAAGTTGTTTTAGTAAAACGTAGTTTTCAGCTATACCCACAGTCCTGGACTGGCCGGGACTGGAGGTCGCCGCGGTTCGGAGACGGCGGCGGCCGGGACTGGAGGTCGCCGCGGGTCGGAGACAGCGGCGGCCAGGATTGGGGAAAGCTGTGGCGCAGAGGCGGTAGGCACTGGAGCTGGCTGCGGCGCAGAGACGGCAGGAACAGGAGCTGGCAGGAACAGGAGCTGGCCGCGGCGAAGAGGCGGCAGGAACAGGAGCTGGCTGCGGCGAAGAGGCAGCAGGAACAGGAGCTGGCTGCAGCGAAGAGGCGGCAGGAACAGGAGCTGGCCGCGCGAAGAGGCGGCAGGAACAGGAGCTGGCTGGAATGCCGTCCGAATCCGTCGGGCCACAGAGTGTTCCGCTACACTTGCTGGGCCCCGTCTCCGGCTGAGAAGGTGCTTAGCCATATAATCCGCGTCCCCCAGAGTCTCAAAAACTCTCATCAGATCTGCCACAAAGTCCACATAACACACAGTATTAGGCCGATCAAAACCTAACGTTCTCGTGGCCCAGTCCAAAGCCCTTCCCCGCAGTAATCCCACCACGTAGGACACCATGGCCCCATCCGAGGCAAAAGTCTGAGGCTGATGGTCAAATACCCGTTGGCATAGCAACAGGAAGCCCTGGCACTTCCCCAGTGTTCCGTCATAGGAATCCGGAGCCGGCATGGGGGATTCCCAGACCGGCGGAGCAAGGACAGGCGGGAATAGTGCCGGTGCTGGAACTGGTGGAGACTTGACTGTCCGGGCTAGTTCGTGCCCGAACCAGCCAATCCGAGAAACTTCAGCAGCGAAACTTCTCATCTCCTCCACCAGCCTGGTAGTTCTGTACAGCATAGCTGCTCCTGTGGTTGCTGGGTCCATTATGGTCAGGTCGTTCTGTCACGGGAGTTCACAGGTAGGACCCAAACGCAAGACCACAGGAGACAGAAGTTAATAGAAACAGGTTTTATTTAGCCTGAATAAAGACAGGAAGGTGTGGAGCCCGTGGTCCGACACCAGAGTAGGCAGATCGACGGTGTGAGTCCCGTGGCTCGACACCGGAGAGCTGGCAGCTTGACGGCGTGTGTAGTCCATTGAACACAAAGGAGGGCAGAGCGGCGGAGTGTAATCCGTAGAACACAAGGAGGGCAGAGGATGCCACGGGGTTGAAGCGGGTGAAAGACGGTACGACCTGACAACCCCAGACTGCAGGACCAGAGTTTATATAGAGACAGGGGAATCATTAGTGGGACCTGAGTCTGGTGTGTCAGGCTGCAGGAGGTGATCGGCTGGAGTGTCCTCAGCTGTGCCCAATCAAGGGTGTCGCCATGGGAGGTGTCTGGAGGCAGAGGACAAACACAGAGCACATGGCACACAATAACAAACAGGGGAATGACAGGACACATGAGGAGAGGAGATCAGGGGAAACACACAACGGGTCAGACAGGGATCCTGGATCCTGACAGTCCCCCCCCCCCTTAAGGAACGGATACCAGACGTACAACCAGACACAAGAAAGGGTGGGTGGAGGGGGTCCGGAAGAGGGACGTCCCCACAGCTACAAGGCCGACTAGGGTGGGCGGAGGGGGTCCGGAGGAGGGGTGACTGGATCTGACCCGCCACGGACCGCAGAAGCCTTTCGACACAGGTGCTCCGGCGGCCGGCCGGACGGGCAGAAGGGCTCTGGACATGGGTGCTCCGGCAGACGGCCGGACGGGCAGGAGGGCTCCGGACACGGGTGCTCCGGCGGACAGCCGGACTGCCGAACTTGCTTCCGCCACAGGTGCTCAGGCGGGCTGGACTCTGACTCTCTGAGTCGGGGCTCCGGGGAATAGGATGCTAGTCCAGCAGCGGCCGGCACTGGAGGTTGCTGCTGCTCCGCGACGGCAGGCCCTGGAGGTCGATGCGGCTCCGGGACGGCCACTGGAGGTCGCTGCTGCTCCGGGACGGCAGCGGCGGGAACTGGAGTTCGCTGCTGCTCCGGGACGGCAGCGGCAGGAGCTGGCTGCGGCGAAGAGGCGGCAGGAACAGGAGCTGGCTGGAATGCCGTCTGAATCCGGGGAGCCGGAGTCGGCCGATCCACCGAGTGTTTCGCTACACTTGCTTGGCCCCGTCTCTGGCTGAGAAGGTGCTTAGCCACATAATCCGCGTCCCCCAGAAGGTCAAAAACTCTCATCAGATCCGCCACAAAGTCCACATAACACACAGTATTAGGCCGATCAAAACCTAACATTCTCGCGGCCCAGTCCAAAGCCCTTCCCCGCAGTAATCCCACCACGTAGGACACCTTGGCCCCGTCCGAGGCAAAAGTCTGAGGCTGACGGTCAAATACCCGTTGGCATAGCAACAGGAAGCCCTGGCACTTCCCCAGTGTTCCGTCATAGGAATCCGGAGCCGGCACGGGGGATTCCCAGACCGGCGGAGCGAGGACAGGCGGGAATAGTGCGGGTGCTTGAACTGGTGGAGATTTGACTGTCCGGGCTAGTTCCTGCCCAAACCAGCCAATCTGAGAAACTTCAGCAGCGAAACTTCTCATCTCCTCCAGCAGACTGTTAGTTCTGTACAGCATAGCTGCTCCTGTGGTTGCTGGTGTTGAGGAGAAAACTCGGATGAACAGACTGAGTTTGAGGTGTTTAGCTCAATTCAAGCAATAAGGTTTATTTGTAACAGAAGTATTATGTCCAGCAGTTCAACGTTCACGGACCTAAAAAATCTGCTATGTAGGAGCAAATGAAACTAAAAAAGGCGCTTAAACAGAGTGCGCATGCGTTTGTATAGGTTCTCCTTCTGGAAGGCTATTGGTTAAAGGAAAGTTGCAGGCGGAGCTGTGTTTAGCTGATCAGCGGCCTGGTTGGAGCACTGGGCATCTCCGCCCACACTGGCTCACGTCCTGGACCGCCTTCTCTGCATCATCAGTGTGTGTGCATGTTGTTGCAGCTGCATATTGTTATGTCCGACCGACTAGATAAGCTGGGCGCCTTCTCTTTATCTCTAAGACGGCGCAGGCAGTTGAATCTAGTTTTCTGTAAGACTATGTGACAGTTAACTGGGGCATAAGCTATCTCTCGGAGCCTAGTACTTTTCCACTGTGTTCAGGCGAGCGCTATGAGTGCCCCGCCCAGAGTATTTGACCTTCGTGTACTAGAGCTCGCATATCCGCGTATAAGCTGTGTTTAACATTGAATGTATATTTTATTTACACTGGGTCCATTATGGTCAGGTCGTTCTGTCACGGGAGTTCACAGGTAGGACCCAAACGCAAGACCACAGGAGACAGAAGTTAATAGAAACAGGTTTTATTTAGCCTGAATAAAGACAGGAAGGTGTGGAGCCCGTGGTCTGACACCAGAGTAGGCAGATCGACGGTGTGAGTCCCGTGGCTCGACACCAGAGAGCTGGCAGCTTGACGGCGTGTGTAGTCCATTGAACACAAAGGAGGGCAGAGCGGCGGAGTGTAATCCGTAGAACACAAGGAGGGCAGAGGATGCCACGGGGTTGAAGCGGGTGAAAGACGGTACGACCTGACAACCCCAGACTGCAGGACCAGAGTTTATATAGAGACAGGGGAATCATTAGTGGGACCTGAGTCTGGCGTGTCAGGCTGCAGGAGGTGATCGGCTGGAGTGTCCTCAGCTGTGCCCAATCAAGGGTGTGGCCATGGGAGGTGTCTGGAGGCAGAGGACAAACACAGAGCACATGGTACACAATAACAAACAGGGGAATGACAGGACACATGAGGAGAGGAGATCAGGGGAAACACACAACAGGTCAGACAGGGATCCTGGATCCTGACATATACGCCAGCTTGACAATATATTTCCCAGCACCGTATCCTCCAAGGAACAGACAGGTTGTTGTATTTGTAAGGTTTAATAGTGGAAAATATGTAATATTTTTGTAAAACTGAAAAAGAGCACAAACAATACAAAACGTAAGTGCCTTTGTAAGTACTTAATAATAGCTAGTACATCAGTATAAATGCTATGAACACAAACCAAAGAAATATGAATATAAACATGTTAATATAACTGTAAATAGTAACACACTTACAGATGAAGCCGATTTTGTGGACTTCTAGGCACAGGATTATGTGGATTGAACACTGCGATGCTCAGTCAATGAGTCCATGGGCACACGGCACATCTTGAACATCACTTCCTGTTACTCTGATTATTTACACTTCGCTCACTTCCTGTTGAGTGCCTGAGTGTCTGTAATGATATTTGTCTTGAGTTCAGTGGTGAGTTAGAAAAGCTACAAACAAGTATTCCCACTAAACCCACTGACAGGAACACTCTGATGACTGCAGGCAGTTTGAATCCTAGACCACTGAAAGAAGCTCTTCCTTTAAGACAACTACACATTGTACAATCACTGAAAGAGACTTCAATATCAAATCATTGGATCTTAAAGAAAGAGTTCCAAACAGACGAGTTTCCTTCTCAACAGACTGATTGTTCTTACAACAAGATCAGAGGATTTTATCTTCTTGAAACAAGATGACTTTCTTCATCATGTAAACCTTCAATGTGTTCACATCCATCAGTATGACTCATCAATTCAGACAACAGCAACATTTAGTCTTTTACAGAAATTAATTTGCTGTTCCATGAATCACTTCTGTCTATTTTAGTTTACAGAACTTAGCAGTGTCTCCATGACCATAAAACCAAAGTCCAGCATAGAGAGGCTGAGTGAATGTGGTCTGGACTCTGTGGAGGAGAGTCATGGTTTCAGAGACGCTGTAGAAAGACAGAATACCTGCTCTGTGATCCAGGTACACTCCTACTCTGGAGGACTGAGGACCAGAGACGGGAGTTTGGATCTTGTTGTACAAAAATGTAAAACTGTTTTTGTCACAAAGTAACGCCCAAGATTTGTCATTAAATCCAAAATCACATTCATGAGAGCTCCCTGTGCTGATGATATTCTTGTATGCGACTGCTACAAAAACTCCTCTTCCTCTCCACTCCACCTCCCAGTAACAACGTCCAGTCAGACTCTCTCTACTCAGGGCCTGAGAATATGTTGTGAAACTGTCTGGGTGATGAGAATAAGACTGTTGCTTTCTCATAAATGTTGCTTTTCTGTTCCCCTCAGATAATAACAGATATGTGTTTGTTGTGTTTGGAACCAGTGTGATTTCACTTGAATATCTTAAGAACTCAGCTCTGGTCTTGGGCTCTGCTTGTGAAGGAGACAGTAAAACGTCCACTTCAGTCGCTGCCAGTGAGACGTTTGTCCTCTTCTCTCTCAGAACGTCCTGTAGTTTATCTCTGACTTCTGACACAGCCGCCGTCACGTCCTCAAAGTAGCTCAGAGGACGGATATGGATGGCGGACGAGTCTGTAGCTTCTCTGAGTGGTGGCAGTGAGGGGTAGTTGTGTAGAAACTGGTTGTGGTCCTCTGTGTGTGAGAGCAGCTTCAGCTCAGCGTCTCTCCTCTTCAGCTCAGAGATCTCCTGCTCCAGCTTCTCCTGAAGCTCTTTGACTCGACTCACTTCACTTTTCTGCTGGGATCTGACCTGCTGCTTCACATCGGAGCTTCTTTTCTCCATGAGACGGATCAGCTCGGTGAAGATCTTCTCGCTGTCCTTCACCGCTTCGTCGGCAGAGCGATTCACGGCCTCCACCTCCTGCTGAAGCAGCTTCACGTCTTTCTCTCTGTCCTGGATTCTCTGCTGGATGTTTAGTCGACTCACCTCCAGCTCTCTCTGCCTCTCAGTCCTTTCTGCTGCAGCTGTGACTGTGTCGTGGCCTTTGTGTTCATCCACAGAGCAGAGGTAACAGATACACTGCTGATCAGTACGGCAGAACATCTTCATCACCTCATCGTGACGAGAGCAGATGTTCTCCTGGAGCTTCTTGGAGGGGTCCACCAGCTTGTGTTTTGTTAATTGAGCCGCGTCGTAATTATGCTGGAGGTGTTTCTCACAATAAGAGACCAGACAGATGAGACAGGACTTGAGGGCTTTCAGTTTCCTCCCCGTGCAGACATCACAGGACACATCTTCAGGTCCAGCATAGCAGTGATCAGCAGGAGCAGCTTGGAGTCCAGTCTTCTTCAGCTCCTCCACTAAAACTGCTAACATGGTGTTTTTCAGCAGCAGAGGCCTCGGTGTGAAGGTCTGCCTACACTGAGGGCAGCTGTGGAGTTTCTTCACATCCTCTTCATCCCAGAAGCTTTTAATACAGTTCATGCAGTAGCTGTGTCCACAGGGAGTAGTCACCGGATCCTTCAGTAGATCCAGACAGATGGAACAAGAGAGGATTTCCCGATCCAGCTGAACTCCTTTCTGCGCCATTTCAACTCTCAGTGACGACGACTGTCTGAGTTTTGCTTCACTAGAAGTGACTCTGCTTTGACTTCTGATCTGAACAACATGTGTTTGTTCAGTGAATGGAGGCTGTCAGCTCTATCGCTGCACCACCATGTTGGTTACACCCATCTTTAAAACTGTAGATCTGAAGGGGAGGGAACAAGGAAACATGTGGGCAGAGTGGAGCCGCTGTGTTTGAGAGCAGGAGGAAGAAGGAGGGCTTATCAAGCTGTGCTTCATTCCAGGAAGAGGAGCAGCGCTGTGAATGTCAACTTTGCTTCCTCATTCACAAGCAGAGCCTCGGTTAAAAGCTGCTCCACTTATGAAAACATTTCTCTTTTTTATTACAAGACAAGAGTCAATACATAAACATAACAACAAGAGGACGACAAGAACAGAGAGATACAAGCCAGCAAACATCATATAGTCAGTGTGTGTGTGTGTGTGTGTGCGCGTTGGTATCTCCGGATTGTGAGGCTTTTCACCTGTTTACTAGTGATGTTACGAGATGTGCCGACGCTTCGAAGCGTGTGTCGAGTAATGGAGGGGGCGTTTCCTTGAAGCGCGTATCGAGGCTTGCTTCATGTAGGGGAGGAGCCATAAATGATGACGTCCGAAGCCTCGCTGCCCGGCTGTACCACGTGACTGCTTCGGGAAGTGGTTCAGAGTTTGCCGGGAGGTTCGACAGCAATATAAACCCCTCAGGCTCCATTCAAAATGTGGGTTGTTCGTGGAGAGTTGCGGTCAGTTGAGAGTTTGGATAGTTTGGAGAGAGAGAGATAGTTTGGATAGCGTTTATATAGTTTGGAGAGTTTAGAGAGAGAGAGATAGTTTGGAGAGTTAGGAGAGTGAGGAGAGAAGGATAGGTGATAAGATGGAGCCAGCTAGGAAGAGGAGGATTTCTCCTGTGTGGGAACACTTTGATTTGATAACTCCTAATAAGGTAAGCTAAATCTAACTCTATTTCAGACACATTAGGTTTGCTTATCAAGAACTGTATTTTTCACAGTTTCTTCTTTTATTCAAAGGTGAGGTGTTTATTGTGCTCCAAGGAGCTGGGGTACAATAACAACACCTCATCCATGCTAAGGCATTACCGTGCCTTGCATGAGAATAAGGAGGAAACTGGAGCTTCAGCCAGCCATTGTAAGTCATTACAATATTACAAATGCACCATCACAATTTTTCCCTGTTCACTTTTGTGTATTGTGCAAATTAAGACAGGTAACAGACACTATTTATTCTCTTTTAACCAGCCACCAGAAAACAAGAGCTGGATGAAGCCCTCGTCTCCATGATAGTGACGGACACACAGCCCTTCAGTCTTGTGGATGATGTTGGATTCAGGGCATTTGTGTTTGCGTTTTTGTGCACGCCAGCATCTTTCTGTACCCTGTGAAAGGGTGTTTTCAAAGGCCGGAGAGGTCGTGTCAAAAAAAAGGAATCGTTTAAAACCAAACACTGTTGAGAAACTGTTATTTCTGAATAAAAATGAATAAAATGTCCCGTGTCCTGTACATCACTGTCCAAGTTCCACAAGCATATTCAGTCCCCTCTTCCTTGTTCCACAAGCACTTTCACTGTCCTCTGCCTGCTTAAGCCCATGCCATTTTCCTAAAGTGACATAATAACATCATTACACAACCTGCCATATCATATGATACTCCCATTTTGGGAAAATTCACACACAGAATACATTCAAAAAATATATAAAAATATTTTATTATGCACATATGTGATCATTTATGTACAGAAATTATTTGGTCATACATTTTTGTAATTCAGTCATTCCCAACAGCCATAACAGACACAACAATTCAATGCATCACATTATGTGGTTCAGATACAGCTGCCTGTGATTATACACTTGGCCAGTAGGTGGTATCGTGTGCACATGAAGCATCGAGTAATGAACCCTTTCTCGAACCAATTGGCTGAAGTGTTGCGAGGCCTCATGAGGCTTCATCTCGCCATCACTACTGTTTACGTACTTACTTTGTGAGGACATGCCGGACTTGTGAGGACAAAGTCCATGTCCTCACAAGTCGCGCACTGTAGAGGCACTTATCAACACGTAACTAACGTCCTCCCGCGTTTTCTCCGCATGTCTCAACAACTCGGTTTCACCAGAATTCTAGTGTATGCCAGTGTGTTACCCCAGTGTATAATTTAGATTTCCACTTTTATTTTTATTTTTTTATTTTCCCGCGAATGTGTGTGTCGTCAATGATTGGCTAGTATTAGGCAGACTCTGGTCATTGGCTGTACTCGAAGTCAATCACACACTCTGATCAGTGATTGGCTGTTCTCGAAGTCAGTCAGGGAGATGCTGGTCAGTGATTGGCTTCTGAACCTGCGGTCAGGTTTTAGTCTCACCCTGAAGAAATGAGTCTGGATTCGATGGACGTCTTTTGTGGGCTAATACGGACTTGGAATTAACTTTACCGAACTGGTAAGTGAAAGTTTTAACGATGTATTAACAACTAAATGCATTTAGTGAAGGGCTGTCTTTTCGTTGCTTTGTAAAACAAACGTCTCCACTTCCTCATGAGCCTGGACCCGGCTCTGCACCAGGTGGTAGACCAGCCTCGGCAGGTGGAATCAATCCTTAATGTTCAGCTGATTCCTCCGCAAACTTTTACTGCACTGTAAAAGTCTGCGGAGGAATCAGCTGTTATTGGAGCTCGTTGTGCTAGCAGCAACTGGCCAAGCCAGTTAGCTGTAAATGCTTTTCCGAGCAACGACGAGCAACAGTTATTACCGGTATATTCGCTAATGCTAATCGCGGTTAGCATTTCCCCATTGGAGGTAATGTTAAAATTAGCTTAGAAGCTAGCGAGTCGGATTTAGATAGATAGATAGGTACTTTATTCATCCCCAGGGGGACATTTGTATGTTACAGTAGCAAGACACACCAACAAGTAAAGTAACAGAGTAACCAAAATATTAAGTATTAAAAATAAAATCCATTAGAAATAAGACCTCTTAATTAGTGACAGCTGATATGACTTAAGCCCGGTGACGTTCGTCAGCCCGAGCATTCATAATTATTGTGAGGAATAATTAACATGGACATGTGATCAGACAGTCTCTTCACATATATTATTATTATTATTATTATTATTATTATTATTATTATTATTATTATTATTAAAAGGTGATCTGTGCAACTTTGTTTTTCAGGAAGTTTGTATCAAACAATATGCCACTGTTAATTATCCAACTTTGAAACCTAATTTAATTATTGCTATCCTCACTATGAATACAGATTGGTTTAGTACTGCAGACTCAGCATGTTCTCTGGAAATTATTGCAGCAAAGATGGCGGCGAGAAGGAGAAGAAAGACTCCTGATCGGGATGCCATGGACCATATCATTCTGGCCAGAGACAAATCTTTTCTGGAAGGAAAATTCATTGACACATTTAAAGGTAAGTCTTTCATCTCATATTGTTTGGACACCACTGACATCATAGTTAACTCGCAGTTTTGTACATGTTGTCAATTGACAAGTTACGATTAACCAGTGGCGGGCCGTGCATTTTATACCTGGGCCTTCACTGCTGTCCTGCAGCTGAAACACAGCTACGGTTATTATTTGTTTCATGTTAAAATGAAGCTCAACACCTGTAAATACACTAACTGCAGAGAATACGACGATTCAGTCGCGGATATTCTCATCTCTGCGAGCGCCGAATTCACAATGCTCCGCTAGTTCGTACAAAGCCCTGATAAAAGTCTCAGCTTTCTCTCCCGGTATTTGCACGCGCAGATGGAAACATGCACGTTCGTGTATTACATTCCTTCTCGGCACAAAGTACTCATTGAACTTTCCAAGCACCCGAACAAAATCATCTCTTATGTCCATCTTCGGGAAATGCAAACAAACGGAAGATGTTCTCCGACTCGCTTCCCATAGCGTATATCAGGCTGTTCACCTGCACGGCACCATCTTCTTTGTCCAGCTTGGTGGCGGTTCTGAATCTCACAAAACGCTGCTTCTACTCCGGCCATTCTCCTGGCTTATCGAAGGAAAAGTTTGTCGGGGGATTGAACTTTGTCATGTCTCCGCTTTCACTTCTGACACCATGTAAATCAATGCAATAGAGGCTTCTTAGTTTGCTCAGCTGGTTTTAATGGATCACCGTGTCTCACTTTACATACATCTGGAACTCCCGTATAAACCCCAGTATATGCGCATTAGACTACCGTATATGACGGTACCTGCCTATGAGTGCTTTTGGGCGGCGGAAGGGTTCATGGCAGCACCCCCGCTGCTCGTTCAGGACAGTGCAGAATGTACGAGCTTTAACGTCAGAGTCAAAACACCAGAAAAGTCTCCAATAACACCAGAAAAAGTCGCTAGATTTGTCGCAAGTAGCTTTTGACAAAAAAAAGTAGCCATGAGGGTTTGGAAAGTCGCCGGATTTAGCGAGAAAGTCGGCAAGTTGCCAGCACTGGCTAAATATGTCCCCAGAGCAACATTGGACGTAACAATAATTCCTATCGCATATAAAACCAAACAAAAATCCATCTTCATAAAAACAAGTTGTAAAAATAATAATATATAAACAAGCATATTAAAGCTACTGCAGATCTAAAAACAAATGCATTTAACTTAGCAGAGCTGCTGTTCACTATCTAAAGACAAAGTGCATCCTCCTTTCTTTGTTAATACAGAGTTTAATCTCACGGTTGTTCAGTACATCCGTGTGTTTTAGTTCCAGTAAGAAGTCCTTCTCCATTCATGGACGCCAGTGAAGACAGTGGAGTCTCCCAGTTGTATTTCTTGAATACGTTTTAATACGTTTGAGGCTGAACATGTCCGCTCACAGAGGCAGCAGATTTTGGGATTGTCACCGCCCCACACGTCACGCTAGCCCACTGACCAATCACGTACTTGTAGGCCAGCTAGCAGCTCTGACACGTCAAAGAATACGCCCAACATGTCAAACTAAAGATCTGATTGGTTGAACACGATGACAATCAACAATATCGTCCCCATTCACTTAAACTGCAAAGAGATTCAAGTGAGAGTCTGCAGGCCTAGTCTTCTACCTAGAGACACAGAGGTGAACGCTGATTGGATAAAAGCTCTACTTAAAACAAGCTGCACTGGAAGCAGAGCAACTGAGGAACACAGTAGCAGTGCAATGAGAACATAAGATAATGGGAAAATATGTTGATAAATTAGAATACATGTAGTGTATTTATGAAAATGTTTTAAATTATAAAATAGCGATAACTTTGTGATTCTGTTTAGGCCAGCAGAGAAGGCTTTGAAGGCCCTGACAGCCCACCACTGCTGTTAACAAACACAAATACATGCAAGTGTAGAGCTTATTGTATAAAGATCTGTGCTGATCAAGCAAATGTAAAATCTGTACTCCAAATGTACCTGCAGGGCACAAATAACTGTGGGCGGCCCACCCAGATAAAGCCATTGTGTGGTTAACTTTGTTAAGAATTTGCGACCTACATTCCATGTTTTGCAGGATTTATTTCATTCAGAAGATAAGCCACGAGTAGCGTTAATTGCCGAACAAATAGTTAATTCTTTCCTTGCTATTTTAGGGAGAGGTGTTTTTACACGGGAATACATTGCACCATCCAGTTTTGTGATTGAGTACCGTGGAATTCTGTCACGAACTACAGGTGTAGATGACACAAATAATCCCTTTGTGTTTGATTTCATCTGGAATGGAACACGCTATTGGTAAGTTAGCTGCTTGTTGATTTACTGAAATAGATTTCTTTTTATAGAGTTATTTGTTGTAAAAGAACAAATCAATCATCAGTTCAGATTCAGAACAAAGATGGTGTATGCTGCATGGTATACTTGTATCTATTTAGTTTAACCAGGGCCTCATCTTGTGAGTGTGAATTTCTCAAAAGTTATACAGCACAATGCGGTGGGAAAATGTAAGAGTGGTGCAGTGGTATATGTGTACAAAAGGTTCCTGTTTTACATATAAACCAAGGTTGGACAACACAGAAAATATTTCTGTCATGACATTTTGAATGATTTAACCCCAGGAAAGCTTTTGAGTTTTATCTGGGCTATTTGTCTTACAGCATAGATGCTTCAAAAGAGGATGGAACACTCGGACGACTAGCAAATGATAATCACAGAAATCCCAACTGCAAAGTTAAAAAAATAATTTTCAAAGGAAGGCCACACTTGTGCCTGTTTGCTATAAAAGAAATATTTCCAGGCGAGGAGATAACGTACAACTATGGGGCGTCTTCTTGGCCATGGAGATCAATGGTGAGTTTATGTTCTCATGTTCTCTAAATGATAGTGTGTGGTAACTGACGGGGCAACAGTGTTTCATTGTCTCCTGCTTTTCATTGAACTACTTGGCTAATTTATTCAGATCATATTTTATTCCCAGATATTACAATGTCCTTAAAGTCCCAGTGAAACAGAGGTGTAACTTATTTTTCTCAGTTTTCTGTTGTCATTGTGTATAAGACTGGAGTACTCTGTAGGCTAGCTGATCCACTGTAAATGTACACACCTTCATAACTGCAACGCCTCTGCCTTCACACAAGTCTTCCTCAAACTTCTCCAGAAGTTATATGACAACAGCATATATTTTCTCTGTACAATCTTAGGCACCTTGTAAAGAACCGTCTAATCCTGACCCCAAGAAAGGAGTTCCATTCTCGTCAGAAAAATAAATGATAAATTCCTTTTGTAATATCGCAGTCGCATGCTGTTTGGCTAGAATGGGGGGAAACAACACCTCCATGACACATCCGCCTACTTCCTGGGATGGGATGTATTTCATGTCTGCAGTGCACACCGCATGCTAACAGTGAAAGTGGCAGTAGGTATTTAATCAGAATAGAATTTACTAAAGTGATTCCCGGGGAGAGTTTGGGTTTCATCGATACAGTTTTGCCCATTTAGAATAGAAAAGTACACAAAGACAAATTATAAGAAAAAAGAAATGTGCAATATACTACAACAATAAATAACATATATGGAAATAAGAAATGTGTAAAATTATATAAACTACAATATAAAACAGTGTAAATAATAATAATGCGGAAGAACTGCAGATAACTTGTCAAACATGAATTAACCATCCCGGTCAGTAAATGGCATCGCTTGTGTGTCGGGGGATGGGCACAGCATGGACCTGCTTTGTGAGGACAAAAGTTCAGATTTCCTGATGCTTAGAAACTTCAAGTATTTGGATTGTTAAAATTGGAGTTATGGTATAGAAATCAAGTTGTTTTTTGTTGTTTTAAGGAGAAAAAAGAAGATTGATTTGACCCAGGATGAGGCCACCAACTCCGAAGGTAAATATAATAATGCTATGGATGGATTTCTTAATTATTATTTTTTTAGCAATTCAATGTATGTGGTCCTGTTGATGCTTAAGTGGGCCTGCATAAAGACTTAAGGCTTTGTCTACTGTGATAAGTTCTTCTGTACCACTACTACATTGTACTGTTGTGCGGAGGAAAAGACGATGCGCCTCATTCTGCATCTGCATTTTAGTTTTGGTTCTATTTATAGAAAAACACATTTCCCTGACAACCAATGCAGATAGTTCAAAGATGCCAGAACTCACAAGTCCGACCTGCACACTTGCAAAAATAACAGTGTAGAGAGTCAGTCCTAAAGATTTGAGAAACAAATAGGATTTGCCTGCATTCTGAGCAAAGCCTATTTGTGTCTGTCCATGCAGATATCAGATGGAGTTAAATTGAATTTGTTAAATTTTAAGTCTGCTGTTTTTATTTGTCCTTAGGAAAAAGAAAAAAGATGGAGCTTGCCCAGGATGAAGCCAAGAGTTCCAAAGGTATATAGAAATGCCACTAGTTATCATGACTTGAATTTTGATTTTTTTTTGTTTAAGTTGCAATAGTTCAGTTATGTGAAAGCCGTATATTGAACTCTGGATATTCAGTTTTAGGCTTCTTTTTTTAGACACTAAGTTTTTGTATAATTTCGAATGTTTCAAATATATATTTTAAGTGTACTATGTTACAGCCTTAAGCAGGAGTTATGTAAAGTTTATTTACCGAATACTATCGGTACAGTGGTGACATAATGCTGTTTTTATACTCATTTTAATTGAACTTAAGTATATGTAACTTTGATAAATAATATACTCGATAACCCACAAATGCTACATTTGAGTGCATCAAAAGTTATTCCAAGAATGTTGTAAATCTCGACTAAACTTATGATTGTCTTTATTATAATCTAATCAAGGAAAATATGTTCTTGTGATTGGCAGATGTCTGAAGAAGATCTTCCAAAAAGCCGTGGAGCAAGGTAGAAGTTTCATCTGTCATGAAACACTTTAGAATACACATTTCAAAGGGACACCTTGCTACGAAGTTGAGAGTGAGCAATGTAAGAATGCTCAAGACCATGTTTTGAAAGACAGAACTGTTCAAAACATCCGAGATTTTGTGAGGAACAGGGGCCTGACTTACAAAAGGAATAATGTAACATGAATATCCATTAACCGTAGAGTTTAGTGCATCTGTTGCATTACTGCACCTGTTGCAGCACAGTTTGTAGCGCCGTTTACTGCGTCTGTTTCTGTTGCGGTGCCGGTTAATGGGGCAGTTTGCAGTGCGTTTAACTGCGTTGTTTGCAGTGTGTTTTACTGTGTTTGCATTGCACTGCGTCATTTGCAGTGCGTTTCGCTGCATCGTTTGCAGTGCGTTTCACTGTACACTGCACCGCTTGCAGTATGTTTCGCTGCGTTGTTTGCAGTGCCGGTCACTGAGTCGCTCGCAGTACAGTGTGTTTCGCCACAGTACGCTTCGCCGCAATGCATTGCATTTAGTCGTTTTTCTGGTCACAATGCATTTCACTGCGCACTGCATCGTTTGCAGTGCGTTTCACTGTACACTGCACCGCTTGCAGTACGTTTCACTGCGTTGTTTGCAGTGCGTTTCACTGCGCTGCTTGCAGTGCCGGTTACTGTGTCACTTGCAGTGCGTTTCGCAGCAGTGCGTTTCTCTGTTTCGTCGCAGTGCGTTTTAAATTTAGCTGTTTTCTTTTATTTATGACAGAAATCTTGTACTGTCTTCTCAATGTTTAAAGTCATGTACATCACAATAAATGTATTTTCATTTAAAGGCATTCTGATCTAGCTTTTGATTTTATTTCCTCCATTACCCTGTTGCTGATACCATTTTATACTTATTCTAAACAAACAACAAACAAAAAAGTGGTCACAATTTTAAAGTAAAAGCAACCTTTCAGAATAAACATTGAATATATGCAATTCAAATGTTGTCCGTCTATACCATTCTTATGCAAACGTCCATTTGAACTCAAGGATGAAATTATTAGATTTTGATGGTCAAAGGTCACTGACCAGACAAAATGTCTTCATTTGCAAATTATGACAATATCACACGAATGAATACAAAAAATGTGCGTGTGAAATGTTAACATTTAAACCTACATGGATGTAATTTGTAACATGACGGGTTGATGGATGCATATAACTGTGAAGAGGTAATTCTAGTTTAATGGGAGGGGTTTGTTTGAGTTTATGTGTGTGTATTAGGGGTATACAGTTCACGAAATTCTCGTTTCAATACAATACAGTGGTGCCATGGTTAGGTTCGGTACATTTTCAATACAGCAAATAAGCAGAAATGCCTCGCTGGTGAGACTTGAGGGGGCGTGTCTGAAGAACATGGCTATTCATCTCCCATTCAGTAGTGAGGTAATGTGTCGTTACTGTCAGGTAGCTTTGTGTAGTCCGTGACGTCCGGCCGTCTGTTGTTAGAGGAACAGCGGGAGCCTCGGACATTTGATTCTCTGTTTGGACTTTTGTTTTCCTTAACAAAGCAGGAATTATGGTCTGGCGAAATGGGCTCGTGAATGAGTAGTGTCACGGGGCTCAATAACATTAAGCATGTTGGTACAGTCTGGTGTTCCAGTCCAGATTAGGGTCTCGTATCTGCGGCTATAAATATAACAATCGCCGTGGCAATTGCTTTAGCCCTGTTTGAATCGGTAGGGAGTAGCTGCCTAAACACTGCGGGAAGAGGTTGAAGTGGGTGTGCTGCTGTTGGTTTTACTGGTAAACTAGTTTAGCGTAGTGCGCCTCCCAGAACACATGTGCCTCACCAGAGTAGAATGTTGTTCTTCTGTGGTGGGCGTGTCAGACAGCACGTTGTCTGTTATGTCAGGTGGGTTGCCATATCTATCTATCTATCTATCTATCTATAGGATGGTCCTCATAACTCAGGGTCTTGCCATGTTTGTGTGTGTGTATTGGTAATGTCCCACTGAACCAGGATGGTCCTCATAACTCAGGGTCTTGCCATGTGTGTGTGTGTGTGTGTGTATTGGTAATGTCCCACTGAACCAGGATGGTCCTCATAACTCAGGGTCTTGCCATGTTTGTGTGTGTGTGTATTGGTAATGTCCCACTGAACCAGGATGGTCCTCATAACTCAGGGCCTTGCCATGTTTGTGTGTATTGGTAATGTCCCGCTGAACCAGGATGGTCCTCAGAACTCAGGGTCTTGCCATGTTTGTGTGTGTGTGTTGGTAATGACCCTCTGAACCAGGATGGTCCTCATAACTCAGGGTCTTGCCATGTTTGTGTGTGTGTGTATTGGTAATGTCCCACTGAACCAGGATGGTCCTCATAACTCAGGGCCTTGCCATGTTTGTGTGTATTGGTAATGTCCCGCTGAACCAGGATGGTCCTCAGAACTCAGGGTCTTGCCATGTTTGTGTGTGTGTGTTGGTAATGACCCTCTGAACCAGGATGGTCCTCATAACTCAGGGTCTTGCCATGTTTGTGTGTGTGTGTATTGGTAATGTCCCGCTGAACCAGGATGGTCCGCATAACTCAGGGTCTTGCCATGTTTGTGTGTGTGTGTATTGGTAATGTCCCGCTGAACCAGGATGGTCCTCATAACTCAGCGTCTTGCCATGTTTGTGTGTGTGTGTGTATTGGTAATGTCTCCATATACCAGGGTTTGAACTGGTATGGGGGAAAAGTCCTCATAAACCACCCGCGCCCGTATAGGTGTGTGTGGAAGTAAAGACCATAAGAAAGTACATAAATTACAAAATAACAACAGAAACAAAGTCAGGGGCAGTATCGCCCCGACCACTGGCAGCAAACCACGACCAGGGCACCGTCAGGGAGCTCCAAAACAGGTCAGCAGGATCAGCACTAATTATAAAGTAGTGCATTGCACACTTTTATTTTAAAAGTACTGCTATATGAACAAAAGGGCAATAACATTTGGTTCACGAGATGCAGGTAGCATGTTTCATACTTAATGTGAATATAATTCATACTTTGTTAGCATCTTATTCTGAAAACCGGATGTTCGTCTGAAGAAACCGGATGTTGTCTCACGTTAATCTTTCTGCTAACCTTCAAAGTCCTTTGCTCGCTCCCGATCTGTGCCGTTTAACTGGGTTTACTATGAATTTCAGCATATAGGTGCACTAAAATGACTGACTATAGGATGTTTGCTGGCTTTTATCCCACTGTTCTTGTCATCCTCTTGTTGTTATGTGTATGTATTGTATCTTGTCTTTCAATAAAAAGAAAAAAAAAGAAATTATAACACGCGTTAATATTTTTAATAACATTTTGGAAAATTAAGCACATGAAGCAGAAACATACACATGGCATGGCACATGTGTTGAGAGTGTTACCTGCTCTGTAACTACTCCATCTCTCTGAGCTTCAGTCACTTCAAACTGTAAACCACGTGTTGTGCTGCTGAACCATGAGCTCTCTGTATTGTTTCACAGCTGTTCATATTAAAGGCTGATATAAGATTCACTCAATGAAAACATTCCCATCTTCAAAAAGGGGGACCGGAGAGTGTGCTCGAATTACCGGGGTATCACACTACTCAGCCTCCCGGGGAAGGCTTATGCCAGGGTGCTGGAAAGGAGGCTCCGACCGTTTGTCGAATACTTCAAACTTTTTCAAACTCTTTTGAAATACTTCAAAAGAGGAGCAATGCGGATTCCGTCCCGGCCGTGGAACAGTGGACCAGCTCTTTACCCTCGCAAGACTACTGGAGGGGTTCTGGGAGTTTGCCTAACCAGTCTACATGTGCTTTGTGGACTTGGAGAAGGCTTTCGACCGGGTCCCTCTGGGGTTCTTGTGGGGGGTGCTGCGGGAGTATGGGGTGCCGGACCCGTTACAACGGGCGATCCGGTCTATGTACGACTGCAGTAGGAGCTGTGTCCGCATTCTCGGCAATAAGTCAGACACGTTCCCGGTGGGGTTTGGCCTCCGCCAGGGCTGCCCTTTGTCCCCGGTTCTGTTTGTGACTTTCACGGACAGGATATCTAGGCGCAGCCTGGGGGTGGAGAACGTCAGGTTCGGGGGTCTCGGGATCGGCTCTCTGTTTGCAGATGATGTGGTCCTGTTAGCCTCCTCGGATCGTGACCTCCACCATTCACTGGGGCGGTTTGCAGCCGAGTGTGAAGCGGTGGGGATGAGAGTTAGCACCTCCAAATCTGAGGCCATGGTGCTCTGCTGGAAACCGGTGGATTGCTCCCTCCAGGTGGGGACGGAGTGCCTACCTCAAAAAACCTCCCACTGGAGGTTTTCCAGGCACGTCTAACTGGGAAGAGACCCCAAGGAAGACCCAGAACACGCTGGAGGGATTACATCTCCCAGCTGGCCTGGGAATGCCTCGGGATCCCCCAGAATGAGCTGGAACATGTTGCTGGTGAGAGGGAAGTCTGGGTCAGCCTGCTTGGCATGCTGCCACCGCGACCCGACCCCGGATAAGCGGAGGAAAATGGATGGATGGATGAAAACAAAACATTTACAACAAGATAGAAAAACACATTTCTAAATGATTTTGATCCATATTTTGATACCTTGAAGTATTATTATGGACATATTTGTGTTATTTGAACAGAAAAAACAAAGAGAAAGTGTTTGTTTGTGACTGTTCACTTCTCCATCACGTTGATTGAACGTCATAAAGAAAGCCCCGTTAGTTTGCTGTATGTGTGGAGCTGCACTGACTGCTGTGCTTGGTGTCATTGCTCCTCTCCTCCAGGTGGAGGCGCTGTAGGACAAACACACACAACTGGTTTATAAATGTTTTCATGGGAACTAGAATATGAAGAAGCAGTGATGAAGCTGCTGTAACATGTAAACACCTTGTTGTTGTATCAGCTGTTTGTTGAACAGTAGACAGAGTGTATAAAGACTGGGTCCCGCTGTGTTACTCAGGCTGCACTACAGCATCTATTCACAGGCGCGATCCCACTACTGAGCGGCACGGGGGCTTTGACCTGCTCGGTCTCCGACCTGGGCCGGTGCACCCCTCCTTAGACCACCTGGTGGTCCCGGGCTCCCCCAGGAGCACCATACTGATACCGAACTTAGTGCGGACACCCGATCTTCACAGTCCGCTGCAGCTCAGAGCTCCTGAGCTCAAATGATCCTCCAGCCTCAGCCTCCCGGTAACTGGGATTACAGGCGCGCGCCACCGCACCCGGCGAGAGAGTTATTAATTCAGAAAGATTTGGTCTTTTACAAACGTGACGTCATCAGGGTGATCAAGTGGAATCCAGTGATGAAAACAAAAGCTGCAGCTGCAACGTTGAAGGCTGATCAGCATCTGTACAATTGACCTAAAACCTTATTTGAATAAAGATCAATACTTTATCTCATATCTTTAAACATCTGTGTGCTCAGTATGAGTTTATATCATCCACAGTCATGCACAGTTGATGTTTTTCATCATGTCAGCAGATTGCATCATACAATAACTAATATTCACAATCTGTGATTCACATATAAATACATAAATCTTGTTAACCTCTCTGTGAGAAATAATCACGATGGAACTTCTTAAAGTATTAAAATCAATTTTAATGAACAGACACTTCAATCAAAATTCAGCTGAATGGATAGAGCTCGTTCCCTATACGGATGGTTCGGAGGTCTAACAATAATAAAAAAACAACAGAGTATATATGCACGTTTTCTCGTCTCCTCTCCCTTCACCCTCCCCCTCACAGATGTTGTTGGCTGCTGCACACCAAGGCCAGGTTCCCAGCCTTTTCGTGGGAACAAAGGGGGTTAGGGTGGTATATGCAGGTTTAAGTGACAAGCTATATCTAAAAGAACCATATGATGAATTGCCACAATGTTGTGGCAAAATGACGAGAAGAGACGGCAAACTGGAGTTTGCAACCAGCGGGTAGTGTTTTAATAAGATCAAGCCAACATCAACCAGTTCAGCATATTGAAACGACTCCCCTGTACTGCTTTTCACAGATCACTCTTATCGTCAAAATTCACGCCTCTTTCGCTGTGCTCACCTCTCAAGAATGTTGTTTGGTTGGTGCCCCCATGTCTGCTCCTAATCTCTTGTTAAGAATGTTGTTTGGTACCAGAATATGTGTTACATATTAACTGTTTACTTGTGATATGAGGTTTTACGTCTCAAATGATTCTGGATATTTTGACATAAGAGGAACACTCGTGTTTACTGCAATCATGGAAGTTAAGATTGTAACAACAGTTGGATTCACAAGTTATATGATGGTTTTCTTCAACAACAACAGTTGACACACTTAAGTTTCGATCAAAACACCTTTCTGGTATTCGACCTTCTAGATACACTTGATAATATAACGGGAATAACTTCTGAAGTCCTTCTTCACTCAAACGCTTTATCATTATATAAAACCTGTAAGCAAGAGCTCTAAGTTACAAACCACTTTTTATACATTTCCAAACATGTTAACAAGGCATCCTGTAATAGAATGACGTCACTGGTGATCAAACATCATGTATCACCTGCAGTAACGTGTCACCTGTGTGTGCTTTACATGTCATGGCGCTATCTTGTGGTTGAAATATAAAACACAACAAGTTGTCTCCAAACTAAATAGTAAGAGTTGAACTTAACATGTGAGGATTCATCTCAAGTCTCACATGTTGGTGGACTCACACATGAAGAAGCTGCTGAACGCTTTGCCCTCCTACATACAAGACACACTGACATGCTGCTGAAGAGCAGAGCTCTCATTGTTGATGAGAAGGATTTACTAGTAACCAGAGATGTGGATTCATTCTGCTCCTCATGAGGCAGTTTGGAGCTGATCTGTAATGATATTTGTCTTGAGTTCAGTGGTGAGTTAGAAAAGCTACAAACAAGTATTCCCACTAAAGCCACTGACAGGAACACTCTGATGACTGCAGGCAGTTTGAATCCTAGACCACTGAAAGAAGCTCTTCCTTTAAGACAACTACACATTGTACAATCACTGAAAGAGACTTCAATATCAATTCAGACAACAGCAACATTTAGTCTTTGAAACAAATCAATGTAAATTTAATGAAAGACATCTTTACAGAAAGTGGTGAGAACAAAATCTCTTGGATAAAAGAAGCTCTGGTGATTTCTCTCTTTAAGACACATGCAGTGGAAGAGAAACAACAACAAACTAATACATCAATACACATTCACAACAAACATTTAGACCGCAGAGAAGTTTACATTTTCCTGCAGAGAAATGTGAGTTCAGGTCAACAAAGATCATCATGAGCAGTGATAGCCTCCATGGTTTAACAGACACAGGAAGGAGCTCCACCTGAAGGAACTCAAACATGTACACAACAATGATGACAAGATGTCAAAGTACCGCCCTCAATCTTTGATGGACAGGTCAACAAAATCAGGTCTCAGCAAAAATGGACACAAAATGAGTTTAACAGAAATTTGCTGTTCCATGAATCACTTCTGTCTATTTTAGTTTACAGAGCTCAGCAGTGTCTCCATGATAACCACACAACCAAAGTCCAGCATAGAGAGGCTGAGTGAATGTGGTCTGGACTCTGTGGAGGAGAGTCATGGTTTCAGAGACGCTGTAGAAAGACAGAATACCTGCTCTGTGATCCAGGTACACTCCTACTCTGGAGGACTGAGGACCAGAGAAGGGAGTTCTGATACTATTGTACAAAAATATAAAACTGTTTTTGTTACAATGTAACGCCCAAGATTTGTCATTTTCTCCAAAACAACATTCTTCAGACCTCCCTTTTCTGCTGATATTCTTGAATGCGACTGCTACAAAAACTACTTCTCTCCACTCCACCTCCCAGTAACAACGTCCAGTCAGACTCTCTCTACTCAGGACCTGACGACATCCAGTGAACCTGTGTGGGTGATGACAATAAGGCTGTTGTTTACTCATTATTGTTGCTTTTCTGTTGCCCTCAGATAATAACAGATCGGTGTGCGCTGTGTTTGGATCCAGTGTGATTTCACTTGAATATCTTAAGAATCCAGGTCTGGTCTTGGGCTCTGCTTGTGAATGAGCCAGGAAAACGTCCACTTCAGTCGCTGCCAGTGAGTTCACGTCTTTCTCTCTGTCCTGGATTCTCTGCTGGATGTTTAGTCGACTCACCTCCAGCTCTCTCTGCCTCTCAATCCTTTCTGCTGCAGCTGAGACTGTGTCGTGGCCTTTGTGTTCATCCACAGAGCAGAGGTAACAGATACACTGCTGATCAGTACGGCAGAACATCTTCATCACCTCATCGTGATGAGAGCAGATGTTCTCCTGGAGCTTCTTGGAGGGGTCCACCAGCTTGTGTTTTGTTAATTGAGCTGCGTCATCATGACGCTGGAGGTGTTTCTCACAATAAGAGACCAGACAGACGAGACAGGACTTGAAGGCTTTCAGTTTCCTCCCAGTGCAGACATCACAGGACACATCTTCAGGTCCAGCATAGCAGTGATCAGCAGGAGCAGCTTGGAGTCCAGTCTTCTTCAGCTCCTCCACTAAAACTGCTAACATGGTGTTTTTCAGCAGGAGAGGCCTCGGTGTGAAGGTCTGCCTACACTGAGGGCAGCTGTGGAGTTTCTTCACATCCTCTTCATCCCAGAAGCTTTTAATACAGTTCATGCAGTAGCTGTGTCCACAGGAAGTAGTCACCGGATCCTTCAGTAGATCCAGACAGATGGAACAAGAGAAGGCTTCCCGATCCAGCTGAACTCCTTTCTGCGCCATTTCACCTCTCAGTGACAACGACTGTCTGAGTTTCGCTTCACTAGAAGTGACTCTGCTTTGACTTCTGATCTGAACAACATGTGTTTGTTCAGTGAATGGAGGCTGTCAGCTCTATCGCTGCACCACCATGTTGGTTACAGCCATCTTTAAAACTGTAGATCTGAAGGGGAGGGAACAAGGAAACATGTGGGCAGAGTGGAGCCGCTGTGTTTGAGAGCAGGAGGAAGAAGGAGGGCTTATCAAGCTGTGCTTCATTCCAGGAAGAGGAGCAGCGCTGTGAATGTCAACTTTGCTTCGTCATTTACAAGCAGAGCCTCGGTTAAAACCTGTTATGATGTGGTGTGTTCACGGACCCAAATGCAGACTCAGACAGCAGAGTTCTATTTCAAAACCAAGGTAATTTATATTTCTCAGTCAAGGGAAAAGACAGGAAATGGCCAAAGTCAATAGGAGGCGTCTCCACGCCTCCGCACGGTTCCAAGCCGGAAAGTGGCTAATCCTACTCAGCGGCAGATGAGGCCAACAGGAAAACTGTCAAACGTCAATACGGAGGCGCGTCCTCGTGCTCCGCTCGGATCCTACCTGGGAGGTGGCAGGTCCGCGTCCGCGGCTGGCAGGCAGGCTGGAACGTCTGTGTGATACCCGAGGCTCGGCACAGGAACGCCAAGACTACACAGTTTCGCTGAACTCTGATTCGAGCTAATCTTTGATTAAATGAATCCTCGTTGGTGCATCCCAGCAAAATAAATCTGTATCTCCAATGTAACTCTCCTAATGGAGCCCCATTGTGACCCAGAGTGAGTGCATCCAGACCCCTATATGGGAGGTTGTGTCAGCACTGGTTTAAATGTTCCAGGAACACACTGAACGCTACGTAACCACAAGCCCACTTCAAATGGCAGACCCTCAGGGGAGGCCACATGAATGAATGCTCCCTATAGAGGATCTGTCTGTCTGTCTGTATATATATATATATATATATATATATATATATATATATATATATATATATATATATATATATATATATATATATGCATTTAAATACATCAATATAGATGTCCTTCTGGATTGACAGAGACTGATCTCTCATTCTGGAAATATTGCTTGTTTAAATGCCCTTGTTTTATGTACAGTAACTACTCAGATCAGTACAAAGCAGCAGCAGAGAACAATAGAGAGAGCTCATGGCATTTCCTGTCTTATTCTGCCTTTCATCTCGGGACACCTTTTTTTTCAGACTGTGCTTGACTGACAGTGTTGTTGCACCTGTTAGGGCGTGGGCAAGGTACACCTTCGTCATTCTTAAGCTGCAGTCACACCAGACAATAGGCTGTGCTGGTGGAGCATGGTTTATGGGACATATTTGACTCCCACTCCTTTATTTAGGACGAGAGCCAAGTATTCAGAAGCTGTCACACAGCAACACAGGTGTTGTTGGTGTTCTCAGTAATGATCAGTCGCTGTGTTTACCGTACACACGGTGCCTCATGGAACCAGATTGTTTCCTTAGGGTTGCCAGTAATATGATTCCTGAAATGTCATGTAAAGCAGAAACTGGTTCTCCTTTATCAGGTTAAAACAACTACACATTGTAAAATAATTGAAAGAGACTTTAATATAAAATCATTGGATCTTAAAAAAGAGTTCCAAACAGACGAGTTTCCTTCTCAATAGGCTGATTGTTCTTACAACAAGATCAGAGTATTTTATTTTCTTGAAACAAGATTACTTTCTTTATCATGTAAACCTTCAATGTGTTCATATCCATCAGTACGACACATCAATTCAGCCAACAGCAACATTTAGTAAATGGACAGACTGACAACTGGGATGAGAGTGACAGGAGTATTTATGTCAGCTGGAGGCAATCACAGGAGATGAGGCACAGCTGTGCCTACGGAGAGAGGCGCGGCAGTGGGCGGGACTCGTAGGAGGACACTACTGAGGGAAATACAGCAGAGTGAGACATAAATCCTCACAAAACCTGCTCCACTTTAGAAAACATTTCTCTTTTTTTATTGCAAGACAAGAGTCAATACATAAACATAACAAGAGGACGACAAGAACAGTGAGATACAAGCCAGCAAACATCATATAGTCAGATTATGGGAGAACGCTGTGATTTGTGTGTGTGCGTGCGTGCGTGCGTGCGTGCGTGCGCGCGCGCGTGTGTGTGAGAGAACGAAAAGACCATAAGAAAGTACATCAATTACAAAATAACAACAACAACAAAGTCAGGGGCAGTATCGCCCCGACCACTGGCAGCAAACCACGACCGGGCACCGTCATGGAGCTCCAGAACAGGTCAGTAGGATCAGCCAGGCCGGGTCAACCGGATTGAATATTATTTAATTCATTCATTATTATTATACTTGTATTGAATGTATTTTATTTTATTAATGATTACCATCATCCTTTTCTTTTTAGACTGATCGGTCTAGAACAGGGATTCCCAAAGTGTGGTGTGCGGCCTAAAAAAGGGGGTGCGCGGCCTAAAAAGTTTGGGAACCGCTGGTCTAGAAAAACATCTTGAAGACGTTCTAGTTTCTTCACATTTGGTCTCACAGGTTTCCAGTTGATACATGTGCAGGTGATACATGTGATGAGATTATTGTTACGGTCGGTTATTCTGCACCCATGCGCAGACACCAGGACAACAGGGTAGGTGAAAAAAAGGTTTTATTTAGTTTGTTTGTGGAGCCGGTGGAACATGCGGGTAGGAAGGTGAGGCGGTGTGAGTGACGGCAGCTGGGCGGCGACGTGGCACAGGAATCTTGGAGCACAAGAAAAACAAGTTAGTTGCAGATCGGGAAAAACAAAGCGAACTAACTGGTGAGACGAGATAAACTCAGAGGGGCCGAGACTGTAGCTACCACTGAGCTGAAGAAACAATCTGGCGATGAGACTGAAGGAAGCTGGGGTATTTGAGCTGTCTGTGATGATGGTCTGATTGTTGGCAGGTGTGGAGATGAGCTCAGGTGCCGGATGATTAAAGCCGCGCCCATGCCATACACACACAGACAGAGAGAAGAGGGGAGACACCGATACGAGCTGAGGTCACAACAGTGTGGTCATTGACGACCCGGGGGGCACAGAGGAAGAGGAAGACACAGAGGAAACTGGCTTGAGCAGTGAGACGTGGAAGGTAGGATGGACCTTTAAAGAGGCTGGGAGTTTGAGCCGGACCGCAGAGGGATTGATGACTTTATCCACCTCGAAGGGTCCGACAAGCCGGGGTGCCAACTTGCAGGATTCCACTTGAAGAGGTAAGTCCCGGGATGACAGCCATACTTTTTGGCCCGGACAATAGGTGGGTGAAGGGGCTCGGTGACGGCCAGCGATGCGCTTGTTCCGGGTGTCCCAATGCTGGAGCGCCGACTGGACCTCCCACCATACCTGTCGGCACCTACGGAGGTTGGCCTGGACAGATGGTACAGCTATCTCCCTTTCTTGGGCCAGAAACAGGGGTGGTTGATATCCCAAGTAGGCCATGAAGGGGGACATGCCAGTGGCGGTGCTAGTGAAGGAGTTGTGCGTATACTCGACCAACGGCAAGTGTATGGACCAGGAGGACGGTTGGCGAGCAGTGACACAGCGCAGAGTCGACTCCAAATCTTGGTTGGCCCGTTCCATCTGGCCGTTCATCTGCAGATGGTAACCAGAAGAGAGACTGGCAGTGGCACCCAGTGCTCGACAGAAAGCCTTCCAGACCTGTGACGAGAACTGCAGCCCTCGGTCAGACACAATATCCAAGGGAATGCCATGGAGTCGGAAAACATGGAGAACCAAGAGGTCAGCAGTCTCCATGGCCGAAGGCAATTTGGGGAGAGGAATGAAATGCACCACCTTGGAAAACCGGTCCACAATGGTTAGAATAGTGGTATTGCCTCCAGATGGGGCCAGGCCCGTAACAAAATCCACTGTGATGTGAGACCAGGGACGGTGGGGGATAGGCAAAGGCCGCAACTGACCAGCCGGGGTTTGGTGGGATGCCTTGCTGCGAGCACAGACTGAACAGCTGACACGAATGCACGGGTGTCTCGGGATATGGATGGTCACCAGAACCGTTGGAGAATGAAGGCAAGCATGCGGTGGAAACCAGGATGGCAGGTGAGTTTTGAGGAGTGTCCCCATTGTAGTACCTGGGATGTGACTGCGTCCGGCACAAACAAACAGTTAGGAGGGCCACCATCTGGATCCGGATGGGATCGTTGGGCCTCCAGGACGAGAGACTCAACTCCCCATGTGACTGCGGCCAACACGCAGGAAGGGAGAAGAATGGGTTCAGGCTCCAAGGGGGTTCTTTCCGTGGTGGACTGCCGGGAGAGAGCATCGGGTTTGATGTTGCGTGATCCAGAACGGTAGGTTAGTGTGAAGTTGAACCTTCCCAGGAACAACGTCCACCGAGCCTGTCTGGAGTTTAATCTGTTGGCAGAGCGGAGGTAAGAAACATTCTTATGGTCTGTCCAAATGATGAAAGATTGTTCAGCTCCCTCCAACCAGTGCCTCCACTCCTTGAGTGCAAGAACCACAGCCAATAGTTTGCGGTTGCCCACATCATAGTTGCACTCTGCGGGGGACTGGCACTGCAAAAAAAAAAGCACTGGGGTGCATCTTCTGATTTTGGGGAGACCGCTGAGAGAGGACGGTCCCGACTTCAGAATCCGAGGCATCCACCTCCACAACGAACTGCAGAGAGGGATCAGGATGAATTTGTACTGGGGCAGTAGTGAACAGCTGTTTGAGGGAGGCGAAGGGAATAGCAGTGAGTTGCATGAGCGGGGTTGCCACTCTGCTGTAATTACGAATGAACCTTCTGTAAAAGTTTGCAAACCCTGGGAACCGCTGCAACTGCTTCCGAGTGGTGGATGTAGGCCACTCTGCCACTGCCTGAACCTTAGCTGCATCCGCCCTCACCTGCCCCGGCTGGATGATGAACCCGAGGAAGCTCACTATGGTGACATGGAACTCACACTTCTCCGCCTTAAAGAACAGCTTGTTCTCCAGCAGTCGCTGTAGCACTAGTCTGACATGTGCAATGTGCTCCTCCATGTTCCGGGAGAAGATGAGTATGTCATCAATATCAACGAAAACGAAGTGGTTGAGCATATCACGGAGGACATTGTTCACAATGGCCTGGAACACTGCCGGGGCGTTGGTGAGGCCAAAAGGCATGACCCGATACTCAAAGTGGCCCAGAGGTGTGTTAAAGGCGGTCTTCCATTCATCTCCCTCCCGGATCCGAATGAGGTAGTAGGCATTGCGAAGGTCCAATTTGGAGAAGATGGTGGCTTTGAGAAGGGGCTCACAGGCGGGGTCAATGAGAGGGCGAGGATACTTGTTCTTGATGGTAATGTCATTAAGACCACGGTAGTCAATCCAGGGACGATGGGTGTGGTCCTTCTTGTCCACAAAGAAGAAGCCGGCACCCACAGGAGATGAAGAGGGTCGGATTAAACCAGCTGCAAGGGAGTCATGGATATATATCTCCATAGCCTCTCTTTCCGGATGGAAAATCTTAAAGAGGCGGCTGGTGGGCAGGGGGGCGCCAGGAAGCAGGTTGACGGCACAGTCATATGGTCTATGTGGAGGCAGTGTTAGGGCTCGCTGCTTGTTGAATACCTCCCCTAAGTCATGGTAAGTGGGTGGCACTAACGTGAGGTCTGGGGACTCAATAGTGGGAGTAGCAGTTACATTAGTGGGAGCTGGGGCTGACTGGAGACAGTGAGTGTGACAAAATGTGTTCCAACTAACTACAGTTCCTGTAGACCAGGGGTGCCCAATACGTAGATTGCGATCGACCAGTCGATCGCGGAGGTAGTGTGGGTAGATCGCATGCCATTAAAAAAAAATTTGATGTCTGCATGGCATTTGCCACTTGATTTTCTAACACACGGGTCACCACATATGCGCAGTCAACCGCGCGAACTACTGCAAAACTCGGGCGAGCTAATTAGTTAGCCTTCCAATTCATTTCTACTAAAGAAGCTAAAGCTGTAGCGCCATGATTTGGGAAACTTCCAAAACCTCGCGTCAGAACTGGAGACTCAGCGGAAGGCGTGTGCGTAACTTGACAGTGCGCGCTACAGAGCAGATTGACAAGTGTCTGTCAGAGTTTGACAAACACTTACGAGACTTTGCTTTACTCGAGTCAGTTGCTATACTAATGTGCTGCACATTTCGGGAAGATCTTGAGGTTGATTCACTCGCATCAAAAATTGCAACGCTGTTTCACCTGAACACGTTTGGAGTGGAGGATGAGATTTTTACACTGCAAGCTGACATTCAGCTGAAGTCCAGGGCTCATGGACAGTTTTCTCACAGAGGGAAATACCCAAACATGAGGAAATGTGATACCTTTTTGACTGCATTATTCGGCTCTACTCATGTATGTGAGTCAGCCTTTTCCCACATGAAGAACATTAAGTCCAAACACCGTTCCACCATGACTGATGATCATTTGAAGTGTGCTTGAGGCGGGCTACCAGCAGCTACTGTCCGGACTATGCAACTCTGGCCAATCCCATTCAGTGCAAGTCATCAGAGTAAGGGAACGACCAAAAATGTACAGAACTATATTGTGCCATAAGGGTTCATGCAGTTATGCAAGGTACGCCAATATATATTGTAAATATAAAGTATACTCGGTATCAGTATACTTATATAATTATAAAATTATAATAATCATAAATTATACTAATTGTCAATATTTGTGTTTTTGAACTATGGAATGTACCCAGTAATGTGTGTAAAATATGATATCTGCGCAAAATATATGCTTTTCCTGCTCGTCCTCTCCGCCTGTGTACTCTCTGCTCGTGCTCTCTGCCTGTGTGCACGACACTCTGAGAACGCGCAGCTCGGGGGCCTAATCGTTTTGGCCCAAAAGAGACGGGTCTATGAAGCAGTTTAGCCAATTGCTGATTAAAGATATAAATGAGTGACATACAATTTAGCCAATCAGCACCCTCAAAAAGAGTCAGCTTGGGGCCAGAACGATCAGGCCCCCCTCGCTGCGCGTTCTCGTCAGGAGAAGTCTCTACAGGCGCCCGCGCCAGCGCGAGCACTCCTCCTCCAAGACCCGTTTGAGAGGAGAACTTTGGCGGAGATTCTGCAGCCAAAGAGCTGATATCAGATCAGCCTGACCTCACAATCAGACAGCAGACTCGCGGGAAAGGGAAGCAGTGCATGTGAAGCTTCTGTACTAGCTGTACACCAGACAGGTTTGGCTAGCTGGATGACGTTATGCTAATCATTTATTTAGCTTTTTAAAACAACGGGGACGGATCCAGCACGGACAGTTACAGGAGTGAGGGATGAGGAGGTAAGGAAACATGAGAACACCAGGACACATATGGAGAACTCTGTCAAGCTACATATTCTGCAAAGTGAACATCTTTTCTTCTACATAGTTGTCCTCAGTCTCATCTGCTTAACTTGGTCATGGAGGCATCAACATGTAATAGAGATGTTAAATTAACAGTGAAAACTCATCATAGCTTAATTTAACATCAGTATTCATAATTACACTTCATGTTTACTTCTCCTGATCTTTACCTCCTATAACAAGGTCCATAGGGGCATCTCAATAAATAAACATGTTATATTATATTATATAAGTGTTATTTACTGATTGTTTTTGTGTTGGAATACATGTTAAATATTTAACTGCCAAGTCATAATGCGTGTTTGATACTTACATTTTTTTTGCATTAAATCATACTGGGATGTTTGCTGAAATTGATAGGATGGCCCTACCTAGAACATTTTACACCAGCCGCCACTGCTCGGTATATATATAAATAAATTGATATTCAGCATTTTTTATGTAGGTAGATCATTTTGACTTGGTAATTTTAAAAGTAGCTCGCAAGACGAAAAAGTGTGGGCACCCCTGCTGTAGACCAATCTATGTGGGGGTTGTGACGTTTCAGCCAAGGTTGACCTAAGACCACTGGAGCATGTAGTGAGGAAATCAAAAGTAGTCTGACTGACTCGTGGTGATTACCGGACAGGTGAAGACTCAGGGGAGCTGTGTAGTGAGTGATGTGGGCCAGGAGTTGTCCATCCAGGGCATAGACCTCCTTAGGGACAGGAAGGGCTTCATTGGAAATCCCAGTTTGTGCGACGAGGGCGGAGTCAACAAAGTTCTCGTCTGCACTTTAGTCAATCAAGACATGAATGGGAATGGATTCTCCCTTCCACATGAGGGATGCTTTCATAGGCTTACAGGATTGAGTGGCTGCAGAAGAGGTGGAGGTATGGCTCATCATGACCCCTTCAGTAACTGATGAGACTAGTATTTTAGGCAGGATGGAACAGGAGGCGAGGAGGTGACCAGCCTGACCGCAATATGTGTATAAGCCTGCCCTGGACCGCTGTTGTCGCTCGGAAAAGGAGAGGCGGGCACGTCCCAGGTGCCTAGGCTCCTCTGTGAAGAGCGGTGGTCGAGCGCTAATATTGTTTTGTATAAAAGCCGCATATCCACATAACACTGCAACATTTGACCAGTGAAATAAAATGTTACATGAAGCTCAACGCCTACAAATGCACTAACTGCAGAGTGCAGATACATGAATACGCACATGATGGGATGCTTCGTCATTAACGGACAATGCATATAATCAAAATCAATGTAATTAACACAATGAACAGAACAAACTCACAAGAACCAGTCTCATGTATTTATATGACAACAAAGCAAATCAATCGAGCAACACTGCAGCACTAAACACGTATTCCACCGCACACTGAAGAGCACGAGCCATTCAGATATTATTCACATCAGAGGGAACAATATGAACCATATCATGAAAACGACACCATAGACAAATGAACACCGTAGTAACACTACTGCAGATGTAAAAACACAAAAACACTTCACTTACCAAAGCTGCTGTTCACTTAGAGACAAAGTCCATCCTCCTTTCTTTGATTACAAATAGTTTAATGACGCGGTTGTACAGAACATCGGTGCGGTTCAGTTCCAGCCAGAGGTCGTCCTGTGAACGTGTTCGTTGAGTCGTAGATCCGCTCAACTCAACGAACCACTTCTACTCCATCCCCACTTCTCTCTACACCTTCTGACTCTCCTGTGTTGTTACTTCTGTTAAGGTGTTACGATTCGTATCTTTATGATTCATTAACTCTCATTATTGTGGAAAAAATAACACCCAATATGTTATGTGTCAAAATGCCCGACACTGTTTATTAACATTCACAAACAGGCAAATAATAAGTTCAAATGAGTGATATTATATTTGGTCTTGTGAGATAATTCAGAAAGAGGAAATACAAGATTATTTTATATTTACATGATATTTAAAAACAGTTTGAACCTTTTTTTTGTTTTTTACAAACGATGAGATTTTAACAATTCTAAGGTTAACATAAAGTAACTTTTCACCTTTTCTAAATGGACCTTTATGTTCCTTTATTTCCTAAAGGTTTATATCAGTGACTTGGAAGTTGAATGTAGAAAAACTTGTGAAATGAAGTTAAAGCTACAACTTCAGCTTTAGTGTCAAGAAATGTGAGACTCTTTCCTCTTGAGTTCAGTTTTCATGAGTGAAGCGTGTTCAGGGTTGAATGTTGGATTACTTCACATCACACAGTCTCTAGACTGGACTTCTCCTGTGCTGCCAACAGTCACATCCACATCTGGATCAGTAGACAAAGATTTCAGCTCAACTGTTTACAATGTTTTCATTCTCCTCATAGAGAGGACCATGTGACTCATACAAAGAAACTTTGGTTTGATGAGTTCAGTGTTCAAAGGTCTGAAATGGCTCCAAAGCAAAAACAATATTTCTGACTTTGTACTGAATCAAAACGAGACGTTTTCTAATATGAATGCAGTTCACTGTTGGTGACGTCTGAGGAAGGGCTTGGTTTGTTGCTACAACTGAAGCTTTTACTTTAAATGACGATCATTGATATTTCTAAGTTTGAACAACTTGTGATCTTTATGTTAAATAATAAGAGTTGGTCGTCTAGAGGTTCAGAAGTACTTTTATCATTCCTCATTTAAACTAATAACAACAGAAAGCTGCTGACAAACAGCAAAACAAATAATACAAATGAGAAAAGTGTCTGATGAGAAAACTCTGTTAAAACTCCCACAAATCCACTGCGATCTCAAATATGAAGGAATGTGTTTGATGCTAAATGTTGTGGACTCCAATGATCTGAGCTGATCACGGCAGAGATCGATGGACTTTATTTAGCTTTGGGAAGAGCAGGAGGTGGTGGTGAACGTGCAGGATGAGGAGGAGGAAGAAGCATCTCTGAGGCTCACATCTTGTAGAAGGAATTCATCCGTTGGTTCTTGATCAGCTCCTGGTGGATCTGGAAGTATGTGGAGTCCACCAGGTCCTGGAGAAAACCACAGAGGAAATATCTGGTATGAATATATCTTACAGCAACAAACCTCCATTACAAATATTTACATTCAGAATCAGAGCCTCAAACAGTTCACACCTCAGATATTATTCTAAGATGCTCTATCACAAAGATATAAAACTTCCCTGTTTTCACTTCATGACGTCTGCAGACTTGATCATTTCTAATAAGCATTAAAACACCTGATGAGCTGAAAACACATGAAAGACCCTGAGACACCACAGATACAGTAGATCTGCACCTTTCTGAAGGTGGAGAAGAAGACTGCAGGTTACTGATGAAGGCTGCAGGAAGGATCTGGAACAGGGTGTAGGTGCAGCTGTCTCACAACATGCTGGTGGGCGGGCGGAGGCTGTAGGCAGAATCTTCAGGTGGAGGTCATGGTGGAGGTTTCTGCAAAAGGCTGTAGGTAGAGGTTTAGGTCAGTGAATATCTTCAGGGAGGTGGAGGTGCAGGTTAATGACAGAGGCCATCGGTGGATATGCAGGCGGTACCTGTTTGCAAGTATTTCAAGGTGTAGATGGAGACTGCAGGCTGGAACTGGAAGAGGCTGGAGGTGGAGCAGGAGAGATGATGACCAGAATCGACAGGTGGAGGCCAGGGCTGTGGACTGCTGGAGGAGGCTGTAGGTGGAGGTTCTAACATTGTGGAGGGAAAAAACTCCTCACGAGGAGAGTGTAGCAGGCCAGCACACGCAGACTGATAGCTTTTCAGTCACACGGCGCTAAAAACGTTACCGAAACTGGTTTACCGTCAGAAAGGATTTTAATCCTGCTGTTGCAATTACAGTTATGCAATGGTGTACATTAATCTCATGAAATATTACACAATTAACCCACTTTGGAAAAAACTCTTCCCAGTCCCAGGAGAACACGTCTTCCCCAGGACCCTAAAATAACAGAAGAGAAAAACGCTTGGCTATATCCCGCCCTCATATTCGTTCGCGACTCCTCCCCTTCCGTCTATCTCAATTTATATTGGCTACCTACGCTCACACCTCAGTAAACGCCTGTCTTCACATCTCGCTCTCACTGCAGCTAACACATTCAAATCCTGTCAGTTATGACTTACTCCCTTCTATAATCCTACAACACTTTATGTTTATCTTAATTATGCATTCCCATAACCCTTATGTTTATGACTAATTATGAATTCTTAATTATGAATTATTAAACACTTTTATTATATCTACTAACCACCCCGGTTTTTGACACTGAAAATACAGCAGGAACCTCATCTCTGGTGAAGATTAGGAAATCCATGAAATAATGAGGAAAACATGATGAAGTGAGGAAACGAGATGATTGAAATATAAGAGGTCAGCAAACAACTGTGACCCGTTTGTCAACACAATCATCACATAAATATCTATTTTCTGCTAATATTGATATTTTTTCCTCAACTTTCATTTCAGCTACATCAGAGCTCTGCAATACATCACAGAGATGGATTCATGAAATGTTATTAATCCCATAATATCCACATGTGTTGAGAGTGTTACCTGCTCTGTAACGACTCCATCTCTCTGCGCTTCAGTCACTTCAAACTGTAAACCACGTGTTGTGCTGCTGAACCATGAGCTCTCTGTATTGTTTCACAGCTGTTCATATTTAAGGCTGATATAAGATCCACTCAATGAAAACACATTTACAACAAGGTAGAAAAACACATTTCTAAATGATTTTGATCCAGATGTTGATACCTTGAAGTATTATTATGGACATATTTGTGTTATTTGAACATAAAAACAAAGAGAAAGTGTTTGTTTGTGACTGTTCACTTCTCCATCACGTTGATTGAATGCAGTGGTGGGCCGTCAGGGCCTGCAAGGCCTTCTCTGCTGGCCTAAACAGAATCAAAAAGCTATATCTATTTTATAATTTAATAATTTTTCTTAAATATGTATTATTATTAACATGTATTATAATTTTAAAAATATTTTTCCCATTGTCTTATTTTCTCATTGCACAGCTACTGTCTTCCTCAGTTGCTCTGCTTCCACTGCAGCTTGTTTTAAGTAGAGCTTTTATCCAATCAGATTTCACCTCTGTGTCTCGAGGTTAGAAGAGATGCCCCAGGCCTGCACACTCAGGAGTGCATCCCTGTGCAGGTTAAGTGAATGGGGACGATATTGTTGATTGTCAGAGTGTTCAACCAATCAGATCTTAGTTTGACATGTTGGGCGTATTCTTTGACTGTCAGAGCCTGCGCGCCAGCCTATAATGACGTCAGCATTACGTGCAGCTCAGTGTCCATGTGTCGCTTTGCCGTGTGCAGTGTTCTGTGATTGGTCAGTGGGCGAGCACGTGACTATCATAACAGCAGAGGCTGTCGGGTAGTCAATCACATCACGTGATGCAGCTCAACCAATCAAATACGGGCATTCTGACTGAGTGAGATGTACCACACACCATGACACAGGAGACTGAGACGAGGAAAGACATTGCAGAGCAGTACATTCAATGTTGCAGTTGTGAAATTAAAATCCGATGATAATTGCTTTGGGTTGTGGCTTGTCATTAAGGAATGAGAGTGGATCCCACAGCCAGACCAGCTGAGAACATTGTATTTTCCTGAATTTAGGCTTTTGCATTTTCTAAATACTCAACGCTCGACGAAGCTGTACATAGTTACAGCCTTAAAAATGAATAATACCTGTGGTGCCATAATGTGGTTAGAAGGTGGTATTTCAGCTGCAGGGCAGCAGTGAAGGCGCAGGTATAAAATGCACGGCCCGCCACTGATTGAACGTCCTGTTAGTTTGCTGTATGTGTGGAGCTGCACTGACTGCTGTGCTTGGTGTCATTGCTCCTCTCCTCCAGGTGGAGGCGCTGTAGGACAAACACACACAACTGGTTTCTGAATATTTTGATGGGAACTAGAATATGAAGAAGCAGTGATGAAGCTGCTGTAACATGTAAACACCTTGCTGTATCAGCTGTTTGTTGAACAGTAGACAGAGTGTATAAAGACTGGGTCCCGCTGTGTTACTCAGGCTGCACTACAGCGTCTATTCACAGGCGCGAGCCCACTACTGAGCGGCACTGGGGCTTTGACCTGCTCCGGCCCCGACCTGGGCCGGTGCACCCCTCCTTAGACCACCTGGTGGTCCCGGGCTCCCCCAGGAGCACCATACTGATACCGAACTTAGTGCAGACACCGGATCTTCACAGTCCGCTGCAGCTCAGAGCTCCTGAGCTCAAACGATCCTCCAGCCTCAGCCTCCCGGTAACTGGGATTACAGGCGCGCGCCACCGCACCTGGCAAGAGAGTTATAAATTCAGAAAGATTTGGTCTTTTACAAACGTGACGTCATCAGGGTGATCAAGTTGAATCTAGTGATGAAAACAAAACCTGCAGCTGCAACGTTGAAGGCTGATCAGCATCTGTACAATTGACCTAAAACCTTATTTGAATAAAGATCAATACTTTATCTCATATCTTTAAACATCTGTGTGCTCAGTATGAGTTTATATCATCCACAGTCATGCACAGTTGATGTTTTTCATCATGTCAGCAGATTGCATCATGAAAACAAAAGCTGCAGCTGCAACGTTGGAAGTTAAGACTGAACATGCAGCTTTACTTTAGTGTCTGGATAGCATGCAGATACTGACAAATAAATATGCATATTTCTTAAAAACTCACTTTTGTTTTCATTAAATCATAATTTTATAACTTAAGTGCAAGTGGTTGACACACTTAAGTTTAGATAAAAACACCTTTCTGGTATTGGACCTTCTAGATCAGGGGTGCCCAATACGTCGATCGCGGAGATAGTGCGGGTAGATCGCATGCCATTCAAAAAATCTTCTTTTTTTTTTTCTTTCTTTTTTTTGTAAATGAGATGTCCGTATGACATCTGCGACTTGATTTTCTAACACACGGGTCACCACATATGCGCAGTCAACCGCGCGAGCTACTGCAAAACCCCTTGCGAGCTAATTAGTTTGCCTTCCAATTCATTTCTACTAAAGAAGCTAAAGCTGCAGCGCCATGATTTGGGAAACTTCCAAAACCTCGCGTCAGAACTGGCGACTCAACGGAAGGCGTGTGCGTAACTTGACAGTGCGCGCTACAGAGCAGATTGACAAGTGTCTGTCAGAGTTTGACAACTCAGTTTGTGCAACTCTGGCCAATCCCATTCAGTGCAAGTCATCAGAGTAAGGTAATGACCAAAAATGTCCAGAATTATATTGTGCCATAAGGGTTCATGCACTTATGCAAGGTACGGCAACATATATTGCGCCTCCAATAGGTCATCTGTGAAACAAGGTACACCTCCAGGTCCTGCAGGTCAGTTTTTATCAGAGTTCACAGACTTTCTGACCTCTATTATCAAGCTAGACTATGCACTTCTGCTGTGATATTAACACAAATCTCAATGATGTTGAACTCTTGATACAGTCATTTCATGAACATTGCACCACTTTGCTGGATAAAGTGGCACCTCTTAAGGAAAGGACCAGGGCTGCCTATAACACTTCTCCGTGGATGACAGACGCTGTGTGCAGCGTGAGACAGAAGTGTCGCAGGACAGAGCGGCTCTGGAAAGCCACTGGGCTAGAAGTGCATCGTTTATATCTCAAAGACCTCAGAGTTTCTTTTAATACTGGAGTAAAGGAATCTAGAACTGCTTATTTTGCCAACCTAATCTCTTCCTCAAAGAGAAATCCCAAGATTCTGTTTGACACAATGAAGAGAATTGTTTCACCGTCTGTCTCTACATTACCATGCTGTTCTGTTGACGATTGCAACAAATTCCTGATCTATTTTAATGATAAGGTAACAGGTATTAGGTCTGGCATTCAGCCTGGGATCTGTTCATCTACATGTAGCTCCTCGCAATCTCCTGCTGTTCTGGACTCTTTCCAGCCTATCAGCCTTCAAGACCTGATGGACTTAATTAACAAAACAAAGCCATCATCTTGCCCTCTGGATATAATACCATCCTCTCTATTTAAGAACGTTCTGCTAACTATTGGCCATGCAGTAACATCTATTGTCAATTCCTCATTGTCTACAGGAATTGTCCCTTCCTATTTCAAACATGCCACTATCCAGCCCATATTAAAGAAACCTAACTTAGATCCAGCTTTGCCCATGAACTACAGGCCCATATCAAAACTGCCTTTCTTGTCCAAAATTTTAGAGAAAGTGGTGGCCAAACAACTTACTGCTGCACTGGAGAGGCACAATATGTACGACAAGTTCCAGTCTGGGTTTCGTAAGCAACACTCTACTGAAACCGCTCTCCTGAGGGTTTCAAATGACATTCTCATGTGTCATTTGACACATGAGAATCTCATGCAGGTGACTGCTCTGTGTTAGTTCTTCTGGATCTCAGTTCTGCATTTGACACTGTAGACCATGACATCCTCATTAAGAGGCTTCGTGATTGGGTGGGCATATCTGGCATAGCGTTAGACTGGTTTACATCTTACCTCAATGACAGAGGTTTCAATGTCTCTGTGGGTGATTTTGTGTCTGTTACCTCTCCACTTTCTTGTGGTGTACCGCAGGGCTCGGTTCTGGGGCCTCTGTTATTTTCCCTTTATCTGTTACCTTTGGGGCCGATTATAAAAAGTTATAATGTGTCCTATCACTTATATGCAGATGATATCCAACTCCATCTGTCATTCAAACCCAGCGAGGCATTCACATTAACTAGGCTCCTTGACTGTGTCAATGCCATCAGAGACTGGACGGCAGAACACTGCTTACAACTCAACGACTCTAAGACGGAGGTCCTAGTTATTGCTCCAGAGGAGTTTGTCCCCATGATCAGGCAGATTATTAGTCCACTCTCCTCTGCTGCCCATTGCAACCTGCGCAATCTTGGGATTTTCTTTGATCGATCCATGTCATTTGACCAACATGTTAAGCAGCTGTACAGGTCATGTTTCTTCCATCTAAGAAATATCAGTAAACTGAGATCTGTATTATCAACACCTGAATTAGAGATGATCATACACACATTTATCTCTTCAGGCATTGACTACTGCAACTCACTTTTCACATCACTCAGTGTATCTGCTCTTAACCGTCTGCAGGTCATCCAAAACGCTGCCGCCAGATTACTCACCAGGACAAACCGACGGTCTCACATCACCCCCGTACTCCGATCTCTCCACTGGCTTCCTGTAGCATCTCGGATACACTTTAAAATTCTCACCATCACTTACAGAGCACTTCACGGTCAGGCTCCGGCTTATGTAGCTGATCTACTTCGCCCCTATTCACCCGCCCGCACTCTCAGGTCAAATGCTCTAGGTCTTCTGTCAGTCCCACGCACACGATTTAAGACCCGTGGTGACCGAGCCTTTGAGGCAGTGGCCCCGAGGCTCTGGAATGCTCTGCCTGCAACTCTGCGGCTCGCAGATACTGTGGATACTTTTAAAAGCCAGCTAAAAACCCACCTGTTTAGGCTGGCGTTTGTGTAAAAGTAAACCCATGTCCTAGACCTGCTCTTAAAATATGTTTTACATTTTTATTTTATTTTTTATTTTTTATTTTTTTCTCTGTGTAGATAATTTATTGACCCTAGGGTCACATTGTGTTTTTTATGCTTTTAAATGTCTGCTCTGTTAAGCACTTTGTGATATTATGTCTGTGAAAAGCGCTATATAAATAAAATTCGGCTCGGTACGGTTCGGTACAGTAGAAAACTATAAATGCCAGAGAAATGTAGTTGATTTTAAAACATATTTATTCATTAAAACTAACGTCATGAAGTCATTCTTTGACTTTGAACAATGATGGAACTATACCTGAGTGACCCATCTTCTGAGGTGTCTTCTTAGCAACACATAAGCATAAAAAACAAAAACTGCTCCTTAATGTTATGTAGTATTGTTACTTACATCTTGTATTGTTACTTACATCTTGAAAAAGAGATTTTTAATCTCAATGGGACGACCTGGTTAAATAAAGGTTTAAAAAACAACAACATACAATTCAAACGTATTGTTCGGTTCGTCATGCGTACCGAACCGTGAGCCTCGTACCGAACGGTTCAATACGAATACGCGTATTGTTACACCCCTAATATGTATATATATATATATTCAGCATTTTTAATACATTTTAAATAATTTTGACTTGGTCATTTTAAAAGTAGCTCGCAAGCCGAAAAAGTGTGGGCACCCCTGTTCTAGATACACTTGATAATATAACGGGAATAACTTCTGAAGTCCTTCTTCACTCAAACGCTTTATCATTATATAAAACCTGTAAGCAAGAGCTCTAAGTTACAAACCACTTTTATACATTTCCAAACATGTTAACAAGGCATCCTGTAATAGAATGACGTCACTGGTGATCAAACATCATGTATCACCTGCAGTAACGTGTCACCTGTGTGTGCTTTACATGTCATGGCGCCATCTTGTGGTTGAAATATAAAACACAACAAGTTGTCTCCAAACTAACTAGTAAGAGTTGAACTTAACATGTGAGGATTCATCTCAAGTCTCACATGTTGGTGGACTCACACATGAAGAAGCTGCTGAACGCTTTGCCCTCCTACATACAAGACACACTGACATGCTGCTGAAGAGCAGAGCTCTCATTGTTGATGAGAAGGATTTACTAGTAACCAGAGATGTGGATTCATTCTGCTCCTCATGAGGCAGTTTGGAGCTGATCTGTAATGATATTTGTCTTGAGTTCAGTGGTGAGTTAGAAAAGCTACAAACAAGTATTCCCACTAAACCCACTTACAGGAACACTCTGATGACTGCAGGCAGTTTGAATCATAGACCACTGAAAGAAGCTCTTCCTTTAAGACAACTACACATTGTACAATCACTGAAAGAGACTTCAATATCAAATCATTGGATCTTAAAGAAAGAGTTCCAAACAGACGAGTTTCCTTCTCAACAGACTGATTGTTCTTACAACAAGATCAGAGGATTTTATCTTCTTGAAACAAGATGACTTTCTTCATCATGTAAACCTTCAATGTGTTCACATCCATCAGTATGACTCATCAATTCAGACAACAGCAACATTTAGTCTTTGAAACAAATAAATGTAAATTTAATGAAAGACATCTTTACAGAAAGTGGTGAGAACAAAATCTCTTTGATAAAAGAAGCTCTGGTGATTTCTCTCTTTAAGACACATGCAGTGGAAGAGAAACAACAACAAACTAATACATCAATACACATTCACAACAAACATTTAGACCGCAGAGAAGTTTACATTTTCCTGCAGAGAAATGTGAGTTCAGGTCAGCAAAGATCATCATGAGCAGTGATAGCCTCCATGGTTTAACAGACACAGGAAGGAGCTCCACCTGAAGGAACTCAAACATGTACACAACAATGATGACAAGATGTCAAAGTACCGCCCTCAATCTTTGATGGACAGGTCAACAAAATCAGGTCTCAGCAAAAATGGACACAAAATGAGTTTAACAGAAATGAATTTGCTGTTCCATGAATCACTTCTGTCTATTTTAGTTTACAGAACTCAGCAGTGGCTCCATGACAATAAAACAACCAAAGTCCAGCATAGAGAGGCTGAGTGAATGTGGTCTGGACTCTGTGGAGGAGAGTCATGGTTTCAGAGACGCTGTAGAAAGACAGAATACCTGCTCTGTGATCCAGGTACACTCCTACTCTGGAGGACTGAGGACCAGAGACGGGAGTTTGGATCTTGTTGTACCGAAATATAAAACTGTTTTTGGAACAACGTAACGCCCAAGATTTGTCATTAAATCCAAAACCACATTCATCATAGCTCCCTGTTCTGCTGATATTCTTGTATGCGACTGCTACATAAACTCCTTTTCCTCTCCACTCCACCTCCCAGTAACAACGTCCAGTCAGACTCTCTCTACTCAGGACCTGAGAACATGCAGTGAATCTGTCTGGGTGACTAGAATAAGACTGTTGTTCACTCATAACTGTTGCTTTTCTGTTCCCCTCAGATAATAACAGTTTTGTGTGTGCTGTGTTTGGATCCAGTGTGATTTCACTTGAACATCTTAAGAACTCAGCTCTGGTCTTGGGCTCTGCTTGTGAAGGAGACAGGAAAACGTCCACTTCAGTCGCTGCCAGTGAGACGTTTGTCCTCTTGTCTCTCAGAACGTCCTGTAGTTTATCTCTGACTTCTGACACAGCCGCCGTCACGTCCTCAAAGTAGCTCAGAGGACGGATATGGATGGCGGACGAGTCTGTAGCTTCTCTGAGTGGTGGCAGTGAGGGGTAGTTGTGTAGAAACTGGTTGTGATCCTCTGTGTGTGAGAGCAGCTTCAGCTCAGCGTCTCTCCTCTTCAGCTCAGAGATCTCCTGCTCCAGCTTCTCCTGAAGCTCTTTGACTCGACTCACTTCACTTTTCTGCTGGGATCTGACCTGCTGCTTCACATCGGAGCTTCTTTTCTCCATGAGACGGATCAGCTCGGTGAAGATCTTCTCGCTGTCCTTCACCGCTTCGTCGGCAGAGCGATTGACGGCCTCCACCTCCTGCTGAAGCAGCTTCACGTCTTTCTCTCTGTCCTGGATTCTCTGCTGGATGTTTAGTCGACTCACCTCCAGCTCTCTCTGCCTCTCAGTCCTTTCTGCTGCAGCTGAGACTGTGTCGTGGCCTTTGTGTTCATCCACAGAGCAGAGGTAACAGATACACTGCTGATCAGTACGGCAGAACATCTTCATCACCTCATCGTGACGAGAGCAGATGTTCTCCTGGAGCTTCTTGGAGGGGTCCACCAGCTTGTGTTTCTCATAGGCAGGGGATTCATAATGAGGCTGGAGGTGTTTCTCACAGAAAGAGACCACACACTGCAGACAGGACTTGAAGGCTTTCAGTTTCCTCCCAGTGCAGACATCACAGGACACATCTTCAGGTCCAGCATAGCAGTGATCAGCAGGAGCAGCTTGGAGTCCAGTCTTCTTCAGCTCCTCCACTAAAACTGCTAACATGGTGTTTTTCAGCAGCAGAGGCCTCGGTGTGAAGGTCTGCCTACACTGAGGGCAGCTGTGGAGTTTCTTCCCATCCTCTTCATCCCAGTGTGTTTTAATACAGTTCATGCAGTAGCTGTGTCCACAGGAAGTAGTCACCGGATCCTTCAGTAGATCCAGACAGATGGAACAAGAGATGGCTTCCCGATCCAGCTGAACTCCTTTCTGCGCCATTTCACCTCTCAGTGACAACGACTGTCTGAGTTTCGCTTCACTAGAAGTGACTCTGCTTTGACTTCTGATCTGAACAACATGTGTTTGTTCAGTGAATGGAGGCTGTCAGCTCTATCGCTGCACCACCATGTTGGTTACAGCCATCTTTAAAACTGTAGAACTGAAGGGGAGGGAACAAGGAAACACGTGGGCAGAGTGGAGCCGCTGTGTTTGAGAGCAGGAGGAAGAAGGAGGGCTTATCAAGCTGTGCTTCATTCCAGGAAGAGGAGCAGCGCTGTGAATGTCAACTTTGCTTCCTCATTCACAAGCAGAGCCTCGGTTAATAGTCAGTGTGTGTGTGCGTGCGTGCGTGCGTGCGCGCGCGTGTGTGCGCGTGCGTGCGTGTGTGTGTGTGTATAATAGAATGACGTCACTGGTGATCAAACATCATGTATCACCTGCAGTAACGTGTCACCTGTGTGTGCTTTACATATCATGGCGCCATCTTGTGGTTGAAATATAAAACACAACAAGTTGTCTCCAAACTAACTAGTAAGAGTTGAACTTAACATGTGAGGATTCATCTCAAGTCTCACATGTTGGTGGACTCACACATGAAGAAGCTGCTGAACGCTTTGCCCTCCTACATACAAGACACACTGACATGCTGCTGAAGAGCAGAGCTCTCATTGTTGATGAGAAGGATTTACTAGTAACCAGAGATGTGGATTCATTCTGCTCCTCATGAGGCAGTTTGGAGCTGATCTGTAATGATATTTGTCTTGAGTTCAGTGGTGAGTTAGAAAAGCTGGAAAGAATTCAGAATGTATTTGAACAGTTTGATGCCAACTCTCCCTTTTGAGACACATTTCAGTTCACGGTCCACAGTCACATCTCACCTCTGATCTCATGTTCAATGGGCCTGAGGTCAAGTCCTCATCTGAATATCAACCTACATAACTCACTGCGTCCTCACTTCTCTCATAGAACATGTGTTGTTGTCTTCACATTACTATACATTCAGGCTGCAATAATTATGTCGTCTGTACTTTATTATTTGAATGTGTGTATTAATTATTATACGAGTAAACATTTCTCATAATAATAACTTCCCTTATTTGTCATTTTTGTAATAGAGTGAAAAGTCCCAGATGATTACAGGCAGCACAAGAGCACAGAAACCCACCCCACGCTAAATATCAGTATCAGCATATATGAGAACCCTGCTTCCTGTTTTCTTTCTGGAGAAAACCACAAAGAAAGTGTGTTGTATTCACATACCATGCGTCACCAACTGCCTTCAGTGGCCCTGGACACAGACATGCAAAAGGCCCCACTAAGACACAGAGATTTGAATCACTGTTGAGCCTTGTTGGTGATTGATCTGTGTCTCTTTGTGGTCATGTTGTGTCTCTTTGTAGTTGTTTTGTGTCTCTTTGGATTTGCTGAGTTTTGTGTTTAGAGTTTTGACTAAATGGGCCAAAGAAAATGTGTGTTAACAATTGTGGAAAGACTGTAAAATACTAACTTTCGTGACAGCACTTAAAGGCATCAGAAGACAAGCGATGTATACTGGTAGTAACATATACCACCTGTAGAGGGAGGAAATGTAGAGTCGAGCAATGCAGTGTTTTGGATTACCAACGATGGAGAACTGATAAACAGTGAAATATAAATTGCAAAAAACATTATCTGTCATCTCAAAACCTGAGATAAAAAAGAACATCAGACTACAATGACTATGATCTGTGGTTATTGCACTTTTCATCTCCAAAACCTTCACAAGTAGCACCATAGAAACATTGTTGGTGGGTATACAAAACAATGCTTTTATTCTGGGTCACAACGCAATGAACACGTTACATACGACACGACATACACACAATACCTCCCAATGTGGGAGAGGAATAGTTCAAGTTAAGCGTTGCAGTTTCGTCAGGATTGTCCTGCAGACAGTTACAGCACAACATTCAACAACCAATAGGAAAAGCACTGTGCCATAAATAAAGAGTGGTGTATAAATCACACGAAGGCATATTGAACGCTGGGATTGCAAACATGGCCTGAACGCACCTTTTGGGAATGGAGAAATACAGCAGCATTCGTGCCTTTTTGTTGGAGGTGCATTTCTTGTCCTGTACTGATATGGGCTGTGAAGTTCTAATCCTTTCAGGGTCAACAGAGATGAGCTTCTTGACGGGCGAAACCCTCGTCTCCGTCATGTCTGAAACAGCAGTGCATATTCAACCGCACGACCCTTGTGGTCTTTCCTGCTTAGGCGTTTTAGTGCAAGTCCAGTGATACAGCACCCGTAGCTGTCCCTTCAGAAATGGGTTGCCGGCGTTTTTTTTCCATTCGCACGTTTCCTTATTTGTTTGGGAAAAGAGACGATGATTCCAGTTCTTTGGAGCAGCTGCGGGGGAGGCTCCGGCTCGGATCTAGGCTTCAGAGGACGCCTGGGGTTTGAGCTGGGCCTTCTCCATGGTGGTGCCGTACGGGTCTGACCTTTTGAAGAAGCCCATCTGGAGGGAAACATGGAGAGAGGACAATCAGATTTGACTCAATCGCACACAAAGACTGGACTGTGAGTGGAAGGCTATCTGTAGAAATGACCATTCCTCTCACAGGTGTTACACTCTTCTTTACGTAACAAGTTGTACAGTTTACTGTTTTCTTCATAGAAAAAGCATTTGTGATGTTGGTCCACCGTGGCCTGGTAATAAGTTTGTTTCGATCAAATTCAACTCTTTTTGAGCTAAAACATATTTTATCAAGAAATTGTTAAATATGTACATCACCGTGCTAGAGCAAGACACTTGGAACAAGGCCACTATGATTTTTTGTAGTCCTGTAGTTATTTTGTGTCTCTCTGTAGTGTGTTTGCATCTCTTTGTTTTGTGTCTCTTTGTGTTTTGTGTGTCTTTGCAGTCGTTTTGTCTTTTTGTAGTTGAGTTGTGTCTCTTGTGGCCGTTTGGTGACTCTTAATTTCGTTTTTGTGTCTCTGTGGTCATTCTATTTGTCGTCTGCAGTCGTTGTGCCTTTCTTTTTAGTTGGGTTTGCATGTCTCTGTAGTGGTTTTGTATCTTTTTGTGGTGGTTTTGCATGTATTTGTAGTTTTTGCGTCTCTTTGTGGTGGTTTTGCATGTATTTGTAGTGTTTTTGCGTCTCTTTGTGGTGGTTTTGCATGTATTTGTAGTGTTTTTGCGTCTCTTTGTGGTGGTTTTGCATGTATTTGTAGTGTTTTTGCGTCTCTTTGTGGTGGTTTTGCATGTATTTGTAGTATTTTTGCATCTCTTTGTGGTTTTGTGTCTTATGAAATGGTGCTCTGTAGACCTGTAGACCTGTGTCATTTGGTCCCTGTAGTAACACTAACTAACCCCCTTTTAAACTGTACCTCAGGTGTCCTGATTTTAAATTTGAACAAATCCCAACCAGTCAGAAACATCTTTATCGGCGCATCACCTTGTAGAGCAGATATATGAGCAGGGCGAGTAATAACAACCCAGCTAGAACAGCCAGGATGATGATCCACACTGGAACGGGGAACGGACTGTCCGGCTTGTTCCACATCACAGCCGTCACCACCTGAACCACAGGGAAACCACGGCGACCACATGAGCCTCCGCAGACCTTTCACTGACATCTCCATGGGAAGATAAAAATAAACCAGAGGAAGTTACCTTTTTGGATCCTGATGGCTTGAACTTGGGAAGAATTGAATACGGCATCCTGTCCACCTTGTACTGGACAGAGCACTCCAGAACATACTGCTTATAGGCCCTCTGTGGACAAGCAAACACACCTGTTAATAAGGGCTGGAAGGCTGCCAGTATCTTATAGGGACAGTTCACTCCTGCAGTGCTGTTCACCAATCTAGATTGTTTTAGTGTGAGTTACCTAATGTTGGAGATATCGGCCGTAGAGATGTCTGCCTTCTCTCCAATCGAATGGAACTATATGGCGCTGGGCTTGCGGCGCCCAAAGCGCCAACAATATACTCACAATAACAAACGGACCTTGTTGAGAGCAGCTGTGTAGCAACTATGGTTGAAAGAAACAAAAGTTCCTTCATGAAACTACTCACAACAAGGTCTGTGTGTTAATCTCAAGAGGTAAAGAGGGAAAATATGTAGTTTTGATTTTGGGGTGAACTGTCCCTTTAAGAGTTTACCCACTTCAAGACAAACAATCCCGAACAGATATTCACAGCATCATCTTCCATCATCCTGTCTACTGTTGACTAGATATTGTGTTGTTTGCTGCTATTATACTTGCTTAGATATAGGACACTATGAATAGTGTAGTAAACACAGTGTAGAATCTGCATGGAGTATGGAGTTAGGACACACATCTGTAATTGTAGTTTGATGACCTGGCCGACAGAGGGCAGTATACGACCACAGATTGGTCTGTGTTTCCCTCTTGACTCCAGTGTCCCGTACCGAGACGTTACATGTGAAAAAACGTGCAGAGCTGCGTCCCGTCGTCTCACCTCGATGAAGGTCTCGGCCCACAGTCTGGAGCGCAAAGTCAGGATGGCGTTGGCGCCTCTTTCCAGCAGCCCGACGTGACACTGCAGCTGCCAGCACTCCACCGCCGAGCACGTCTGCAGAGGCACAAAGCCACCGTCACACATGCGCAGCACGCAGCGACTGCAGCACGAGTCACTGTCATAACTGATTGGTTTGGCTGATTTGGGCCTCGAAGCCTCAAACCACAATGATCTACTGCAGCTTCTTCTGCAGAAATCATGAAATATGAAAGGACATTTCAGTAGGTAACACTGTTCAAGAGTGGATACGTGTGTAGAAAGCAGATAGGTGGTCGGGGTGAACTGTGGCTTCAACCTAATTGTGAGAGGTCTACTTGTACATGCCATCAGTACATTTTGCTGACTTTTTCAATGCACAACTTGTATTGTAGTGTATAGTGTTTTAGTATTGCGGTGTTGCTACTTCAGGGATCTGACTACTTCCAAGAAAGCGATCAACACTTCCCCCACGATGCCACGGCCGTGTAACGTAGTTATTTAATCTTATGTCCGTCTCATCGTCTCCTACTGAAGATGCTTTTCACTCATGCTCCCAATTAGTGTCATCGTAGTTTTAACGGTTAGAGGGGCTTTTGTTCGTTTGTTACTAATGTGTATCTCTGGCTATTTTTAGGCAGGTACACAGTTTCAAAAGTCATTTCAGTGGCGCATGGATACTGGGAAGAATCTTAAAGACGGTTCATTTGAATAGCAGGAGAGATTAGCAGTCAAACATTACAGTCAGTGACGCAAGCCGCACGAAGAGGAACCCAGTGAATCACAAACCCAATTAACTTCATCTCACAAACGATCACAGCAAGCAGCAGATGTTGACCAGAGCTCATTATATCTTTCCCCATTTCCTCTGCTGAAAGACATAATGTCATTATGATTCCAGTTCAGAGGCCGGTGCTACCTCTTCCTCTGACTGGACTATTTTGGTCTAAATAAACGACATGAATGTGCAGAACCCACACGGGACTGAAAAAGATAAGTTGCATTAAAACCTCAGTAAAGAGCCACTAATGAAAACACACTCCCATGTGGGACTGAACACCCAACACAAGTTGAATGGATTTAAAGAGCCTCTGTTGTGGTTTTATTTGGAGAGAACAGCGTCACCATGATTCCCTCCACATGCTGAGTCGAGGAGGAACGAGAAGGAGGAAAACAAACACCTCCTGGGCGTCGTCATGAACACGTGGAGTCAACTCGTCTGTCCTGATGAGGAACAACTGTTAGCTCGGTCTGCCATCAAGTCAACAAATACTGCAGCTTTTGAGTTGCTGGAAAACACATCAGCTGTGTTTCCATCAACATGTCCTTTTTTATGCAAATTTTGAAAGTCTTGCATTCGAAAAGCTGTATGGAAATGGCAAAATTCGATAAAACTTCCTCAATTTGGCAAAATAGTTTTTTTGCCTTCGTCAGAAAAAAGAGTCAATGCGCGAAATGGATTGTGAAAACACCTTTGCCGAATAACTTCTGACGTATCGAGAACATTTAACTCAGTGACAGATCAGCTGTTTCTGCTGTCGGCGTCGTCACTGATGCATATTTATATTGTCTTTGTCTCCAGACAGCACGAATCATGCAACATGGCCAATACTACCCGACATGAAAGAACCGTTAAAACTGTCCCTGAAGACTTCTCCCCATTTCCCCTCGTGGTTAGATGGTCAAGTCGACTTGTTTTGTTTCCTGTTCGCAACCTCTGCTTCTTCTTCTACTTTGCTTAAAATTTGCTTGACAATTGAATGGAAAAAAGAACTGCTGTTCCCTTAGCTAGGCTAACAGTTCCACCTTGCTCCCAGTCTTTGTGCTAAGCTAGGCTAAACAACACCATTTATGGACACACAAATTGATATTAATCTTCTTAAATGATTAGCATGTAACCACGGGTGGTTCGACTCAAGGTGAAGAACTCCGCAGATTGTATTACAGCAGCTCGGCAGAAAACATATTCCCGTTCATTGTTACAACTATCTCTCTTCCATGTTGTCTCACCAGGTTTCCTTGTTCGGCCAGGAGGTCTCTGTACACGTCCCTCCTCCGGATGTGGTGCTCAGTGCTGGATTTCAGCTCTGCTGCTGGAGGCTGGAGCTGCATCCATCGACACATCGACAGAGTCATCAGCAGACGGTCAAATGTTCGAGGCCAAGATCAGGTCACGGGTAACGCTTTCGCCATGCCAACCCAGCTGTGTTTTTCGTGTGTGCGTGTCCTCACCTTGAGTTTCAGTGCATTGAAGGTGTGTTTGGAGGAGCAGCTGAGCGGCCCCTCGGTGACCACCTCCACAGGGTAGAGCAGCTCGTGGCCGTGAGCCCTCAGAGGACACCTCACCTCTAAAGTGGACTGGCTGACCGCGCTGGGACCGTTATTCACCAACTGAAAGAGAGAGTTGGGTTTTTATTTCAAAATGTCACATTTTATTATTTTACTTGTGATTTCCTAATGGCACTTTTCATGACCCACACCCAGAACTTTCACTTTGTCCGAGATAATGTTCAACTAGCTCCACATGCATTGTGTTTCTCAGTGTGGACATTTTGGTCCTGGAAAATACTTGTTTGATTGTGGTGAAGAAAATAAAGGCCTCTTACAGAGACAGGTGTGTTGACCTCGGCATATAACAAAATACATGAAATCCACTATAATACATCTCACAATGGAAAGCAAAAATAAACTCTAAATATAGGGTTAGAAAAAAACAAATGAAGACCCTTTTACGGTTCCCTCCCTTCAGCAAGAATAAAAACAACATTCATAATAATTCTAATTTCCATACAGTCCCTTAATAAACGCTCAACATAAATGTTGAAACAGATATGTGAGAGCAGTAAGAACTGTGTCGGCGCACCTCAAAGACCTGCTGAAGCTCAGGGCCGATGTCCCGCTCTCCCCTCAGGCTCTGACGAACACTCCAGTTGGGAGGGGGAAGGATGACTTTGTCTGGGCGAGAAACACTGCAACAGAAAAACACAGAGGTTGTTTTGGGCAGTTAACTTGGCCGGAGCCACAATGATAAGAACGATTCAGAAATGTTAATGCAATGATGTAGTGGAGGACTTGGGCCTTGAAGCCTCACCCTTGCAAAATCACGTCAGCCATGGCAGCCACCTCCAGCTCGAACAGCACCACCTCACTCTCTGAGTTGTTTGCATTTTTACTACGACAGAAAGACAAAAAGTTGTTTCTGAAGCAACATGTATCAATCACCTGCCGAAACTGTTTCCTCAATACAATTTTCTCACGATATCATGAAGTCTGGGTTATGAAATATTGATTCCTACAGTATCAAAAATATAAATCTAATGCTTACAAAATGTCAAAACAGTGTGTAGCTGCTTGTAGCACTAGTGTAATAATTTCCTTAAAGTGTAAAAAAATTGTCGTTAACATGATCAAAAATGTGATAGAACACAATAACCCAATAACTTGACCAATAATGTAATAAATGTCCTGACGTGGGTTCATTTCTTTTTTTCAAAACTGATGATGTAATCATTTTAACGGATGCTGCAATCGTGTAAAAAGTAGTGTGCTTTTTTTCACGTAAGAGTGTGCAAGAACACAAAATGTATAACGATGTCCGTGTCAAACACGAACATTTGACTTCATGTATGTAAACAAAAGCAAAGCCTTGGCTTCGTGTAGAATTTGAAATTGACATCAGATGGCAAGTGGTGCGTTGTTATCAGGCAGAGAATCATTAAACCAATGGATATCTGGACCCGCCCAGATATCACTGCTGATTGTGCTGATTGGTCGTGACGCGAGGATCGTGCGTTAGATCAGAGTGGATCTTAGATTCGACACCAGCAGTCGATTCAATCTCAGTCTTGTATTTCATGTAGCGTTGCAGTTGCAAAGTGAGCACAACTTTGCGTGGAGAATGTAACCTTCAATTTCTGTAAGTGCACAGCCTCATGGTTTGGGTAACCGCAGGAAAAAGGTTTTTACAACATCGGTCAGGACATTTTATCACATTATTGGATTTTATTACATTTTCGTTCAGGTTAAGAGAACATTTCATGAAATCTTTCAGGAAATGATGACATTAATGGGTGCCAACACACTGCTTCAAAATGAAACTAAATCAAACATACACCTGCATAACATTTTATTTGGACATTAAAGGACTTGCGGACACCACACATGAACCGATCTCACTGTACAGAAAGTGACCTACCTTCGTATTTGGAGCTCAAACTGTACAGTTCTGTGAGTGTCCTTCAGTCTGGGCACCGTGAACCGGAGGCCGGCCCGTAACTAGGAAATGACCCACAGGAAATGTACCCAATTAATTTCAAGTAACATGAGAGATGAATAATATAAAAAACATAAGAGTGATGTCTTGCATTTGATTTAGTTCTGTCATTTATTTTTAGTTTTTTTTCCACATACTCAATACTTTTCTACACTCCCTCTGGAGCTTTCAAGAGATCTAAAAATGGCCTCCTCCCCCATAGTAACATACTGAAGTCCAGCTGATTCTATTGGTGGTGATGAAAAGTTGACATGCCGTTTAAATAATCAAACTGATGCGAGACTCTTGTTCTGGTCTGAGATATCTCCCTGCTTTTGGAAACAGGGGATATTCTATCTGCATCCGAGTTTGATTTATGTTTTGTATGTTTTATCAAGTCAATGCAAAAGAATGTGGAGTTTGCGTATGAATTACTTCATGCCGGAACAATTTGACTTGACTTAATTGTCCTGAGACAGAAAAACTGAAAAAGGCCAAAGACAACATGCGGGCTTTGTTGGCTCTTACACTGGTACCAGACTTCATGGGGTTTCCCAGATCACACAGCAGATAGCGGGTCTGGTTTTCTGCCTCATAGCTGCACGTCAGCTGAGTCAAGTTCTAGAGAGGACACAAAAACATCAAATACTGTCAACGCTAATATGAAGATTACTGGATAACTGAACACAAGGATTGTTTTTTTTGTATTTTTTCTTATACTGTGTTTTTATTCTGCTAAGAAACGGGTGGGAATGTACACAATGTGGGTTTGCGCTGTTGTCAACAGTGCGCTGTTTTCAAGTGCTACTTTGTTGGACAACAAAATTTAAATAATGAGCAAACATGCTGTGTATTGTGAACAAAGCCAGAGATGTGTTATTTGTGCTTACATTGGAGAATAATCAGAAATAAAGATATAATACTTATTACCGGTATAGTCACTGGGTAAAGTGACAGTTGTCTGGCTCACCACATTGTTGCGTGCTATCCCGCTGTAGTCGGCCTCTGGGGGAAGCACCACGTAGAGCTCGGCCTCGTACGCTCCTCCCTCCCCCTCATTCCTGGCATTGAACGTCAGGCTCAATGAGTTTTCGTCACCCAGGTAAACTTCTGCTCTGTCCCTGGGAGAGGAGAACCACAACAAGGTTGTTGACAAAAAAAAGTAAAAGAGGTATGCCCTGTTAAGGACGTCCATGCATACAAGTGTGCAAATTGCAGTAACATCTGCACAATGAATGAAATAAGTCATAAATTACTTCAAAATAAATGTTGAAAAAAGATGTATTGCAGTGTGCACTTTTTTAATTCTTCTTTAAAAAAAGATGCGACATAAAAACAAAACAATGAGCTAAATGATGCTAAATGCTCCGTAGAGCTGAGGAAAACAGCAGAATTAGGTGATAATTCCACGTGTGTTCATCACTACGAGCGTCCCTTTTCATGTTACACATAATCATTTGATCCATTGACAATATAAAAGAATTGACAAGTGAGGTTCAGACGTGTCTTGAAACTCCAGTGCGGATGCTTTCTTCCAGACACAAGAGGAAAGGTGACTTTTAAAACCAAAAATTCAACAACTTTATCAACGTATATCAATCAATGTATATAATGGCCGTTTTATGCTTTTTAGTATTGCTCTTGAACTTCCTTCATTATTTGATTACTTACTTGAGAAAATAAAATGTTATGTGTTAGATAAAAATCTCCTTCATTGCAGCAACAATTGGGGAGTCACACATTTCAGCTTGCATCATTTTGTTGTAGCTTTAATTCAAAGAACATTTTAAAGCCTTTATGTGTTTCATTTTATGTGTTATAACATCTTACAAGTAATTCTGATGGAAAGCTTTTGTTTATTGCAGGGCGCAATGGAGGTCTGTACACTTTTAGGCTTCAATTAAATAGTTCCTAACACACTTTCGAAAGTAAAATCCCCAAAATAAAATAAAACTATATAATGATGAATCAAAGTTTCCGCCATTGCTCCGTGAATGGCAACGTTGGTCTGTTGGTCCACCGCTTTGGTCCAAACAGAAACATCTATTAGACAGCTTACCATGAAATTCTGAACAGACATTCGCGGCCCGCAGATCCGGTCAAACTTTTGACTTATTCTATTAAATATCGCAACATCTACCAGGGGGTTTGTACAGATATTCATGGTAATAAAGCCCCTGTGATCCTCAACTTTTCTTTGAGAGCCACCACCAGGCTGGTGTCTCAACAACTATTAGATGAATTGCCATGAAATTGGATACACGCATCCACGTCTCCCGTAGCTTGAATGATAATAACTAAAGTGATCCCTGAAATTCAGGTTCAATTTTGTCCAACACTTCAAATACCTGCAAAAGTAAGAACATTCCCATTAGCCTCAGTTTAAATCTTTTCTTGATGAATAAACTAAGAAGGTGAGCATGGTGTATGTACCTGCTAAACATCAGAATGATGGCATTGTCATTGCAGCGTGTTAGCATGCTAACATTAGCATTTAGCTCAAAGCAACACAGTTTAGCACAGCCTCACAGAGCCTGTACTGCATGGCTGTAAACTCTTTTTTAAAGTAGTATTTCCCGTGAGTATCTATTACGCAAAGGCCATTTTTATCTAGTGCAATCAAAATGACTGAAAATAAGGGCCTCAGTTTACAGCCTCTGTTCGCTGGCAGACTTTCGTTAGTGCTACCTCTGCTGCGCTGCTCATTTGAAGTGACTCTGTGCAGGGCATGGCCAAAATGCCAGAGAAGCAATTGTAAAAGTTAATGAAAAGCAGGGACGTGAAGTCCTTCTAGACCAGGGATTCCCAAAGTGGGGTGCGCGCACCCCTGGGGGTGCGCGAGCTGCCTCTAGGGGGTGCGCGAGAGGAAAAGTGTAATGGCGGTCTGATGGTGTAATAATATTAAATATAAAAAAAAAATGTAATTTTAATTTAAAAACTGTCAGGCGGGACATCTGAAGCTATCAGTCGTAAAAGAGGAGAGGGACAGAGAGAGAGAGAGGAATCGGAGGCGAGGGGAACGGAGAGGTGCAGTTGGGGAGAGACCGGGAGAAGAAATCGAGTCAGAGTCAGAGGAAGATGAGACGGAGGAGACCGAAAGGAGGAAGGGATAGCACAGACACATCGGGAGCACATCGGCCCATCGCGGAGTCAAGGTGAAAAAAGAGGAAACGAGAGTGAGCATCAGACTGGGAAAACAAGAGGAAATATGATGAAAAGTATGTGTGTCTGGGCTTCACTTGGATTGGCAACGCAGATTCCCCAAAGCCACAGTGCGTGGTGTGCAGTGAGGTTCTGGCTAACAGTCTGAAGCTCTTATTTACGTCGCCACCTGAACACCAAGCATGCCAGTGCAAGTCAAAAGCCCCTTACATTGTTTATATCGAAATTGGAGGAGTTACAAAACAGCCAAAACCAACTGGAGTCTCATTCATGTGTTGGGTCTATACATGACGCACTACGGGCTTCATATCTGGTTACAGAATAGCGAGAAAGGGGCTACCGCACACAATCGCCGAAGACGTGAGCTTGCCAGCTGCCAGAGAGATGGTGGAATGTATGATTGGGGAGAAAGAAGCAAAAAAGTTGTGCATGATCCCGGTGTCCAACAACACTGTGTCGCGCCGCATCGATGCTTTGTCCGAAGACATCCTGGCTACATTAGTCGCTCATTAATTGTAAATTAAATGTGATAATCTGCCTCTGAGCCTGTGCGTGTGTGCTCGCCATCAGTATTGCTCTTTAAAAGTGACGCCTTGTGTCACTGAAAGTTATTGAAACTTTGTTGCAGTGTTTCAGGGCGTTTTCACACCTTCAGTTCATTTGCTTTGTTCTGATTCAGGGATTAATATGATACAATGTTGCAGTTTGTGTTCACACTGCAACATTTAACAGCGGACTAAATATTGTAAACTAACGCCACGCGCGAGCAAACTGTTCTCTCATTGGTCCGATTCTTATGCGCTATGAAGGCTTAAAAGGCTCTGTTGCTTCTTTTTTTTTTTTTTTTTATTAACGGGGGGGGGGGGGGGGTGCGCGGCCTAAAAAGTTTGGGAACCGCTGTTCTAGACAATGCATCTCTGTTCCAGACGGTCCCCGAAGGCCATTTTCTCCACGCGTATCTGTCCGTGGCTGACCCGGGGAAATGACCCAAATCTGATCACTGTGATTTGTCTCAGGAAACCGACCCCCGCCTCACCCCGCCGCGTTCACAGTGACGCTCCTGTGTGCAAACACACTTTCAGTGAGAATGATAAATCCTCTCGACACTCTCCCGACTCCAACCCTCCCCCGGCCGCTATGCTTTGTGGTACATTCATGTTGCTGTTGAGCAGAAAGGAGTCTGGTTGAGGGTCAGAATCAGGGCTCCCCCCCCCCCCCCCCGTCTGGACGCAGTGACCCCTCGCTCGGTAAGACAACCACCAGATGATTTTAATTATGCCTGGGCAAGTTTAGCGAATGCAGAGGAAGCAACGCCGTAAACCCGAACAACAACACTCAGCAGATGCTGAGCACAAAATCTGCAGCATATGGTTGGGATGTTAACAACACAGAGTTTCATTCTCTGGGAAAATATAACGGTGGATCATGAAGCTCATAAAAGCATAATTGAAGCCATGGGGTTACAAATCAAAACACCAGTGACAGGGTTGTGAATGTTAAGCATCCAACCGTTTGCGAATTCTCAGCTATCAAGAGAAAAGCACTGTGTCTCATAGTGTGTCAGCATAGTGTGTCTGTTTAGTGAGAATGCTGAATCATTGGAGGTTTGGTCCCGTGGCAACAAATCCCGATCTTTCGAGTTTTCATGGGAGACTTTTCTCACCGGTTGTACTTCTGCAGCTGAGAGAAATCACATGGCCACGTAATGCGAAACACTCCTCGTAGCAGAGCTGGTTAAGAGAGGAGGGTGTGTGTGTGTGTGTGTGTGTGTGTGTGTGTGTTCGCTTTGTGAATGGACGGAGACACTGCCAAATATTTGGCTGGCGTCCACCCACGAACGAGGATAAATGATGAATCATAACTCGTGTGAATCTTTCCTCTACATCTTCGCTCCAGTGTTGGCATGTTATGAGATGTAAACAGCGTCTCATCACTTATGTCTTCAACCCTGTTTATCTGTTTGAATATCATGACCACGCTCTTTCTCTTTGATTGTCTTTCACCAAACTCACTGTCTCTCCCTGCATAAGGAACACAAGCACAGTAATAATACTTTGATTATCACTAGTTTACTCACTGTAGAAACTAACTCTGAGTTCAAAGGTACTGTGTGGTGTCTTATTGTCAGTGTTTTGTGTTTTTACCATGATATGTATCCTTATGTATCCTTTACTTCCTCATAATACTTTTGACTTTTTAAGATTTTTAAGCCTGCATGTATACATATCGCGCTGGCCATAATGATCAGTGGGATAACATGATAACATGGAACCATCAGCATTACTTATGATACCTTTAAAACCATGAATAACTGGGATGACCTGGTAGCCTGGTAATGGGCGAGGCGCACGCCATATAACTGCAACATCCATGAAGGGATTCTGTCCGAGGGATCTTTGCAAGTGCTTATAATTTAGTCGAGACCGTCGGGACATGTCTGTCACGGCTCCGCTGTGACCTCAGCTCGTGTCGGTGTCTCCCCTCTGTACTCTCTGTCAGTGTGTGTGTGTGTGTGTGTGTGTGTGTGTGTGTGTGTGTGTATGGCATGGGCGTGGCTTCAATCATCCGGCACCTGGGCTCATCTCCACACCTGCCAACAATCAGACCATCATCACAGACAATTCAAATACCCCGGCTTCCTTCAGTCTGATCGCCAGATTGTTTCTTCAGCCCCTCTGAGTTTTACCTCGTCTCACCAGTTAGTTCGCTTTGTTTTCCTGATCTGCAACCAACTTGTGTTTTTCTTGTGCTCCAAGATTCCTGTGCCACGTCGCTGCCACTCACACCGCCCGATCTCACCTTCCTACCGGCATGTTCCACCGGCTCCACGCACCAAACTAAATAAAACCTTTTATTTCACCTACCCTGTTGTCTGGCATGGGTCCTGAACAACTGACCGTAACAATGTCCCTACCAACATCCAGCTGTTACTGAATTGTCCTTTGCAATCATTTTGATCAAAACAGCTGATCGAAAGCAGTCACAAATTAGCAAAAAAAACAATGAGTGAGTATTAGAGCCTCTAAAAATAATCTGCGATTTAGAGAATTAATTCATAATGTTATAATAAGATGAGCAGCTCTGTGTCTCTGCGTCCCCATTTCTAGTCTCCAGACTCCAGATGTTTCTTGCTGTAAAGCTTGCTGAAGCAGCTGTGAGCTGAACTTTATCGGAGGTGGTGATGTTAACAATGCTGAGATTTATAACTGATCAGATGTGTTTTCAGTTAGTTTTGGTCCACCTCGGATGAACGGCGGCGCACAGCCGCTTCCCAAAACTTTCCCAGACAATTCAAAGACCAGAGTCTGAAGGGGATACTTCCATATCAGCAGAGCAATAACGTAACGCAAAGCAGACCAGAGGGTAGGTCGATTCTTTTCTTGGATTATTGTGACATTATTCTCATAAAATTACGATTTTTTCTTCTTTTCAGAGAACACCAATATGTGGGATATGTTTGGAATGTGCAGTTTTAAACATGAGCAGAAATCATGCTGAAACATATCGGAGATGATTATAATATATTTTTGTAAATTGTCAACTGCCGCCTGAATTTCATATTTTCCTTAAAATAAATATTTACACCATGAATTGGTGCATAAAAATTCAGTGTTGGACGCCTAAACATTTTTGTATGTGCCCCCCCACAATGTTGAAATAAAAAGCCGACACCCTTGGATCTTTGTCATACCCCTGAGCTTAAAACTCTGTCTCGTGTGCCGCTAACAATGACTGTGTTGAGAGAACTGAAAAAAACAATCTGCAGTTTGAATCGATTCAGTTTGAAATTCTGTGTCAATTTGGGAGGAATTCAGCAACCGTGGCGCCATGTTTTGCTCTGGACTGCACGCACAAAGCATTTTGAATTTGCGACAGTTGGAGCTGGAGACCAAAAATGGAGGTAAAAGAGAGGGAACATTGGACTTACATTAACTTGGTGTCGAGAAACATGACAGCTAATGAATACTAATGTTGCTCTGTGTCTGCTGAATGTGTAAACAGTGTTTGCTAACACCATAGCCATATCAACTTCATTTCAAATTCACAGCTTATTCAAGTGGTCAAATAACTCGATCAATGCTGCTCTGAGCAGTATGACCTGTGCTGTGGCATTTCTTGTGTGTGTTGTTCCAGTAAGTGCTTACTTTGTCTATTCAGCCAAGTCTGTAACTTCTGCTCATGCTAACTATGCACTTCTTCTTGTGTTCATGCCACACTAACCAGAAACATTAAATGCATCGCTTCAAGTGCAGCAGAGGAAAGACCCGCCAGTGTGTGTTTCTCATGACAAATGTAAGAGCTTGAACTTCTGTTGTGTTTTATCAGTCGCGTACGGGGGAAAAAAGACACTGTGGAAACTGTTCAGCAAAGCATGACTGGAGAGTTTGAGTTGTGTTTGTTGAATCAGGTAAAGTAATAGAGGGTTGATTTCCTCTCACCCGTCAACAGCCAGCTTGAGGTCAGGGACGCAGATGTTGTCCTCTCCGCAATCGAGTTGAATCTGGGCCTGAGGAAGGGAGAAGGATAGAGATAAATGGAGGGAAGAGGGGGGAGCGAAGGATGGTTATGATGGGTGAAAAAGAGAGAGGGCTGTCTAGGGAACGGGGTCCAAAGGTATGGAGAGAGAAAAGCTCCCGAGGAAGTGAATGTTTACAGAAGCCAGCGCACTGCTCGTGATTTAATGAAAGGATAAGAGAGGATATACAGTATACATCTTCTCCATACATGTGCAAAACTGTAACAATATTTGCGACAACCAGATGCTAAGAACGTGTGCGAACGCAGCATCCTTTCATGTTTGCGGGACTAAACTAATGTGCGCTTTACATGTGGGAAACGAAGAAAAGGAAGAATAGAGAAAACGTGGTGAAGGCTTTTAGGAGAATGAAAGGAAGATGTATTCCACCCAAACAAGGGTTGAATTTTTGCGGAAAAGCCTCGATCACAAGGAGGGAAAACCTCACATTTAAAAGAGAGTTGGGCTTAATCTGCACTTTCGTCTTTCGTGACAAATGACTTGGTAAAAACCACAGTAAAAGATTAATGTGATTTGATTTGGACGCATTGTTTTTTTTCCAGTGCGTCCCTTCAGATCTTTGCTTTTCTCCTTTTCTGTCTCTCCACCATTCCTCCCAAGTAGCTTCACAGTGTCATTGTTGCCATACCCTCATCTCTCCAACATATGGGAAACGTTAGATTCCCAAAGAATGCTACAGAGAGCAAAGAATCAGCCTGGCAATGGTTAACAGTGTCTCAGTGGAGATTCCTCATCCAAGTCCCCGGTTTTACATCCACTCAGGACTCAAGAGGCTCATTTAACACCAAACAGACATGATCACACGCGCTCAGTAATAGATTAAGATCGAGTGATGACTACCGACTCATCTTCCCTCCCCTCTGACCACTTTTCATCTCTTTTTCACTTTCATCTCCTCATCTTCCCATATGTTTGACCCATGCGAGATCCATGTTTCCCCTCCAGCTTTAAAGCAATACAACCCACGGTTGGCCTGTTGAATGATGAAAACACAGGTCTCAAAATCAGACCTGGAAGACCACTGGCTATGGTGTTGCATGCTAAACTGCATTAAATGTTCAGGCACTGCCAAATTAAAATTCGTAGCAGTTCAATTTGTATAATAACAGAATTGTTTTGTCAAACAGTATCTGCTTAAACATCCTGTACTGTACTTTGTGAAATAATGTGTCTAATGATTCTATAAGAATTGTTGTCAGATATGAAAAATCTGACAGAATAACATCGGACTACATTCTACATTCAACTACATTCATGGAGAGAAATCCAAGGACTTCTGGGAAAAGAGTGATATATTCCTGAGAAGTCATAATTTCAAATCACTGGAAAAACCTTCAAACCAACTGCGTGTGCAATTTGAATCCTGTGCAGAAAGGCGGACTCTGCCAGCATCAATAAAACCTACCGTGTAGACTAGAGCGAGGTAATTATGGAACGTAAGTACATTAAATGGCTATTAGTGGAAAAAACATGATGGTCTGAATATTGGAGGTTTGATATCACAAAAATCTTAACTGTAGGTGTGGTCAGAATTATAGCCCGTTGCATTGTAACCACACCCAGCAATGATTTTAAAAGTGCTCAATACGGAATTCAGAGCATATCTATTGCCTCCACACGGCTCTCAACATGGCAACGGCTGAGCCGGCGGCTAGCAGCTGACGGTGCTAACGATAGCAACAGTGCAGACAGAGCTACTGTGTTTTCCCCTGGGGCAAACCCGGAGGGTGCTGCTACGCTTTCAGCGACGACGCCGTACAGCTGTTACTGTCGCCGCTGTCAGCCACCAGCTAGCCGGTGGGGCACGACAGAGAGACTCGCTTGCGCTCATAGGAATGCGCGGCCGGCCCGGGTATGTAAACAAAGCACAGAGGAGCTCGGATTACAACACACAGGAAGGGAGAGCGACTTCCTTCTATGCAAAGGTAGACATTACTCCGCTATATCTTTACATTGCAAAAGGTTGTTTGCTGCTATATCAATGCTCTGAATCCTGTATATAGAACTGTTAACATTGCACGACAGCGCATTGTTACATCATTGCCACAATATATTGAAAAAATAATAGCTTGAAAGCAGCAACACCATGATTTTCAGCTGTGATTAATTTCCTACAATCCTTTATTTTACTGAACTAATTACTTCTGGACGGGCTAGAAATAGTCAGACCCGCTCCATTTAAATACGATGGGTGAGACAGAGCTAATAATAGTGTATGCTAGATTGTCAATATCTTTACACAATGCAGTTGTATAACACTGAATTGTTAGTATGAAGCATCAGTCTACTAGTAGCCATCGCTTAAGCTAAGTGATTCCTTTCACTTTGGGAGAAGGAGGAACAAGAACAGATGAAATTCACAGTGTTGCCTTTAAGGCTCCTAGGCGGGGGGAAAAAAGCTGGTTTATTCTGTTAAAAAAAAAAGTAAATGTTGTACACACTACATCGCAGTCACTTCACCTTATATCACTTGCATAAACATGTGCACGTTTTCAGGCTCTGGCTCTTGCCCGGTGGCGGAGACCACTGGCAACATACATAAACAAACCGCAACCAGATGTCTGCGAGCTGAGCACCGCCCCGCCCAAACGGAGCCGTGTCCCTCCCCCCTTGTGTTTTTTGCAGAGCCATGACTCGCCAGTCCTCCATAAACCTTCCGACTCGTCACATAGGAAACATTACCAAGGGAGACCAGAGTGCCATTAATATGCTCACGCTCTGCCAGGGCTGACCCTGAACCTAGAACCATATGGGGTTTTGGCAGAAGGGACCTTACATTTAATGTCAATGTTAAAATGGCGGGCCTGTAACCTCCTTCTGCGCCATTCAAATAAATTCCCCCGCGTGCACGGTGTAAACAGCGGGAGAGTTGTGCTGTGGTATGGAGGGTGGAGTTAAACCTGCATAGTAGGCCTGCAGAGAACCGCTGTGTAACGCCATTCGTACACGATTTTGGATTGTTTGGTCGCGTTTAGTGAAAATATTCATCATGCCGTCTGTCATGCTCTCTCTCTACACTGGCAAGCACTGCGGTGACTATCAGCTCGGTTCACAACATGCGAGGCGTGTGGCCATATAAGTGGTGTGGGCAAGATGTTCAATGTGGTAATGTTAAACATCGATACCGTTTACAACTCGACACAGAGATGGACTTCAAATGTTTGCACTTTTAAACTCCCATGAAGTATTGAGACACAACAGCGCTTCATGGATTTCCAGGTTGGATATTTAGGGAGGATTTCTCAACCTGGATATTTCTGACATACATTTATTGCACATCACGTTGAAGAGACCCAACATCCTCTTCTCGTTGGCCTTGCAGACAGGACCGGTTTGTAACCGTTCTCCACCATTTGCTTCACAAATAGTTCCATTGGGATATGAATTGCCAAGTGTCTTGAATGTCCATTTTGACAATTTCTCTTGCCAGTAGCTTAGCTCGCTAACTTGCTAACGGCAGCTTCCTCGCTGCTGGTTTGCGATTACGTATTTCCGCTCACGTAGTTGTGTGTGGATTGAAAACACAGTTCCATTCACACTTGTGTTCAATGTGATCCCAATGACTCCCTGATCACCTCTGGAGGAGGTTTGTCCGATCGGGATTTACATCTGTACTTTGTATCAAGCACTATCTGTATCACCCAAAACACCTTTTAATGCAAGATGCATCATGGCTTAATACACATACCTTTTGCTCTATACGCTGTTCTGTCTCATAATTCAGGATTGGTCTGAGGCCATGCTGCTCCACTGGGGCATGAGGATCCAGACTGAAGTTAAGGCTGATGAAAATGGGGGAGAGTTTGTCCCGAAACTCCTCTTCGTCCTGTAACAGAGAGAGATGCAACTACGTGAGTGACTGATGTGAATGACATTTGTCGTCCGTTGTCTCCAAGAGTTGATTATCTGGTGTATTAATGTCTGCTCTCAATGATCTGAAACAAGCAGACACTTCCAATCACAAGCAAAAAAATGTCCATCCTTCGACTGCGGATTATTGTAAAAACCTCTTCCAAGTAAATGCGAGAGAAAAAAAGTTGTCACTTTACAAAATCAAGAGCAGATGTTCAAACAGCAACTATTGGCCTAAATGTATAGTCTGTTTTAGGTTTCTCTAAGAACCAGCCACAGCGATGTGGCCCCTTCAAAGACAGAGTAAAAGGAAGAAATGGTGTACAAACAATGGTGTTGACTGGCAGTTTCTGCTCACACCATCTCTTGTGCGGTCAAAGAGCAAAGTGCTCTGATCATTCTGCCCTTACAATGAGCATCTACACATATGACTTAGGTGCTTTTGGCAGGCAATGGCTTTGATCAGGTCACTGCTGACTGATGAGAAGATTGGTACTGTACTGGTTTCGCCTCAAATTGCACTTCAAAGAGCAACTTCAAGCCCTGTCTTTGAGGAAATGACTTTTACCCTCTGCCCTACCAGCAAGTTAATCACATTCACCTGGTGCTGCAGGTGCAACAAAGTCTGTGATTAGATGGCTCGAATGAAAACAAATCGGCGCTCTGGCTCCTGAGGGCCAAGACATTGACGCATTGACGTTCGTCCCGGGAATTCGACTTTGAAGTTTTTCGCGGAGCGGCGTTAAAATATGAGGGAAACAAAAAAGGACAAATTGAGGTTCGAGAGACGGCCAGTGTGACTGACCCGCAGGTAGATCCTGGCGTCGTGGCACAAGCGTTCTCCGTTGGCGAGGCGGAGGGACTTCAGCAGACTGGGCTGCTGGCTGTCCAGGAACAGGGTCCTCCTGATGGAGTCCTTCTGGTGCTGCTTCACACTGTCCAACTGAACCTCCACCACAAAGCCTTGGAAATATACACACGTAAAGACACGCTCACAAAGTAAGAACACGGCGAACACGCGCATCGTCCGCACGTCTACACATATGGCTGTATTAAACACAAAACATGTATGTAAATGTAGACCACAAACGCATATCTGCACAGACATATTACACGAGTGCCTCACCACATGCAAATGCCCACACATGGAATTGTGAAAGTGTGAATGGTAAAAATGATTATGGTAAAGCTACTTCATGTTCTGTTTTCTGCTCTCTATGCAGCATACAGAAAGAGGAATTTGCTGTGGCCCACATGACGACAACTATGTGGAGAACACAGACAACACACACCGTGAAAGTAAGAACACACACACACACTTCTTCTAAACTGCCGGAGCCCACCGAGTTACCCTGTGTTTCCACGATTGTTCTTTTATCTTGATCTTCACTGCCAAATTGACCACAGTGAGGTCCGGCATACTTGTGGCAATACAAAGAAAGCAAGGTAATAGGCACCATCTGTGTGTGTGTGTGTGTGTGTGTGTGTGTGTGTGTGTGTGTGTGTGTGTACCTCACCTAGATGAGAGGGGAGGTGCTTCCCATTAGCCAGTAGGCAGAATCCGATGCTGACACTGGAGGTTGAACACAGACAAAAAATATGGGGGGAAAACTTGAGCACTGAGCTTTTACAGATGTGTTTACACTGACTTGAGGTACTTCTGTACAGCCGATCCTTTTCTGCTTAAAATGTATAATCTTTAAGATTTTCACAAGATTAAATCCAATGTTTGATACCGGGTATGCTCGACATTTTCATCTGCAATTACCTCTCTGTATGGTAGTTTTTATTGGTAGTGGCTGAGTCCGCCATCCCCATGCTGGATTCAGATTGCCTATCTAAGCACGGCAGCATAAAAACTCAAATCTGAAATCCGCAAACTCTATACAAACATGCGAGCAGTGACGCAGGCGTAGCGTAGTCATGCTTGTTGATGCTGTCGTCGACAACCCATATGTTCACATAAGAGCCTGTTTCGACACGTCTTCACTGTTTCCTCGATGTAGATCAGTCACATGTTTATTCATGCAAACATCCAACCCCCTGTTGCAGCTAATAGGTCTCACTTCCATGCTTATCTGTTCATGATGTGTGAACTAATATTTACAATACAGAGGTTTGTTCAGTGCCACAGTGAAGGGGGCCCCGAAACCAACACCTGCTTAGGGCTCTCAAAGGTCGAGGGCCGGCCCTGCATTCACTACACGAAATAAGCTTTTCCAGTGCTTTCCTTCTCAGACTCGGTCAGATGTCACCCCATGTTTCAAAATTGTCAAACTGGCAAAACAGGGGATGGCTTCTATTGCGGGGCAGCCATTGAGAAAACTCAATGTGTTCGTTTAATCATTCATCAAAAAAAACAAAAACCTTCAATTTCGGCACAGTGGTTTAAGAGTCACCAAGGTAATATCTCATTCAATTCGAGAAAGTTACAACTCTTTTTTCAACCCTTTCAGTCTTAATAACTGCACTCTCTCCGCCGTTTTGTCTTCCCATATGACTGCTCCACCTTTCTCCCACTTCCTCTTCTCCACTCCTCTCATCTTCTTTTTGTCACCACGGCAGCGAAACAAAAACACCCATAAACACGAAAACAAGGCTTACTTGTATCAGACACTTAAAAAATGATTTGGCGACTGCCTCTCACGGCAGTCTAAAAACGTTCCAGCTTTAATACGATGGTTAGAGCGGTCTTGCGGAAAGAGCTTCATTGAGATTGAAAGCGGGGTGAATTTTCCCACTTTTTTTCTTCATTTTTTTTCCTCTACTGGTTCTAAGAATACTGCAGTTCAGAGCAGCTTGGACAGGAAACTGGCAAACATGAGGTCATTTGACATTCTCGTGAGGTAAAGTTTAGAAAGCCGAACGTGAACCAACATTTGCAAGACTTTCCATGTTCTGTTATTCTCAGAGAGGCCACACTCGCAGAACTCTTAAGCTTTTTGTCAAACCATTCAAAGATATTTCTGCTACGATGACAACTACTGTATGGTGGATCAAACAGTGTATAATCTTCCTATTAAGATATAAGTGGAGCTGAGCTTTCTTCAAGGAGAATAGTCGACGTCCATACCAAGACACAGCGATGGTTTCATTCGCTGTGATCAGCTCACAAGTCTTCTCCTCCTGGTTGAACATGGTCGGCTGCACCGTGAGAGACGCACTGCCGCTCACTATCGGCCGAGCCCTGATTGGCAAAAGGATAAGAATAAAAGCAAGAGACTATACATCTGTTAATACACTCCTACATGCCTTAACGTACCTGTATAGCACCGCTTTATCCACCCCAAAAGCACCAACAACCAGATCTGCAGGAATGGAAAGAGAGTTCAATGGAGACATCAGAGAAGAGGATGAGGTGTTAGTCGACGCCCGGTTACGCTACCTGGATAGCCGTTTTGATCCAGATCTCTGTCTCCTCGCAGGGCGAAGCCAAAACTGGCTGGGAAAGAGCTGGAAGCCCATTGGCCAGAGAGAGTCTGAGTGGGCGTGTCCATCAGTCCTCCGGCATGACCGTTATAAATGAGAACCAATCCATGCTGGTCGTCTCCTCCGTAGGGACAGCCGACGGCCATGTCTGATTGTAAACAGCCACAACACACGGTGTGAAGAATCTCATGTTTTCGCAAATATGGTGTATACCGGTATCTATTTTTGATATTTACATATTTACTTTATTGCAGGCATCTAACCAAGAACGGGCAGTGCAAAGATTCTGACTCATTTACGGGTTTTAAGACTCATTCCTGCAGCACTCTATTTGTATGTACAACTTACATGCAGAGCAGCAAACGTTGAATACAGCTCAATGTACTTAAATCTAAAGACAGAAAGAAGTATAAACACTCACTGCCACAGGCCATGGTAGGACTGGTGGTTTTGTGGGCCAGTAAAAAAATGTCACTGATTATTTTGTTGTGTTTTGCTTTGTTTTATGGTGATTTACTTCTTACTGACTTTGGCTGAATCCCTGTAGAATAAAACAAAGGGCCCCCACATTTTAGAAAAGCAGAACATTTGCTGGTTCCAGCTTCTCCAATGTCCAAAATAGCTTTTTCCTGCTCAATATTATTGTAAATTGAATATCTTTCTGTTTTTCACTCTTATTTACCCAATAAGTAGCCATACGTTTTCCATTTTGTCAATACAATGTCAAATATTTGTGAAAATGTCTTCTTTTGGAATAAATATAAAAATATATTTGAGACGTTCACATGAATTTTAGCTTTAGATTTAACCCACGCTTTGTGCAGCACACCTACCGTTGAATCCATCCTGGTTGAGATCACCCAGCGGAGCCAGCGACGTGCCGAATCGGCTGAAGGCCTGTTGACCCAGGAGGTGGGACTGGCTTGGCTCCAGCAGCAGAGGGCCCCTCTGGAGGTACACGTACACCTTACCCAGCTCCTCCAGACGCCCATTGACCCCTCGACGCATGAACATCGGAGCTCCCACCACCAGGTCATCCAAACTGGAGAGGGAAGCAAAGGAAGGAGACACATTATGGGGACGAAGGCGGAAGGAGAAGAGGGATATCGACAAAAGGTAAAGGATGTATAAATCATATTTTAGGGCCTATGTTTTTAGCAGTAGATTTATCATTTGATTTATCATTTGGTTTTCCCTTTTAGTATTTGACACCAAATGATCTTTTATGTTGGAAAAAATCATCGGATTCCACTTTTTCTCACAAGCCAATCAGAGCAGATTGGGCTTTTTGTTGTGAGGGGAGCTTAAAGAGACAGACACATAAACAAAGCTTTTGACACAGAGAGTGAATACGGCAATATTCAGACAGACAGTAAATGAGAAAAACTCTAAAATGTGTAAACAGTAGAAACCCAAAATTCAAGTATTAACCTGAAAAATGTGCACGATATGTCACCTTTAAGGATCTCCACTAGTGTTTACTGTAAAATGATCTTCAACTGCACAGCGTAGTTGGCTAAAGAAAAGTGGAGGTTTCCTGTTGAAAGTTGCGGATGTTAGAGTGATGAACATTAATCATGTGTGTCCATCTGACTCACTGATACTAAATTAATAGCAATACAAAAAACACTGAATAAAAGCACATACAGTACAACCACCAAAACATGTTCAAATAACCACTGAAACCTTAAAAACATCGCTTTTTTGATTGTGTGCTTCTTCCAGGTTTAGGGAAGTGAAATTGAACTTTAGACTGAGAGGAACTATACAGACAGAATGAGAGCATTTTCAGATATTTTCAGGACACTTTAGAGAGTCACAGGGTGACAGAACTGAAACGTTGGAAACTTCCAAACGGTCACACACTGTTTCAGTGACCTCATCTTTCACTTTTAGTCTCATTTTTTATTTTTCATTTCTCTACCTCCTCTGTCATTTTGCTCTCCATATACTAATTTATTTGCCATCACATGTCTCGCCGACACTCCGTCCACTCACCCATCGTTGTTGATGTCGGTGGCGGCCACCGCGTAGCCGAAGTAGGACCCCATCTGGAACGAATTACAAACAAGACCCAGTTAGCCTGTAATCACACAGATCCCTTTCTTTCCTCTCATTTTCTCTCTCCATGTCCCTCTTTTTTCTCTCCTTTGTACCCTCCACCACCACCCCCAGAGGCTTTCCTCCTCAATCTCTCAATCCCACAGTCCCCCGGGGTCTCCTCTTCTCCCTTTTCATGGAGCTCAGTGTTAGAGCTTCTGAGAAGAGGTAGGGGGTCCGGGGATCAGGGACTCAAACTCCTTTAAAACTCACTCGTGGGGCTTGAGTTTTTCCGGTTTAATTTCATACCACGTATGATAAATTAGGGTCATGTTACACTTCTTGGGGGGACTCTCACTTCAAAGTGATTTCTAGCTACGCAGGTATGAGTTTGGAGACCCTTGTGAAAACCAAGACCGAATATTGGGCTTGTCTTCCTGTATCACACGTGCAAAACAGCTCATATCAACAGCAGTCAAACCGAGGCTCAGCACAAATTCACTGTGATGGCCTGTAGGAGCACTGCTTTACCAGATACATTCACACTTAGAAATATGATCAAGACTTCCTGTAGAGCTGAACCACCACTAATGCTCATCTGAGGTGAGGTGAAATCAGCAAGCTTAGGAAAGGTGCCCACAGGTCAGTTCTCACAGTCATGAGCTGTACTTCGGAACTGTCTTACGCTGCGTTCACACCAAACGCGTTGATTTTTTGACGCACCGCAAAAACGTGTCCAACGCGCCGCCGGTCGTGTTCACACCAAACGCCGCAAAATCACGTAGCGCCGGAGAGGGGGCGTGGTTTATCGACTGGAAGCCGTTCACCTGGCCGTCATTTCTTTCCGCTATCAACCGTGAAAGGAATAAGGACAATTGCTGCTTTGTACGTGTTGTGGAAGTCCCTCAAACATCGGAATACCAAACGCCATCATGTCTGGTTCATAATATTGTTCAGAGGAGCTCCGTGGATTGTATCGAGCTGTATTCACTGTCTAGCAAGCCACCGGTCGCTGTTTACTACAGCTGTAGGAACACAAAATAAACTGATTTGGCTGTGATTCAACGGACAAAAAGGGACTCCGAAATAACTTGTATACACATAGTTTGGTCCGGTCTCTGTTGATATGAGGTATCGTAGAGCTCTGGGTGAACACAGACGGCTGCAGTATTTATTTCCTGATTCAACAACGACAGGAAGCCAGTGATGACAGGGGGAGCAACTCAACGCTGATAGGCTATCGCACCACAGCGTCACGCGATTATTTCGCAGAAGTTGAAAAATTTCAACTCGCGCATTGCCGATTTTGCGGCGTCCAACGCAAAAATGCGTCCAACGTGCCGCGCCATCGCAAAATCGCGGCGGGCCAGTCTCATCGCGTCTGTGCATAGACTTTGTATGTAATCTCGACGCGCGTCAAAAAATCGACGCGTCCGGTGTGAACGCAGCATTACAATTTTATGCGTAGTATTTTTTGACCACTTGTGGGCAGTGACACCAAGTTGTGAACATAACACTGACATATCATCACCTTTAAGTTCATGTGGTGAATGAGTAAAGCTGCAGGTGACCCCTTTCACATCATTACATGATTCTATTATTGTAAAACTACAAATGATAGCCACTTCAAGTGGAGGACTCCAGGATTAAATACGACACGTCCTCAAACCTACGTTGGCTAATGACTCCCAAAACGACCGCTCTGTTTAATGTTGTGAAGTAGAACTACTTGGTTAGGTTTAGGAAAAGGTTGTGGTACAAGTTAGAAGTTACTGCCTTACGTACGAGAAGTTGTTACGTACTAATGTAATGTATGTATGTACCCTAAAAGACTACCTTAAAATAATGCTCCCGTCGCACTTACTACGGCCGCTAGGTCGCCGCCTAACAACAAACGTCAATATGGGTCGTAGAAAAGCTGCTTGCACAGCGGTTTTCGGTGAGGACGGCTTTAATAAGTCAGAAACGACTGTTTGGAGAATATCTACATCCTGTTTTTAGAAAGATACTTCTTTTTTTTAGCTAATACTAATGTTTGTCATGCTAACAATTGCTCACATGAGATACCCACAAATAATTATAAGTCAACTTTTCTTGTCTGTTTTGGATCAGAGTTTAGCAGTAGGCAGCTATTTTCGGAGAAAAAGCTCTAAAAAACCATTGTACCCTACCTGCTCAGCACCAGACTAAGTTAGCTTAACTAGCTGATACTCATAGTGGAGCATCAAGCAGTAAAAGCAGGCAAAGTTAGCATCTAAAAGCCAGCCAGTCACATATCTAAGATTGACATGATCAGCTAATGAGCCAGAGATTTCCCTCAGGAGGTGGTGGGGACCAAAACAGAGCTAAAATTAGAGTGAATAACTATTTGTATAGGACATTTCAACAACAAGGCAATTCAAAGTGCTTAGTACTGGCTCAAAATACTGTATGTCAATGTTGTGTTAGCCTATTCTTCTGCTGCCAAGTTGCCAACAAAATAGTTAAATGCACCTTCAAATTGAATTGTGCTAGCTAACTTTGCAAACAGAACGAAAGCAGGAGAAAAATTCACACTTCTTTACTTTAAAATGTAATTGTGCCAGATTTTCAAATTATTTACAACCTCTGTAAAAGTAGCCACTTTATGCTAATGTAATACTATTTTGAAATTAGCATACAATAATTGGATGACGGGCGACCAACATGTTTCACTGAGAAAAGATTTATAGATAAAATAACCAAATAAAAATGGTAATTAACCTTTAAAATCAATCCTCGAATCAAACAGAACCAGAGCAGTCTCTCCCCGTAATGGTCTGATACCCCCAGTATGGCAAAATCTCTGACACCTGACACATTTCTATTTTCTAATATTTCGTCATCATATCGAGTAACCTAAGTATAAAGTCTGCACATTGGTCTGCTCCAAGCAAATGAAACATGGGTTAAAATAATAGTTACTGGTATAACAAATTACTAAATTTGAGGTTTCATTCAACAAACAAACAGGCCTCTTGCACAAATCCCCTCTGGTGTGTTTTCGCAGCTGAGTCAGACGACACAGTCCAAGAGGGACCAGCATTCTCTCCCAGAGAGCAGAGAGTCCGTCAGCCGGGAGTTCACCTCAGATTACCCTCACTGTGACTTAACAGTTTACTCAGCGCCCTCCGCCCTGAGACGGACACCTCGGAGCAGTCACTGATGACCTCCCACACTGAAGACACACACACACACACACACAGACACTCATGCTTCCCCATGTGTGCATGGTCACATGCTATTACATCTTGCAATACCTACACAATGAATCCTTGTTAAATTACACAAAAAACTAACCCATCAATCTAATTTCCCCATATTGTAGCTGGCATGTCCCAACTTAAAGGTTAGGTTAAAAAATGTTCAAGTATGTCTCAAAACAATGTTCAGATGCATATAGGTACATTGAAAGTACGTTGAGTTTTGGGTCTCCCGTCAGTGAAGAGGACCCTTCCTCAATGTAAGTGATGGGGGACAGAGTCCTCGTTTTGTTTAAGAATACATTCTTAAGTTGAACCAAAACTAATATGAAGCCTTCAGCAGTCGAAGTTCGACAACAATTGGATAACTTCCAAAGCTAAAGTCACATTAGTGCCAAATTTATACTTTGAGTTAGTATCTGTTTTTGGCGAAGCTCAGTATTGAAGTAAGGTTTCCATCCACCAGTTTTAGGCTCATTTGGGATTGAAAACGTGAGTGGAGCCACCAAAAATTACAAAACACTTGAAATATTGCAAAACATTTTTTCATTTTCTGAATTGTAAAAGGTGGTTGTCTATAAAACAAAGTGCAATGGAAACAGACTCAGCCAATCAATCCTGACGTACATGAAGCATGTCACTTGAACGTCCAGCTTCGGCTCCACTGAAGAGACGAGAAAGGCTGGCAGTTTAAATCAGATATGTGTGGAGCGGTGAGGAGACAGTTACCTTCCTCAAATAAATACATGGAATCAATAACTGCATATTTCCATCTTGTCTTTTACGTTGTTTCCCACAGTTTGGGGTTTGAATGCTACTGTTTGAATAACTTAATCTTATTGCTTCCTCTTCTTCAGCAATGTTTTAATGGCACCCAACAAGAGAATGATAGCCACAAACTGTTTATCTTTATCTTTTTTCCAACTGCTAATATTCACATGACAGTAGTAGACTAAACCACTAACTAGCTGGAGACCATCCATTGGTCGCCCCACTTAATGCCTTGGCCCATTTTGGTGTCGCGGCTGGTGGGATCCCATTACAAGATGGTCTCTAGTTTCATATTTGTTTTGCCAACTTTCTAGAAATTCTGCTAAATTGTGCACTACATTCTGATGGAAACCTGACTACTGTCCATGGAAGAACAAAGACGGAACTTCATACTTAAACTAACACCATCTTGCAATGGGATCACACCAGCCACGACACCGTCCGGGACGTAAAGGGGGCAGTCAATGGCCCCTTCCCCACTTCCTGACCCCCTACTTCCGGGGTACTTGCTCCAACCACACCCGTCTTCAAAATTGTCCTTTATTTTCAACTAAATATCTGTAAAGTTTCGTGACTGCATCTTGCATGGTTGCGACTTAGTCGCATTGACAAAATCTCTACTCTACACTCTCTTCACACACACACACACACACACACACACACACACAGACTCACGAGGTGGAACAATAACAGCGTTGCTATAAACATTGTAACTTTAAAAAGATACACACTTTATTTCAGAAACTCAGACAGATTGAGCCTCATAAATATGACTAAATACAATTTTTCTGACAAATGCTGCCACTCTTCAGTACTTCCCATTTCAAAAGCACATGCTGAATCAATAAAGTGACAACATGAACACTGTGGCGGTCTGCTGTTTCTGGGTTTGATTTGCAGCTTTTAGAAACCATGAGCTGTGCATACTGTAAGCTCGACCTCTGACCCTGATATAGGCCTCCTCTCCACGGGGCAAATTCCTTCGTCTCCAGCCCTCCTTTACACATGCCACTTTAAATGTGTACCCGCGTCATGAAAAAAAAGGAGCCAGGCTGTTACAAAAATAATCCCCCGACCAGATGTGCACATACCTGCTCCCCTGTCAAGTTGAGCAGAGACTTCAGATCCCTTCCATTTAATATTGACACCTATATGGAGATGGAAAAAAGTAATTATCTGACGACTGTATACTGCACTTCAATACTTTTATGTTTTGTCGACTGTTTGCACTGTGAATTGGTGTAATATGAAAATGATGGGGGGCTCCTTACTACTCCATACAGCATGAGTCCTTTTGGAACTCCTGTGACAAAATCTGCAGCAACGAAAGCAGGGGGCAAAAAGTTAGTAACTCATTTCAACACTGATAAATAGGAACCGTTGTGACCAACCAACAAAAAATGGATTTTTTGATTCTTTGAGACTCGAAATGTTCCCGCTTCCTGAAAGACGTAATAATCCCACCACAATCGTGTGTGTTGAGACTGCGCGGTTAAACATTAGACAGAGCTTGTGTTGGGGGTCAGTCAACCCTGTACTCAGCCATGCATTTTGTCTCTCTGTACTGTAAACATGACGCTCACCTTCATCATCATCCCCACTGAACTCGCCACCAGCCACGGAGTAACCTGCAGGAGCGATGAAGAGTGTTAGTGAGAGAAAACAGCTGACGCTGGAGGTGGTGGGTACAATGAACGGATTTATCACTGAACTTAAAAGTTACCAGATAATAATTATTATTAGAAGTAATAATGCCGACATGTAGCATCTAGTGTACTTTTGTTGAAATATTGGTATTTACTACTAAAAGAAAAAGCCTTCGTAGCGCTTCATCAACTGACGATCTAAAAAGAGTACTCTTATAACATCTTGCAATGTCTACAACAGCTTCTGATTCACAATGGATCAAAGTCTTGCTTGCATGACGCCTACATTACCCACGATGCAACTCAACCACCGACTGTTAGGTCAGAGATTCAGGTGTGTTTTGCTCGTCGCGGCTGAAGCCTGGAGCAGAGAAGAGGAGGAGGCTGCAGAGGGTGAGTGAGCTCATCTCTGTCTAACTCCACATCCGAAATCACCGGCGGCTCAATTGCATTGTGGGTAACATAGGCACCAGATTTATTTATTGGAGTGCAATACTAAATCGATAGGGTACTCTTTTAAAAACAAACAGTTATTGTGGAGTGTAACGCACCAAAAAAATCTTATAATACAAATATTTCTCAGCCACCTGGAAGGGCCACACATTCCTTTAGTGAACGTGTGAAAGGAGTTAATGAGGAACTGTAGATTTTTCTATATGAAGAGAAATGTATGTCCTGAAAGGGTCATCAAGTTGCAATACATTTATATGCCCCTCTTGAGCAGCTCTGTCTATTTCCTGGGAATCTGCCAATGAGATTGTGACATACAGAGTCTGGAGTCATGTCTTAAGTTTGTGTTGACTATCTTGGCCTGATAGTGGAACAAGAGGAAAGGTTTTTTCAGTCTTCTGTGTACAAAGTTGACAGTGGTGTTGGTGGGTAAGTCACGAAGTCTCCAAACTGGAAAGAATTCTTCCTCTGGGGAATATGAATGTGATGAAAGAACTTTAGGAAGATTTTCCAGTTCTACTTAAAATTTGGCTTGATGGTGGCACTAGAAGTCAGTAAAATCAGGAGGTTCTAAATTGTGCCTCATTAAATTAAAACCAAATTACTACTTTTCTTGGTGTTTATTGTTCCCTTGAAAGTAAATGACCAAAGTCCTGGTCAAAATGTGGACTTCATGGTGGAGTCAGACAAACGGTCAGAGGGTTACTTACACCTCAGATATTAACATTTGGGAACCATCAATATCCATGTCGAATTTATGGTATTCGGCTACTAAAATATGCTGCTCTCCACCAAAAAAAAACAACAACAACTTGGATCATGAAGTCCGGCTGCTGCCACGCATTGGTTTTGTTGTTTTGAAGCCTCGAGTTCAGCATTCGGTCCCTCGCCATCTTGTTTTTTTTGCAACCAGTGAACGGGAGTGAAGCTATTTGGACTGCGGAGGAGTGACAGAGAGAAGTTATATACGGCTTCTTTATTGCATATGTGCCAGAGCCAGATGTTTGGCATCTTTTCTTGGCTGCCAGTTCATTAATGTCTGGGGTTAGGTTCTGTGCTGTGGAAACCCTCAAGATGGAGTGAAGGTGCATCAGTGAGACTCCTGTGTGGGTTTTTGTTCATCTTCATCACAGAGAAACGCTGCTCACACAGGTATGTGCTTCCAAACATGCAGAGCATTTGAGCAGCATGTAGGCGGAGTTGAGGCATCGTTTCGGGGGTGAAGCTTGGAAACACAGAGTCATACTTTGCCTTGAGTGTCATTACACCGGAGGTCTATCAGCTCCACAGGTGCTCTTTCCACGTCAACTCACTGAGCAGTTAAAATTTAAATTTCTGAGCTGCAAAGTCGGCAAATCGCCGAATGAACTGTGCCAAGTGCAGCCAGTTTATCAGCAAAATGCGCAGTCGGGAACACAGCGGTGGCGACACGGTTTGTCAACACGGAAAGTGACCCAAGTTTCTTTGCTGCATCTGAGTCTCACACAGGCGCAGCTTGGTTTGGAAAGCTCTCACTGCATCACACACGTCTGTGATCACTCGTCCCCATCCATGAAGCTGGAGGTTTAGTGAGATGCTTCGTTATATCGCACAAAAAGTCCAGCTCACATCGCCACTTTTCGTCCCGGAGCTCTGTGGTGTGGCGGGCCAGGTATGATAGACATATGACATTTTGTCACGGGCCGGATGTAATTGTTTCTGAGGGCCGGATTTGGCCCGCGGGCCCTGAGATTGACATGTCTGCCCGAAAGCATACCCTGTTTCATCGTCTGTTATACTTTAATGGGAGCATAATGTACTAAATGAACATCATGTTGTATTGAAGAAGACTTGAAACTAGAGATACCATAAACTCATGTTTACAATGTTTACTGAGGTAATAAATCAAGTGAGAAGTAGAGTCATTTTCTCATAGACTTCTATACAATCTGACTTCTTTTTGCAACCAGAGGAGTCGCCCCCTGATGGCCATTAGAAAGAATGCAAGTTTAAGGCTCTTCCACGTTGGCTTCACTTTTCAGAACCGGAGGTATAAGTAGTGTTTGTCATATCCGTAGCAGTATTGTGAGGGTTGGTATACAGTATTAATACTACATCTAGTTTTAACAGTCCTATTTGACTCAAGTGTACTTCCTCACCCAGGTAACTGTCATCATAGCTCCCCTGCACCTGTCGTGTCTGAATCTGCCCGGCGACGGACAGCAGAAAGTAGGAGGGGTAGTAGGCCTTCACAATCTCTTCTGTGGTGGCTGAGATCAGCTGGCCTACGGGATGGATGGGCAAGAAAGGGTCAAAGGTCAGAGCTTAAAATAAGACATGTGACTTTCTGAACTTCTGGCTCCTGAGTTGTTCCGCTTTAGTTTGTCCACAGGCAAATAGAACGTATTGATTTTGAGACGCATTCAGAGGAAGAATCTATTGGAAGTTGTCTATATAAAGATCCATGCTGGTCCACATTCTTGCGAGCTCACCTTGCCAGTAAAAGCTGCCCGGTCCTCCAAGCACAACCCTGCCGTCCTGCAACACACAACAGTTGCCAGAGTCTGTGTGTCACCGTGAGTTTCAACAAACAAACTCTGCAAATCTGATGTACTGTACTGAGCGAAATCCCCACTGCTTATTCCAACCAAAACAGAGGAACGACAAGTATGTGATTATGTAGAAACTAGCAAATATTTCGCTTACCTTGGTGAAGTCTGCACTAAATCCCCCCTGACAATAGCCCTGTCCAACAGGTCCGTGTCTTTCTGCAACGAACAGCACCAAACATGGGAAACACTAATAATATTTCTGTTTCATGAAAACATTCTGTTCTGTTGAGGGCATAATTCTCCCGTGCAATTTTAGCAACATTTCAATTGTACATTGACCCAAAACTGAATTCCAGACACTTTGAAAACAACAGAGGAAAACAGAAAAAAAACAAAGTTCCAGGGTAAATTTGTAGCTTCAGCTTCATCTGGTAACAGTCGATGAGTTCACAGAGCTGACCAAAATTGTAGGCAGCACCCTTCATAAGATAAGCAGGAAGCTGTATTCTAAATATTCAATATACCAACTATATTGTTTTAAACTGAGCAAGACTAATCCTGAACTACAACTTTTTCTTTTCCTCTTGATGTCCACAGGTTTGCAACACAGGGCAAATATTAGCACTCTCTCCTACATTCATTCATATGGTTTTACGTTGTTGGGACATGCTAAGCCTTGGTGCCGTGAAAAATATTGATAGAGCAACGTGACAAGAGTCTTCTTCTTTGACTATTGGGACAATCATGCAGTCAGTTTTGGAATGATTTGGGAGATGTAAACAAGAAGCATTATGTTGCCATTCGCAACACAAGTTCGCTTTAGGCTGCAACTTGAGTCCCTTTTTAGCCTACATTTGTTTACAGTCTGTAGCGCCATTGAAAGTATGTCGAATTAGCTATTAGCAGTTCCTGTTTGCAGTGTATGTACCCATGTACAGACAACTATCACTGGATTACTTTTATATTGATGAAAAAAGTAAAAATGTGCAGATTCTCAGGCAAGTTCTGGGGTAACAAGAGAATTTACGGACGTTTATTTGTGAGGACATTGGAGAATGATGCCCTCCGGAAGTGTAAGTCACAGACCTGATACACATATAAAACTGTGTGCATACTGTGTGTATCATGTCTGTGTTGTGACTCTGAGAGAGAGTCCGATTTTTGAAGCAAGTTGCAGCAATCGTGCGCTAAAGATTCTAACTACCCAATGCTCCTCCGTGAGCTGTTGATAAGTTAACAAGTGGGTTCAATCAGCGGATGGAACTTCTTTTTGTTCAACACAGGCATGTGAGCTGCACTCCAGTCTTCCCTCGTAGCTATTTTCGACAAACAAAGGTCTGAGAAACCCACATAGTTATCAGCTATCTGGTGAACATAGTCGAGTATCCGTCACCTAAACACCACCGGCGGTTGGCTGTCATTGCAGCTGCTCACCTGTCCGGCAGGGGGCGTACTCCACGAACGTTTTGAGACCATCTACAGACAGGTAGCAGGTTCCTGTGACGTCGGCGAAGGGTGCGTCATGTTCGGTCCTCCAGTAATACCTGGGAGCACAAGCCTGGCAAGAAGAATGAGACGGCTCAATGACAACAGGACATGACCGTATGTTTAAGCAGCAGCTGTGTGCTGCTCTGTATTTCATTTACAGGAATGTATTCAATGTCATTTGCTGTACTCATGGTTAAGTGCTCATTTTGTAACCCTTCGTCTTTGTAAAAGTGAAGCATATTGTTTGAAAATACTTGCAATAATCGGAAACCATCAAACTGTGTTAGCATCCAAGGAAAGACACCAATGAGTCTACCCTACAAGAACAATACTGTTCCTTTATCTCAATGTCTTCTACATGAATTATCAACAGCTGAGGTTGATTACGTTTTGCCTGGGCCCTGTAATTCTTTGCTGTGTTAGCATCCAGCTAAATTAGCGTGACGCATTCAGCGTTCTTCAATCTCGGAACCCATCGGCTGTCGGTCTGACGCCGGCCAATATTTCTGGGGTTCTGGCGAAGACAGCAGATATCCAGATAACAGACTTCCTCTTGTGCCGGTAATTGTTTACAGTCGGATTAGCGACATGACCCGCGAAAATCAAGCAGAGCGCCAGGATTTCAATTTTGGATGGGCCAAAGTAATTTTGGCTTGGCCATTTTATGACAGAAGTTAAAACTAGTTACCCTTCCTTTGATGGTTTCCAACTGGTAGACTCGCTAAAAGAGAAATGACTGACATCATGGTGGAAGGGGACTAGCGCATCTGGTTGATTATGACACTTTAATATTTTTCTAAAACATTTTCAATGCAGAGATAGTTTATTATTACAAAGGTTCTATGCCTTTATTGTTCATTTAATCTCATTCTATTTATCAAAAATGCCAAACCCAGGCACGTGAGGCCCACCTACAATGCCTCTGCTGGCGTAAATGGAGTTTGAGTTGAGAGATGAAGTCAACCACCGGATTGTTTCACAATTGGCAATTAGCCAAGGTAAGATTGTCAGACGATAAGTGGTGAGTTCCAAGATTGCATTTTTACCAATGTGTACCGCCTCTTTTGCTCTTCATACAAACCTTTACTCAGTATGTAACCAAAGCCCACTCAAATGGGATTACTCAATACTACTTGGACTACAAATGGAAACCAGAACGCTTCAGATACCTATATGTTGGCCTGTTGCCTACAGATTCAGCATTCATATGCAGATAGATTTTTTAATACCAAAGCTTATGGTGAAAGAGTCGTCAGATTGTTGGTTGAGTTTACTTGTTTTCTGCATGGGACTCAGTGTTAGAAATGTTCGGAAACGTGGACATTAAGCAACCCTGCATCGAGTCCCAAAAGGCCATATTTTAAAAATCCCTGCTCGCGCACCAACAATAATAGTTTATTGATTGTTGACACAATTGTTTGCATAGCATATCATCCCACAGTATCCAAACAGAACAACCAACCCTGACCCGCTCTTACCAGGATGCTGTTGCCATGGGAACGCACTGTAGCTCCAAACCACTGATGGGACTTGAACTCGACCTGAGTGTTCACACCATTTATGTAAAAATATCGATCCCCTAGAAGAACATAGAGAGAAAAAACATATATTATGGCGTATTGACACAGAGTTGTAGACAGCTCTTTCCATGAGTGAATAACTTATCGCTGCTATACTTTCCACAATGTCAGGAGTTGCTGTTTTAACGAAGTCAAAGATCCCCCTGTCATCGGTGGTTGATATCTGTGCTGTCAGGGCTTCGTTTGAAAGAGCTCCCTCACATGTTTTTGTTTTTTTACATGGATATTTTACGGCCTTGCTCCCGGGGTCTGCAGTCTTAATCCATCCTCCATGCTATAGCAGACATCAAACAGCTCAAACAGACTTGGACCTTGTTGTTACTGTAACCCAAACGGCTGTACTTCATTGTCAGGACCTGTTTTAAGAAGAGGCCCAGGCAGCGAGGAGGCAAGGAATAGTGATGAGGGATGGGATGATGGAGCGCTAGAGGTGTGTGTGTGTGTGTGTGTGTGTGTGGGGGGGGGGGGGGTTCCTGGCAAATGTTTTAGTTTGAAGCCTCAGCAACATTACATCGCCATGATTTGTTTGCTTTCAACATTAATTAATCAATTCATTTGGCGAAATAGAAAGTAATATTTCTTCTTAAACTGCTATTCCTGGTTCATAGCCAGGAATAGCCAGGTTGCCTTTATGTCCTATGGAACAATGTAAAAACAAGTTCCAGGCTTTGAAATACTGTTCACATCCTTATCCAAGTACAAAATTAAAGTATCTGATGTTGGGGTTTGCTGTCAGATGCTAATTCCTTCTACATGCATGATTTTGTCACACCTACAGGGAAAAAACTTGCCATTCAGCATACTTGAAAAGTAATTTTACAAAACCTGACACCTTAACTCCTTCTTAAATATGCCTGCAACTGTGGTACACTGTGGTATATATTTTCTGATATATATGTCCCGTTGTCCGTAGCAGAGTGGTGACATTAAACTCTCCTGGCTGCAACCCAGTGCCTGTTTATTAACGGAGTCTGGGCTGTGTCCTCAAACACACCATGAATCTAACATGGATGGATTACTGTAACGGGCCTACCGAGCAAAGGCCCAGGGGCCCAAAGTGTCAGGGCCACTCTTAGCTTTCACCTGCAAAATGTCACAGAGACACATACCAGCCAAGAAGACACTAAAAATAAACCACAAGGAAATGTAAAACAATATCAAACAAAAAGACACAAAGCAACTGCAAAAAGGGGCAAAACAACTAGAAAGAGACACAAAATGACCACCAAGACACAACACAACTACAAAGATACACCAGATGGCCACAAAGTCACAACATAACTACAAAGAAACACAAAACAACTTCAAAGAGCCAAAACAACTGTAAGCAGGCACATAATGACCACAAAGACACAAAAAGACCACAAAATGATCACAAAAAGACCACAAATAGATTCAAAACAACTACAAAGAGACACAAAATTACCATAAAGAAACATAAAACAACTTCAAAGAGACACAAAACAACTAGAGACACAAAATGAACACAAAGAAACATAAAACAACTTCAAAGAGACAGAAAATGACAACAAAAAGAGGCTTAACAGAGATAAGTAGGAGAGATGTTGGGTCTTCTCGCACGTATGTGCCCAACAGCCCATTGTCTCTTCATCCACCCATGACTACTGGATGTAAATGCAGGTGTTTGTAGACCTATGGTACGTGTGAACATAAGTGTGGTTTTGAATGGTTTTTCTACGCTGTCTCGTGTTTCAGAGGCTGTCTGCAGAGCCTGTTGTTTAACAGTATGTACGGTAGGTGTGTATTTATGTACGCAGAGTTTGCTCTGAGTCAGTGCAAACCGCCACTCGATATCAGCATTCAAGAGCGTACGATAAGTTAGACCCTGTGATCCTCAAACGGTGGTCCTTATCGCTTCCTGAAGTTCTGATGGAGATGATTATTTTTCTGGCAGAGCTGGGGGCAGCCCCGGTCCTCTGGGGTCCTTGTCCCCGTAACGACTCTGCCCTAATTAAAGAGCGCTCACAACACTAGGCCCCAGTCCAGCAGGAAATCAAGGCTCTGTGAAAACACTGCAAAACACAGCCCAAGTCCCAGAAGTGAGGGTGAGTGAGCGTGGAGGAAAGCCTCAGTCACCATTAACACATCGGAGAGACATTAAAGGCTGGTTTCAATGAAAACAGAAAAGCGTTGGATTAGGAGCCGTAAGATGGCAGGGAGCCATCCCCCAAGGTCACGCCCAACGGGATGCAACCTATACCTTCTCTCAGTCACTTTTATGGCTGGTTAGAGACAGCTGAGGGATCACTACTCAGTCCTGTCTCAACTGTTTAACAGTACCATTGGGGAAAGTGACATTTTTATATCCTGGAACAATGTGAGCTACCAACTACTGCTGTGATTCACGATATGGAGACAATTTCTCTCCCTTGGAATTTGAATATTGAGCTCGATTTTTCAGAGGTCACATTTCTATCCGCAAAGAGGCCGGCCGTCAATTTAGGTTTAACAAGACACCCTACCTTGCTTGTCAAAGTTGATCACGCTGCAGTTAGCTTGGCTCCAGGGGCACAGGAACACAGCTCCTCCTTCAGTGACGTCGGGTTGGCTGGTGTTGGCTTTCGGGGCGCCGATCAAAACACTGATACTAGACAGCAGAGAGGAAAACAAAATCTTACATTGTGGTGACGGACTGTGTCCAGGAAAAGTCCAAGGTTAGACCATCTGTTATGATTTATGATCCTAAGCATTTAACTGGTCTTGTGAAATCAAGTTGTGTCATACACACAGCTGATGAAACAAGTATGAATCTGGACATACTTCAAAAGAATTGCATCCCATCTCCCAAAGCAAAGGAGTGTTCCCAAAATGTCTAACTATTTCTTTCATCACAGGATCGGGCAATGTAGAGATATTTCATGGATATTGTGGATTTATGTATCGGATTGTATCGTATCTGGGAATAGAAATCGTCTTTGATTTTGATTTGGTAATATTGCATAAGTGTTGTTTTAAGGGATAACAAAAAACAGTAAAGTGATAACAAAAGAGAGACAAAAAATGACCACCAAGACACAACTACAAAGAGACACAACAACAAAGATACACCAAATGACCACAAAGTCACAACATAACTACAAAGAAACACAAAACAACTACAAAGAGCCAAAACAAGCCAACTATAACAACAACTACAACATCAGAGACAAGAAACAACTACAAAGAGCCAAAACAATACAACTTTAGCTGTTCTATTATTTGCCCACTTAGTTATCATATCCACATTACTAATATTTGTTTATCAACAGTCTCATTGTGTAAGTGAGATTGGTCAAATGTACAATATTGCCGCAAGATCGTTATCGAGGTATTTGATCAAAAATAACGTGAGGTGTGATTTTCTCCATATCGCCAAGCCCATTTGATCAGAACGAAAATCATGACAGAGAGGACACCAAACTATGTTGGCCTGAAGAGAAAGCAAACTACGAAGACAGTTGAGAAGTACCGGTACGGTAGTATTACCACAAAGAAGTGGTACCAAGGCTGACTTCTCCTTTATCAATCCCTGCTCCAGTTTAAGGGGCCTTATATGGAAGAGCGCTATACTGTTTCATATACGTACAAAGTTCACAGCTAATGCCTCAGTGGCTGTATTTCTGCAGATCCCTATCATTATCGCTGCCATGGAGGTTTGTTAATGTTAGATACAGGATAAAACACTATGTCCAGCACTGCTGCCCGGAAGTGTGAACATCTGTCTATGATCAACAATGCTGACATAGTGTTCACATATTGTCACATCAAGTTGAGCCAAAGCTCTGCAACCTCAGCATGAGGTCAAAGTCTGCATTGCAATCCTTTTTTTATGAAGCCGAGTAAAGATTTCTTCAGCAGCAAAGACAGTTTTCAATACAAATGTAAATCTATGCAGAAAAGAAGGTCAGGAATTAACTTGGGGTTTTCTTTGAAGATGACCTTTGAAAGCTTCTTAAGCGCTGTAGATTTCAAACCTGCATCCATTAGTGTAACAAGTTGTAAAAACAACACTGACATAGCTTCACCTCATGAATTTTACAAAGCAGATGTTCACCAGCTAGTCTCTGGCTGTGTTTGTCTGCTGTTTGGTGCAGAGCAGGTAGTGTACAGGGCACTGATCGGGTCTCGTTTACAACCAGCTGTCCGCTGCTGCTGGAAACAATGCTGACACAAGCTGTGAGAGTGAACCAAAAGACAGGAAACAGACAGGAGTACAAGCACAGACGATAAGCGATATACTGTTGTGGGTGCGCGTGGCAGTGAAACTTATTATTTACGCCTATAGAAAGGCTTAAAATAATCAATATCAGTTTAAGTGCATGCTATATTTAAAATATGTTCACCTCTTTACCTTGCCGTCAGACGGCCCTTTCCAACGGGGAACTGAAGCCATTGTCTATGTTCTCTTCAAAGCCACCAGACTCCTTGAAAAATAATTGTATTTTTACATCGCTAAACACGGGAGTCTCTGGTCAACCGCTGCCTCGATTGGTGAGTTTGTTTGTGTTATTGTGGGACTTTGGTGTTTGAAAGGGTTACGGTACTTTTGAGAAGTAGTGCAAATATTATAGCTCTTTTTATAGCATACTGAAACTCCTTGTTTTTTTTGTTTAGTTGGCCAGACAAAGATGTGATGATTTTATTGTTATTTTTGGTAATGAATCCAAATTTATGGTGAGTGTGTGTGTGTATATACGTGTGCTACGAATCAGCTTTCAAGGTTTTCAGACAGCCCTGCTAAAAAAAGTCCTGGCCCAGAGAGAATGGCACAACTTAAGACTTTGGTGACTGATGACATTAGCAGAGATCAGACCAACTCTGTACTTCCGCCCCCATCCCCCCGAAATGTCTGGAGAGCACAAGAGGAATATGTACATGGCTGGATAAGCTTTCCTTGTAAACCACTCACTCCACAGCCACTTAGCCGACGAGGGTGCAGGCTTTCAGTGGCCTTCTCCTACAAAGATCCGTGACGACCACCCCACCACCCCTGTGATCTCTGCACGTGTTGAGTTGAAAGAGTCAATTAAAAGCACTTGTAACGGAAACTTAACAGCCAACAATCACCTCCTCGACAACATGATGTGAATCAGGATCGGGATGATGGGTGCTTCTGTTGAGATCTGAAATAAGGATTCCTTTCCTTTAACTCAAGTTCAACAGGAACAACTGCAAACGGCAAATGCTTGCAAAGTGCAAAATGCATGCAAATGGCTTAGAGGCATGGCCAGGTCAAAGGATTTCTGAACTCCAGTGAATGCAATGACATAGACACGTTATTCTGAAACAAGTCATATCCAAATGGTAGGTCTTACTTAATTTAACTATTCATATGCATCATAACCTACTCAAAACATTTCCTCGACACAAAAATTATTTTTTAATCTTTTATCTAATTTTCTCTAAAATACGGAATAGTTATACCCTTTCAGACCTCTTAAGGTATTTCAACGAAACAATTTAATGAAGGACAATGGCTTGAGCTGAATTTCTCAAACCTCATATTGAGCATATTGCTTCAATTTAAGGGGCACATAATACTGATATGACCTTCCAGTACATTCAGTAATGAATGTCCATGGAACCATCAGAGCCCCTGTATCTAAGCTAACCCAGTTCAAGTTTCTCAAGATGTTATCTGGCTTGCTATAATAAACAGGATATGACGGTTGTATGAGCTAGAAACCCCAACCCGAATATCAGCTTTGTTTGGTTTGCATGTAAATACATTCATTACACTCATTACCTCAATGACAGAAGTTTCAATGTCTCTGTGGGTGATTTTGTGTCTGTTACCTCTCCACTGTCTTGTGGTGTACCGCAGGGCTCGGTTCTGGGGCCTCTGTTATTTTCCCTTTATCTGTTACCTTTGGGACCGATCATAAAAAGCTATAATGTGTCCTATCATTTATATGCAGATGATATCCAACTCCATCTGTCATTCAAACCCAGCGAGGCATTCACATTAACTAGGCTCCTTGACTGTGTCAATGCCATCAGATACTGGACGGCAGAAAACTGCTTGCAACTCAACGACTCTAAGACGGAGGTCCTAGTTATTGCTGCAGAGGAGCTTGTCCCCATGATCAGGCAGATTATTAGTCCTCTCTCCTCTGCTGCCCATTGCAACCTGCGCAATCTAGGGATTTTCTTTGATCGATCCATGTCGTTTGACCCTCATGTTAAGCAGCTGTCCAGGTCATGTTTCTTCCATCTAAGAAATATCAGTAAACTGAGATCTGTAGTATCAACACCTGAATTAGAAATGATCATACACACATTTATCTCTTCAAGCATTGACTACTGCAACTCACTTTTCACATCACTCAGTGTATCTGCTCTTAACCGTCTGCAGGTCATCCAAAATGCTGCCGCCAGATTACTCACCAGAACAAATCGACGGTCTCACATCACCCCCGTACTCCGATCTCTCCACTGGCTCCCTGTAGCATCTAGGATACACTTTAAAATTCTCACCATCACTTACAGAGCACTTCACGGTCAGGCTCCGGCTTATGTAGCTGATCTACTTCGCCCCTATTGACCCGCCCGCACTCTCAGGTCAAATGCTCTAGGTCTTCTGTCAGTCCCACGCACACGATTTAAGACCCGTGGTGACCGAGCCTTTGAGGCAGTGGCCCCAAGGCTCTGGAATGCTCTGCCTGCAACGCTGCGCCTCGCAGATACTGTGAATACTTTTAAGAACCAGCTCAAAACCCACCTGTTTAGGCTGGCGTTTGTGTAAAAGTAAACCCATGTCCTAGACCTGCTCTTAAAATATGTTTTACATTTTTATTTTATTTTTTATTATTTTTAATATTTTTATTTTCTCTGTGTAGATAATTTATTGACCCTTGGGTCACATTGTGTTTTTATGCTTTTAAATGTCTGCTCTGTTAAGCACTTTGTGATACCACTGTCTGTGAAAAGCGCTATATAAATAAAATGAATTCATTCATTCATGTGGGTGGCCCAGAATAATCTGACACAACACTCAATTAGCGTGATTTTATAGTAGTATTTTAGTCAAATGTGCACTTTTGGGTTAACTTACATTAAAGCTGCGCTACAATATAAGCTGGACAAAAATATCCACTCTTCTAGACATTTGCTGAATTGACCAAATGAAATCTGGTTCTATTACTAATACACCGTAATAACCGGATCAAGATCGTCTTGAAATTTAGGAGTACAACCAGACACATGCATTGACTGTGACTGGCTGTGCAGTAAAATTGTGCAGGTAACATTTGGTGGCCGTTAATGTAGAGCTCAGACAGGTTGGTAAACATAAAGAGGTTCACTGACATCAGGTCGCAGGATCTCAACATCTGCATCCCATTTTCATGCTACAGACTAATTCTATAGATGTATGTTGTGGGTCTGTGGTGTGTTTACAAGGGGAAAGTGACAAAATCAAGTACACTCAAACAAGACTAAAAGTTTATAGACATGCTAACAGCTCTGAGAGGCTGGGCATAAGCACAGCTAAATGCCCGTATCAGCATGCTAACATGCCCACAATGACATCGCTAGCATGGGGAGGTTTCGTCAAGACCCCAGAAAGAGCGTTGGGCTTTAAAGCTGACTTTACATAGTGGCCAAACCATGGAAATGCACAGGTCCGTCACATGATGCCATTGGGCCCAACAATACTTTTTCCCATAGACTTACATTGGGAGAGAGACGTCTGTTACTCAGCGGTTACATTTTTTGAAAGTTAATTAACTTCCCAGCACTAACACTTGCATAGTCGGTATTGAAATGATTAGGTCCTAAAAGTTTTACAATAGACTAATAGCCAAATTCAGAGTTATTTTCCTTCCCCGTTCGTGTAATGATCCTGATCCCGAGTGGCGGGGTTAAAGGTAACGCTAGTGCGCTTGCTCTATGGGCCCATAGATGCAGAAAACAAGAGGGTAACTTTATCTGAATTTTATACCCAGAAGTCAAACTTTTTTTTTGCAACATCCTGTTATCTTTATACATCCATGTGTTTAGCATGTATATGTTCCCCATCATAGCTTAGCGTGTTAGCACACTAACATTTACAAATTTGCTCTAAACACAGGCACAGGTGAAGCTGGCGGGAATGTCATTAGTTGTGGAAGCTATTTGGTCCTAAACCAAAGTATTGGAAAAACATTTTACCTGATGGTAGCGCTCGAGGAAAAGTCACCAAAGTGAGTAGGATTCAACCTGAGGGGGACATAAATAATCCAGTCTGGACCAAAGCGGTGGATTTAGCCAAAAAGACATGGCCAAAGAGCCATAGCCAGTTTACTCTTGATGTACAATATTGAACCATCCCTTCCAACTCACTTGATGCATGCCTCGCCAACCAGACTTATTGACTGGATATGTGTGCCGAGGCAGTGAAAACAGAGCTGGCGTGGTGTGCAACATGAGCAACTCTCAACAAGGCTTCCTACAGCCAAACAGTGTAGTAATTGTCCGAGTGCATGACAACCAGCAGAAGCCATCCCATCAGCAGGAAAAATAACATCCAACTCATTCAGGAAGAAATCCTTTCTCCCGGCGCGTGGTTTACCCACCACAGAACAAAAAACGCTAGATTCACATGACGATGTTCAACCCTAGTTGTAAACCGTCAAAATGCATGAATTTGGTCAGAAACAAAATGTTGTATTGTTCGGTTTGAGTAAAGCTACTGGAGGCAGAGGGGGGGGGGGGGGCTTAGTCTGAACAGATTGGTCTAAATCTACATGTCAGTAATGACTCAACAACATGCCCTCTAACTGCCAGAAGCTTAGTTAAGCAAACTGAGAGTCTTAACCAATTTCCTCACAGGAACATATCTACATTCATTAAAACCAACATTGATGTTACTCTGTGAGCCCTTGAGGATGTTAATGAGGGATAGTGGTGGAAGAAGTACTGAGTAAAAGTATCAATGAATAAATAAAAGTGAAAAGTAAAAGTCCTGCATTCAAAAATGTATCAAAATATATTTCAAGTACCAAATGTTGAAGTACTAATTATGCAGAAAAATGTGTGTAATTGGATTACACTCATTTATGCAGTCATGTGTTCATCACTTTAATGTTGCAGCTGGTAAAGGTGAGGCTAATTTTACTTGACTTACTATGCTGTTGAGTAGCTTATGAATTTACCATATCTTAACCAATCGGCAAAGTCATTAGCAACTGAAGTTATCAAGTATGTTTAGTGGAGTAAAAAATACAATATTTGATAAGACAGCGGATAAAGTGTAACTGGGAGTTATATGGAAAAGATGTGAGCATATTTTTGCAGGTTATCATAAACAGATTAATAGCCGATAGGCTAGATTTATGACATCATCTCAGAAGGGCTTTCAGGTGATGCTACAGCAGATGTGAACAGCTGGTTGAGAGGGTGTTCTGGCTGGATGAGCCAAAAATGTATTACGACTGTCTCAACAGGTGTAAATAGAGCTACTGTAGTAAAGCAGGAGGCGATGTGGTCAGCTAGCCATCAATGTCTTCAAGACGGGCAAAAAAAAAAGAGTTCATATTAGTACCATGGAAGAAAAATACTTATTTAAGTATCAAAATTATGAAGAAAATGAGTTGTTTTAAGTCCAGGTGACACTGCGCCTAACTACTCCATTACACAAGCGTTATGGCTCACGCTACTTTCTGCTTCAGGAAAATGAAAATATTTTATGAGCTTCTCTCTTTAATGGAGCAACATTTAAAATTGCCATCAATTTAAAATATAAATACTTCAGTAAACTACCTGTATTTCTAAATGACTAACCGTACTTGGTGTATCTACATCTGCTTTATGCTAACAGATAACTGTGGTTGCAGGTTAGCATTACTGGTGTCTGTCTGCTGTTTAGCTAGCTAGCTAGCTAGCTAACAGTTTGTCAAGTTTAAAGTAAGAATATAGTAATTGCTAAACAACAGCCACTTTGGCAACAAGTGACAATTATGGGATGATGATGAATAGCAAAACATAGCGTAACAGTAAGTGGGCCTACAAGTAGCGAAGAGTAGTAAAATTAGCAAACAGTCGCACAGAAATATATATCTAAAGTTTGCTAACATAAGCTACCGAAAGCTTCTTATCTGACCAACGCTGTAAGAGTAAAACCCCTGACTGTATTGAATTGAGAAAGGGTGCGTTGTGTTGGCTATAAATTAAAAAAATGTAAACAGGAAGAATCTCTTTTTTAAATGTTACAAAGTATCGCTTCAACTAGAACTTTTATGTACAGAAGGATGAAAATATATCAACTTCCGTGTAAAAATGTAAAATACTAGATTGTCACGCCATATATTTACATATAACCATACATTTATATATAGCCATACATTTTTTGTAAATTCAGATGCATCACTCTGACTTGAATGTAATGGCAACACACGAGAGGCACAGAATGTCAATGTATAGCCAATTAGCCTAACGGAGAACCATAAAGCCATCGTCCACAGTCAGATGAGAGCTAGATCACACTTCATTCATATCCAAGTCACTTTTGGATGATGACGTGTGCGTGTGTTCCACACCGGAGCCCACAGGAGAGTTTTCTCAATGAGCCAAAACAGGTGACGGTATAGCCTGCAGGCTGTGTGAATGAAGAACATGTCTGATCTTTGACTTTATCTCACTCGACAGCTCCTCATCTGTCAACAGAACAAACGAAACAGCAGGAAACCCACAAGTGTCCCTTTAGTAGATATTCAGAGGAAGATTAGCATAATGTCTTACTTTGCTGTGGGTTGACCCCCTCCTCTCTGAATCAAACACAGAGTGGTATGTCTGTTTCCAATCACACAAGTGGGCTGGAATCCAGTGTGTGTTGTGTGTGCGTGTGTGAGAGAGTGTGACAGAGAGAGAGAGAGAGAGCGAGAGAGAGAGAGAGCGAGAGAGAGAGAGAGATGCCTAGAGAGGCATTTAACTTTGTACCCTAACATTTCCATTTCACCATAAAATATATTCAACAGACTGTCTAACTTTGTTGCTCTAACTCTAAATGTTGTATTTTGTTTTGTTTTGTAATGTATAGTTGGTCAAATGTATTTCTTTTTTAATTAGGCTGCTACATTTATGTTCGTTCATACACATTAAAAACCTGCAAGTTTTATAGGAATGGGCTATTATAAGAATACACTGATATTGTACAATATAAAATATGAAGTATGTCTGCAGAAATCACTCTTAAGCACAGATACACAATTAAGATATTGTAAATAGAGGTATAAGAGACCATGAGTCCAGTTAATCCCTCAGTCATGTATTCTCTACAGTGATATTATACAGGCTATAATAAAACAGTGATTTTGAACTGTACACAATGCTGCAAACTTTCTCCCGCTGTCTTGCCAAAGTGGCAGCAAGTTCTGCTTTCACCTGGATGAGTTGCCGAAGAACTCCACCGAATAGCCGAAATAACTCCCCCGCGGTCCGGTGAAAACAACGCGTCTCTCCGTGTCCAAGTTAAAAGCGGCGCACAGCTGCGCCAGAACCACCACCGCCGCCGCAGCTACAGGTCCGACCGACGCGGAGCGACGACAGCGGTTTCCCCACGACCGGGTAGGTGAAAGTGCAGGAACGGTGCCCATCTCTTCTTTTGCGCGTCTCCTCTTTCATCGAATGGCCGAAGCGCAAAACGCATCATCCGTGCTGCTCCTTTAATGTATGGTGATCATAAACTGGTGTCCTGAATATTAAATCCAACCCCCCACTTTCAGCTCCAGCGACAGGTCCGGTGCGTTGATCCAGAGTGCATAAGTGAAATGTAAAGGAAGGCTAGACAGGGGGGGGAGAGAGGGAGGGAGGGAGGGGGGGGGGGGGGGGGGGGGGGGTTGCAACCTCATTTGGGGTGGAGCTTTAAATATTACCAGGCAGTCTGGTCCCAAAGAAACAGGACTATGGTACACGCTGTAAAAACCCAAGACACAACTCCAGTCTTTTATTAGACTAATGTCAGAGACGGGAATTACAAAAACAAAAAAAATCATCATCAAGTATCATAAACACATTGTAAATTATTATGGGATTACCATTCATGCAAGATTGTTGTGATTTTTTTATCTTCTTTAAATTGACAGCCCAATGTGAACGATGGTTGCCAGTTCCGGTGCTTTATTAAGTGGGACACGAAATAGAACCGAGCTGAAAACATCTGGGGCCGGAAACTACACTTCCGTAGTTATTTTAACCCAAACGACAACCTTTTCCTAAACCGAACCAAGTAGTTTTGTTGCCTAAATCTAAATGAGTTGTTTCCTGTGAAGACGGAAGTTTATTTTGACCGTATGTAAACTGACACGTGTTGCTGGCTTCTGAAAGAGGAGTGTACCATGTTGTAAGATATCATACGAACCGTATGAGGATGCGTTGCTCATGTTACCTGAAGGCCACCATAGTTCTCAAATAACAGCGGTAAGAGTACCAAGAGTTGCAATATTCAACCGCTCCACTAAATGCCCCCAAATCCTACACATTTGCCCTTTCATGGCATCTTTTACATGCTCAGTCCGTCCGGTGTAAGTAGAATGAGAAGGAGTTAGTTGTGAAAACAGAGCAGTGATAATTGTGAACAAATCACTAGAAAACACTAGAAATCATCTCAGTGTGCTGCTCGCTGTCAGAAAGTTGCGGTTATGTTCTAACATACTCTACAAGTCTGGACAGAATTCAGTGTGACTAAACCTGGAAAGCCCACAGACATCCATCTTCAGCTCTGTCTCTCGTCACTTGGCTGGAACTGAACTTGCAGCCATGGCAGATTGACAGGCAGGCGAGCATACAGTACGTGGTTATGTGTTGGTCTCCTCGTGGTTATGTGTGTGTGTGTGTGTGTGTGTGTGTGTGTGTAGTTTGTAAAGTCCCACATTTAAAGAGCGGTGAGTGGAGATTCTGCTTTACCTGCCAAAGGCAACAGGAACTTGGACAAAGAGAGTTTCCTATCCGTAAAAAAACAGATCTCCACACGGCACTAAACTTCGCCTGTAGCGACTGATAATGCAACAGTTGGTTCCCCTCGTAAATTAACAAATTCCAGCTGATGTAGTAATGTGCTGGATGCTAGGTGTTTAACTCATTCAACGTAGAATCAATTGAACTTGAATCAATAAGCTGAGTGTACCTTTGTTGTTACACAAAGACTATTAGTTAGCATAATATGCAATATAGTTTGCCTAGGATTTACCTCTGACTAAAAAGGGATCAAGCAGTCTGTGACCTTTATTGATCTCTGTTGGCATGAAGTATGAACTGCAACCTGCCGTGCCGCAACACTGAACAACCGTTCTGTTCAAGTTCCATTTTTCATGGAAGACAAGAAAACCAAAATAAACACTATACTTGTTATATAAAGTACATGCAATGTAAAGCTGCACTGATCGTCTTTTATATTAAGAGTTCAAGTGGCGATATGTGATGTGAAAGGTGTCAGTAATAGTTACAAACCCACAGAAGGATTATCACCCAGAGTGTTTTTGCATCTTTTTTCTTCTTGTTTTGGTTTTACGGACCGCATCTTTACTGTTTTTGTTCACTCCTGGGCTTCATTTGTCCCGGATCCTGTCGGAACAGGATTCCGGGACCTGTGTTCTGGCACCTTTTTGTGCCGATTGGGTTCCTCTCTTGGTATGAAAACAAAAAGAGTGACAGCTAAGCAAGTGGGCGTTTCTGCTGTGAAATGGTGAAATGAGTACGGCTAAATTCGTTTTTCAACATTGCAACATCACTGTAACTTTAAAACAACCAAAGTAGCTACAAGCTACAGCAATACATATTTCTATGTCACTCACCCTTTACTGAAATTTTGAGCCTTTTGTCCCAACATCCTGAAATATGTCAAGTTACGGGAGCAATACCCCATCCAATCTTCACTTTCCTATGATATCAAAACCCTGGCTGTGCATATTTAAACTTACTTATCGGATAAAAACACTTTCCCCCGGTCCAAATCAAGCATCCGTTTTGTTTTTGTTATTTTATCTTGATGGGACTTAGGGTTTGAAATTGGAAATGGAGACTCAGCTCAGAGGAAGCTTCAGTTTTGACTGGAACGAACGACACCTGTAACCTCACAGAGGGTCAAACATTGGAGCCAAACACGAAGCCTCTGCAGCGAACACTGGCCAGCAAACCAGAGGCAGTAGTCACGATAAAGAAAGATCAAGCAGATTCTGAGGGGAATCGATTACTGTCTGGTAAATGGACTCTTTGCCTCAGTGTGGACTGTAGTTGTTTTACTTCACTTTCAGAGACAGAAAAGACAAAAAGAGGACCCTTACTGGTTTGGCTCAAGACTGTGAAAAAGGAGTGCACTGAAGCTGCAAGAGCTCAAAGAGCTGCTGAGGTAGTTACATCTGCAGGCTAATTGAAAAAGGCTGAGAAAAGAAGCACGCCGGAACACCTATTTCAGTGTGTCTGCCAGTATTTTCCTACGCGGAAGCTTGTTAAGTATAAATGTTTTTTTTCAACTAGCCAGCCATGTGCGGGGATTTTATTTATGTATTTTCGCAGCCATAATTACCTCCCAACCCCCCCCCCCCCCCTTACACACACAAGCCTGTCTGCTCTATGTCAGAGTATAGGTGATAAGAGACATAACACACACCTACGAGGAGTGTCTGTGTGTTGCCTCGAGCACTGAATGATGGAGAAAAGGGCACTCTCCCCTCCGCGCACAACGCCACCTACACACACATACGGGAAGCAGCAGGATTACCACAATAAAACAACATGGCTGCTAATGTGTGCCTCCAGAGGTTCAAATACCTAGGGTCATGACTTTATTATGTTCGCTAAGGCCGGTAAGAGATCAGTGTCACTGGATTACACAACTTGTGTTTCTTTATTTTAAGTATGTTAAGTCCAGATAGTTTACATGCATAGTAGTTTGCTAGCTTGCGGTCTCTTTCTTCCCTGTCCTTCTGGCTCATTGTTGAATTCCTCGGCACGTTGCCGCCGCCTATGAATCAGAGGTCGACTGTCAAACTGTTGCACCAGATAAACACAATGGGGACCCTTTCATAGAAAAGCATCTCAACGAGAGTTCAAAAACTCTCAACCCTAAAGGTGTAATGTGTAAGATCTGGCCCGAATTTTTGTTAAAAATCTATAAAAAAATGTACTAACAATGTCAACAGAATGTGACGAACAATGTCAAAGTCTATGTATTGAGTTTCAAAGACACAAGCATGCTAGCCAGCTAGCTCCGGCCCGTCCCGTCTTGTAATATCACGTGTTCCACGAGAGGCGACCAGTCTGTCCCCGGTCCAACATGAGAGGTCGAAGCAGGAAATGAGAAAAACTTTGGTTTTGTCCTTCCCACCACCAGGGAACTACTTTGGTACGAGGAGAGCGGGCGGCAGTTAGCGGTTAGCGGTTAGCAGTTAGCGAAGTAGTTTCCTCGGGGTGGGGAGGACAAAACGAAAATGCTAGATGTTTTCTCTTTCATGTCACTCACATTTAAACCCATAAACAAACTAACAACAAACTAAGGTGTACACTTGGGCCGCACACATACCCACGCACGCGCACACACACACACACACACACACACACACAGCAGGATTCTGATTGGATTAGGCCTATTATGTGTTGTACATTTGTTTTTGTACTTGTGTTATTATAATTATTATTTAGTTTTTTGTATTTGGTTTATTTATTTCTACATGATATAATTGTTTTCTTTCTTTAATTATCATTATTACTATTATTTTATTATAATTCTTACAGCATCATTACAGCATATATTTATTACTACTGCAACAAACTAACTACGTCTTTCGTCTCTCTATCACACATCCCATAGACTGTTCCTCACGCCACAGACCAACCTGTCCAGGATAACTTAACACGGAGAACATTGCCTCTCATACAAACATCCAAACATGCACACAGACACATTTCCACACACACTTTGCGTAATCCACTCTAGATCTAATCTATACTCCCGGACTCTTATTGTTTCATTACATACCTCAGTCTAACTGTTATTTTCTGTCTTTATGTATGTCTTTTATGTTTTTGTCACTAAATATATTTTATTTTGTCACATTGCTTCACCAATATACAATAAATAAAGGACCCAGGCCCAAGTTAGTGGTATAAACACACAGAAGTCTGATTTTACATGCCGGTAGTGTCTTAGGTGCTTTTATGCTATGGTTTTAGTATTTATTCATAATTTTACCTTAACGTATTGTTTTTACCATGATCATTTAATTTTGTTTTGTCAATTATATATTTATTCAGTTCTTTTTTCTTGATTTTGTGTACATTAATCTCATCTTCTCTCCATTTCCGTCTTGTCATTCATTTGTAAAGCACTTTGAATTGCATTTTGATTTGTTTGATTTGTTTCTACGTATGTTTGCCCTGCTGTGAGTCGGTAGGTGTTATAACTCATGACTAAATTTAGATCGTATGGACCCAGTTGTAGAAGTGAAATTCTGCCTAATATTTGTTTGGAGCATGTGGCTGCTTCTTAAAAGTTGTACCTTCAAAGACAGCAGAATGCACGCACAACGCGCAGGGAGGTGGTGTTGTAGGTTGGACGACTGTTATTAGACTGAAGGACCTTTGATCAAATCGCTGTCCGCATGCATCCACCCTACTGGACCTCCACGGTGGAGGTTTTTGTGATGCTGAGCATGACCTCTGACCTCTGACCTTTCCCTGACCCCTTATCTTCCTTTGGGAAAGAGGGGAAAAGAGTATCGTCACAGGAAGACATTCAGATTAAACATGAGTAACTTTCTCATCCATTCATGGTTTTTCACATGTTTCTGCAATCCTTCAGCTTTCTGAAAGCGCACGCTCTATGCAGACAGTCAAAGTTTGGGTGGACTTTTCATTTTGCTGAAAATATTCATACACACAGCAGTATGAGCGTGCACCCTAGAATTGGTAACATATGCATTTGCGTAAAGCGAAAGTTCTGCTGGGGAGGAATGTAGTTGAAACTCCATAGCCCTCCAGGGGACCTCTTCCGAGTTTATCTATCGTCCACCGCGTCAACACAGCGCTACTTGTTAACGGCGCCCCGAGCTAATGCCGCAGTTAGCCCCGTGTAACCTGTGCGCCTGCTCCCCAGAGGAAGCCGCGAGGAAAACTCGCACCGCAAACAAGCAGAGCAGCACGAGGCCCGCGGAGACGAAACGCGCCGCGTGCTGGATCAAGGCCCCTCGTTGATAAAGTAACAATGCGTTGTATTCACATTGGAGCACAGCCCGGAGCCTTCCACCGTGGCTATCACCTTCCAATATGAACCTCTCGGTGACGGAGCAACTCTAAAAATAACACAATCTCAGTTACTGTTGTATTTTTAACAAAAAGGGGAGTCTTGTGTGCGGTTGCCCCTGTCCTGATCTTTCGTTGAGTATTCCCACCGGTTGCATGAAAGATATTCCACTGAGATTCCGTCTGCACCAATGTCTGGTTTCTCCGTCAATCCCTCAGCTACTGGCACATTTTCACCGCGACAAAGAATGAAACCAGATCGTTTTTTTTGTCAAGTTTGGATCAGATTATGCTCAGAAAGTAAATGCAACGTAAATACTTAATTTGTCTCGTTGTTTTATTTTAGAAATGTAAAAGCCTCAGCTGCTGCTATCAAACAGTAGCCATGCCGCCATCCACCTGCAAAGGCTTCCTGTGAGTTGAAAGAGCTAGTGGTTGTTGTAAACATCTTTGGATTGTGTTGAGGAAAACGTCCCAGAGGAGGAAAAATGTTTTCTGCGCTTCATTGGAAAAACAACAGCTGTGAATCAGATGTCCAGTAAGATGTGAACCACTTCATATCCAGATGTTATTTCATAAGATAATCACACAGAAAAAAAGAAAACGTAAATTTTGGGACTTGAACTGATGCTTTGACTCATGCTCATCTTCCAGGAATCTGGGGCGAAGAGAGGAGTCGGGCCGGTATTACACTAAGTCCCTTTGTCACTGCGGTGATTTCATGAAGCAGGAATGGTGCAGAACGAAGGTTTACTCCAAGAAGAGAGAATTTGAAGGAGTCATGCTGCAGTACATTGTCATCTGGAACAGAAGAGAGTAGACTCCAGGCACGCTTTCGCTCCAACCTTTATTCCTGCTTCCAAACCATCGATCTCAGCCATTGCATTAAAGTTACCGATTACCTCACCTTTTCAGGACCTCATTCACCGGAGGTCACGAACAACATGATCACTGGTATAGAGTTGCCTGCACCTTGCTTCCTCAACATGTTCTATGCAGAATATCCAGCAGTGAATGAGAATGTGATGAAATTTTGAGGTTCATTCTTAAAAAAATAGCAGCTGGTGGTTTGTTCGTAGCGTTTTATTCTAAAGCACTTTCAATCGTATCCCGTTATCTTAGTTCCCTAGTTTTCATGGAATTTGAGATGTTTTTTTTAGCTGGATGAACTTTGACGCTCGATAATCTGCTGATTGAGATTGTGTCACATGATCAGAAGCATGCGGTCGACTGCGCTGAAACAGGTTTGTTTAATCAGCAAATAGCTGTTGGTGGCTCTTACAATGCCCATAGACGTTAACGTCTCCCAATCAGCCACACAATGTGAATATAATCTAAGTGCTCGTTTCACAGAAGATAAGACACTGAATGTATGTAAAGGGTCAATCTAATCCCCTCTATCGAATGGTCCAGAGCAGAAGGCTTCAATTGCAAGCCACATGGCTCAAAGGATAGGAATGACTTTGGTCACCACTGGATGGATTTATACTTGTATAGCGCCTTTCTAGTCTTCTGATTACTCAAAGCACTTTTACAATACGTCATTCACACCGATTTGGGGTTAGGTGTCTTGCCCAAGGACGCACCGACATGGATTAGATGAGCAGGGGATTGAACCGCCGATCTTCTGATTGAGGAGCAACTCGCCCCAACTTCTGATCCACAGTCGCCCCGGACAGAAATATCTCAACGCCCACAGGATGGATTGCCGAGAAATTTGGTACAGATGTTTATGGTGCCCAGAGAATGAACTCTTACGACTTTGGTAATGAGCTGAATTTCCCAGAGTGCCACCATGAGTTTCACATTTGTGGTTTTGAATGAATTCATCATCAGACTAAAATTCTAATTCGTCCAGTACTTTGGTTTAAAACTAAATACTTGTTAAACCACTGACATTTCCAATTAGCAGATGTTAGCAATAGCATTCCAACATGCTAAAATACGATGGTGAAGATGGTGTATGTTATACCAGATTGACGTTAGCATAGTCATCGTGAGCATCACATAAATAGAATAGGAGTAGAACGTCATTCCCATTAAAATCCACGTAGCAGGATGGTCAGAGCTGCGGCCATTTGTGTGTGTACCATACAAAACACTTCAGTATAAACTGACTAGCCTGGGACACTATGGCGAGCGTGAACGTGTGACTTCACCATAAACAATCACCATTTGGTTTTGACTAAGTGGAATGACCACAGAAAACAGTTTAATGTCCCATATTAGTTGAGCATTTAGCTCCGCGGTGCCTCTACAGCCTCACAGACCGGTTAGCATAGCTGTAGACGCTAGCTATTTAAGGAAATTGATTAGTTACCAGAACAGCAATGAACTACAACTTTTAACACTTACTTTGTTGCCAAAAGTTTGGTTTTAGTCAATAAAGCTTAAAAGAGATGCCTTTGAATTACAATAACCTGCAATGACAGTTATGTACGCCTAATTCATGTTATTTATCTTTGGAGGTAAAGGAACGTTACGTCACTAACTCTCCACAACAACCATCGCCCAACCGGCACCCTGCATGCTGTTCACTCAAAAGCCCAGCGTTGTAAACACCACAGCAATAGAAGTTTCATCTTTTTTTAAGTCTTGTTTTCAGTCCAAGTGTGTGATACTGCCGTGTTGACAGTCCCAGCTGCTAGACGGCAACTGTAACCGCACCTCAACCCAAGCCTACACCCAACCAGTCAATCACAGCAATCAGTCTGAAAACCCATGATGGAGGGCCGCCTCGTAGCTGCACTCAACCAGCTGGATGAGTCTGTGTATAGTCTGCTGCTGTGTAGAATCTCTAACACTCTTCCCATTTCCACACAGTGAAGCTGCCAAACTAGCAGTAAGTCCCTGTTCGGAGTGTTTTTTTATATTTTTATAAAAGACAGACCTTTCTTCCATAAACTCCTCACAGTCAATCAGTCAGGGTCTCTCAGTTTCCAGGTCCTAACAGTATTTTACACATTCCATTGAGGTGAATCACTGCAGTCCTTTCTCAAGCTGTTTATCTGCAGTATTGCAGCAACAACATTCTGTATTTACAACATGCAAATCACATTTTCTGTACCTGCTGTAGCTTACCCACCTCTCTTAAATTGGTTAACAGAATAAACGGCGTTTGCCGTGTTTGACTTCGCAGAATTTCAAACCAGAACGATATCCTTCTCTCTTTTATATATATATATATGTAGATATATATATATATATATATCTTTATTTGGAGATTTTACAGAAATCACAGCATCAGTACAACATTTTTTTTGTTTCACAGCGTTTCATAGAAAGACTTTTAAAAAATAGCAATAAGAACAAAAATACTGAAACATTTAACAATCCAAACATCTCTTGCAAAATGTTCTTTGGTTCTCTTTTCCTTCCAAAAAGTTGCAACATCAGAGCATGTGAGGTCCCACGTGGGACTTGTGCGCATCTGTTTGCACAGTTTCTGCACCCACAACATATGGGTTCACTCCCTTTGAGTGTGTGTGTGTGTGTGTGTGTGTGTGTGAGAGAGAGAGAGAGAGAGAGTGCGAGGGTGAGTCACCAACTGCTCGATGGAAGAAGAAAGTATTACAGACTGCGGAGTGACTATTGCCTCACTCTGCCTGAACCGGCTGGAGGAGTTTTTCCGAGAAGATCCCAGAGTGATTTTGTAGATCCCTGTGCTGGTTCCAGCTCTCCTCCCTGATCCCCTTCACCAGGCCTTCCTGCTGCGAGACATGCACATTAGAAACAAATCCACCCTCTGATCCAATGCTTTTTGAGCGAGGGCTTACTGTTGCTGTGAATTCCTGCTTTCTAAGGGGCCGACAATGAAATCATGGCTGTATTCACTTCACTTTCTAACCATTAGGACTCTGAATGGCATTTTAAGTCCCTGGCTAAGAGTGTCCTCTTAAGAGGCATTCACAACGCTGAGAGACAGAGGACTCCTGAGCGAAGAGAAGGATGTGACTGGTCTGTGTCAGTGGGAAATGTTCGTTGATACATAGGAGCATGAAAAATAACCAGATTGGATCAGATTAGATTTAAAATGTTGACATTAAATTGTAAACCAAATAAAAATAGTAATTTGGTGATTATTTAGTGCCAAACTATTGTCCAATACAAATGAGTAACTCACAGCTGAGATATTCCAAGTTCACCATCACTGCCATTTGATGGTGAACTGGGAATATCTTTCGCCATCTTCGGTGTTATTGGATTTGGGATATTTTGTGAATACGGCTCCTGATGTTTAGGAGAGATTTTTTTTAATTTGAGACATTTGAAACATTTCCTGCTGTCAGACTCCATTTTAATAACTCAGTGTGACGCTACCACTGGCCGCTACCCACAGGAAACATTTAAAGTCATCACTCAAAAAGAACAAGAACAGATGTGATGAACAGTAAATCACCAGCAGGATGCATACAAGGCTCCAACAAAATAGAAAAAAAAACTGACTGACAGGAAAATGTGTAATCTTCTTTGTCTGGAGTTGCTAAACAAGAGTACACAAGAACGCACACAAACCTCTTGAGTGTCAGCAACCACCAGGATGACGTCTCCCTGTTCAAACTGGAGCAGGCCGTCTTCGGACGCTGCGTGGCTCTCTACCGCCACCCCCTGGTGTAAAACAATTAGTTCACTTTAAAAAGGTCAGTTCACCTCAATTAGTAAATAACAGTTGCAGGTTTGGAGATGTCTGAGATGTGTTGGAGGTAAACGTATTCCGTTTGTGGTGCTCACAGATTTGTGTCTTTACAGACTCATGATCTCTGATCATTTGGATATATAAGGCCTATAAACGCAGAGAACAGGCAACAGTTTTCATAGGGACTATTTTTTCAGCACAAAGCTGTTGTGAGCGACCACAAAGGGAATGCTCTTCACCTACTTTGTATCAGAGTGGAGGCAGAATTCTTTATGTATTAATGTGTATACTACAATGGGATAGTGTGTTTTCATGTTTTCTCAGCCTGTAAACTACTTTGAACGTCATTGAATTAACTTGAAATCATGTGTTTTCAAAAATCTATGCTAGTCTAATTATGTAAACAAGCATTAGTGAGTCTGTTGAAGTGAGACTAAGCAACTTTTTCTTTAAAAAATAAAAGAGGAAATAACACGTTTCATCTGACGAATGAAGAGTTGAACTCACTACGATAAAACACACTGTTGCTCAATAAAACACATTCAGGGGAGTTTCCAGCTCCTTGCTTTGGAATCACCAGTAGCTTCTGGTGGCTAATGTTAGCTACCTAACCTGTGTGACTCTTCTCTCTACTTGTGCTGTTGTTACACAACATTATACAGCAATTGTTACTCATGGTCCCCGTTTATCAGAAGTTACACGGCCTCACTTTGAAATCTCTCTGATTTTGGTCCTTAGCCATTGTTATATGAGAGAAATGCTAAATTGATGGAGTACTCTTTTTATGACGAGACATAACCAGGAGCTTTTGGTGGCTAATGTTAGCTAGCAAACTTTAGCCAGCTATTTGTGCGTCACTGTGAGAATCAGTCCGCTAACTTCACTACTCTTCTCTCTACTTGTGCTACTGTTACACAACCTTAAACTGCAATTTTCACGTGTGGTTAATGGGAAATATACTTGTTTGTTTCCTTTAATAGAGCGGGTCAAGTATTGAGAAAGTCATATCAATCTCATGTTAGCTTAGCAAAGAAACTAGAGGAAGAGGGAAACAAGCCAAACCTCGCTATATCCTAAAGATGTAGCATCTTGTTTTTACATTTCAGTTTGTGTATGGATCAAATAAATGATACACAATATGTTCATTAGTGAGCTTTAAAAAAGGTGCCAGTAGGTTTCATTTTAAACTTTAGCCAGGCTAGCCGTTTACCCAGTGTCCAATCTTTACATGAAGCTAACACACGGACTCCAGCTCTGTACTTAAAGGGGAACTCCACCAGCGGAGTAGCCTACCACTGCATTATGTGGAAAAAAAAGTTGTACAAACTACGACTTTGTAAATGTAAAAAGATCTGGGAGATTTGGAGTTAGAAAGAATTGAGCATATTGCATTGTGGGTAATGTAGGCAGCTTTTGACAAGGAATAAGAATGTATTGAATAAAAAAGACAAAGAGTCAGATTTTGGTCCTCAGTCAGACAACATTATATGAGTGCAATGCTAAATTGGTGAGTACTCTTTTAAATCATAGTTATGTACCGGTACCTTGTAAAGGAAGCCTGGTGGATTGTGGGAACTGGAGTCCTCGGTCTGCTGTTGGACCGATTCTTCATCCTGCTTCTTAGTGACTAAGGGTCTATCTGTGCAGCGGAAGGAGATGCGAGGGGCGGGGACCGGTGCAGGTTTTGGCCCTGCCTCCTCTGATGTTGGGTCACTCACATTCTGCTCTGGACTCTCGGATGTTGGGTCACTCACATTCTGCTCTGGACTCTCGGATGTTGGGTCACTCACATTCTGCTCTGGACTCTCGGATGCTGGGTCACTCACATTCTGCTCTGGACTCTCAGATGCTGGGTCACTCACATTCTGCTCTGGACTCTCGGATGCTGGGTCACTCACATTCTGCTCTGGACTCTCGGATGTTGGGTCACTCACATTCTGCTCTGGACTCTGCAGGGCGCTATCTGCAGAATCACTGGGATTGGACACTTCCTGACTTGCAGCCTCTGACTTTGGCACACACGCCACAGAGTCATCGGACTGGTTCGTAGCCAGGTCGGCTTCTGCCACCACCTCCTCCGGACTTTGACTCCCTGTGCACCGGTCGCTGGTCTCATTGTCGGACACAGACTGCCTGTGGGGCGTGTTGGTGCCGCTGTAGCTGAGATCGGAGTCCGACGAGTTGACGTCTTTGGATGAGGCGCTGCTTTCTTCTGGCAAGCCGGTTTCCTCGGCGGTGCTTTGAATTTGTTGGACGGGCGAAGAGGGCTCGCCGTCTTTTCCGTTTTCGGTGGAAGGGTGGATGGACATGTGGTCGGTTGGGAAAGCTGTATTGCAAGGGATGGGGTTGGAGATAACCAGGGACTTTCGCTTCTTTGACTTGCTTGTCATGCTATTTGAAGAAGATAAAAAAGATTCATAAAGCATTTTATAAATCTACCTGAACAGCCAGAAAACAGCTAGTTTTTATTAATACTCCTATTGAACCAAAACATGGCGGACAGATAGTCTTGTGTAATTTACTCACTAGGTGAGACCACAGATGAGGAAACATGTGCAACACAGTGCCCTACCTGTTCAGACCCTTGATGATGAAGGCCTTTCCCGAGTGTTGAGTCTCCAGTTTCTTCATCACATTGTACAGCTCATGGTTCAGCTGCAACACAATTGCAACATAAACACACAAACCAACTTGCAACCCAAATTACACACGGTAAACATTATTTCAAGTTGGAAAGGAGTTTTCAGGGTGTTTCTTTTTTACAAATTCACATGACAAGTATCAGAGTGAGGAAATCAAACGGAAGTGTCATATATTACCACGCTCATTTCCTTATAGAAGACATCTCTCAGGTTTGATACGTTTTGGAACACCGTCACATAGCAACCTATCCGGCTACAGACAAAGACAGCTCTCAGTTTATATTTCGGTTCATTCACATACCAGTCTTGAGTGGATTACAAATGGAGCTCAGTTAAGGTGTCGCACGCACCTTCTGGAAAAACATCTGCTTGAACTAAATCCATTTGTACATTTTTACAGGCCTGAAATGCATTTACACATGCGACTTGCAGTTTATTTTCAGTTTTTTAAAGCTTCTAGTCAAGGATAGTGTAACAGGTCCTGTTAATAATGTTTTTGCACGTTTTGTTCAGATTAAAGTGACAATAGACAGTCTCTTTGCTACAACTTTCCATTATGAAGTAAATGTTGATTGCACAACTGTTGAATAATACTATTTAGAATGGTTCCCTATCAGCCTCACTTTCACTATACAATTCTGTCTGCCACCGGGTAGATCTCCCGGGAAAATGAAAGCTCCATTTCAACCGTTGCGCAACCAAAACAGGAAGATGACAACGCTTTGGTTTTCCCCAGTAGCAACCTGTAGCTATACCAATTTACCAAAGAGTATCAATGGAAGTTACTAGTTGCGTAAATGGCAGACGGGGAAATAACCGAAATGACTGAGGAAAACAAAATGCAGTGTGTCCTGTGCAGGTTGAGTTAGCTTGTCCAAACTTGTGTATTTCATTCCCATCTCACTCTCCACTCATTTCCTGTAATATCTCCGCTGTCTGCCATCTAATATCGGCATAGAATCTCCCAGAAAATAATAAAAATAAAAAGACATGTGGCGTAAAATACCATTTTCTGCAAAAATTAAATATCACATTTTATAGTAAAGAATGAGCATACTTTCAGAGTTACTCTTAGTCAATATGTGAAAGCCGGAAAGGTTTTTTAAAAAGTTGAAACCCGGACACAGTCCTAAAAACCTCTAAATTCAAATAAACATAAATCGCTTATTCTCATATGTGCACACACTTCTCACATATTGCATGTTCCAAATAACAGAGGTACGTCTTGTAAGTCTGGAATACCCAACAGGACATATGGACGTCAGCTTCTAACTTGTTTTTTCATACACTGATATTCTACCTTTACTTTTCTTATCGTGACCCAAACGTCCTGTGAGATTCCACTGAGTGTTATCTATAGGGCCGTGTTCATTTCAACCATACCTCTGATAGAGAACAGGCAGCTCCTCCCTCAGCTCGTTATTTAATTCCTCAAAGACACCCTGGGTTTTGTTGAACTCTTCCTCCGCCTGTTGACGAGAATCCAAAATTAGATGACTTTCGGTGAAACCATTATTATCAGCCAACTCTCTTTGTGTCACATCGACATTTCTGTGCCATGTGAAATTCTAATGCTACCTTTGCTATTTTGGCCTCATCCTTTTTCTTGGCACTCTGTAGCGCTTCCAGGTGGTGACGCGCTGAATCGTAGTCCACCAGTTTGCGACCGCGTTTAGATACGCGTTCCTGAAACACACACACAGTTTCTTAAGTGAGCATGTGGTCCACTTACGGGAGGCTGAATCAGACTGGTGTTACCTAAGAGGCCCAAAAGCTATTCTAGCACATGCGTGCAGCTTAGCAGGAACTGATTCGGGTTCAAAAAAGCATGGGGTTACCTTGACTTCGGGGAACTGGCTTGTGTAGTTCTCCATGGTGCGCACGATCTGGTCACTTAGCTTCTCTTCGTAGTCGTTCCACAGCAGGTCTTCACTCTAAGAGACAGTTGTTATCACATCAGTGCAATTGTAACAATTGTCTCTAAATACTGGACATTATCTCAGCAAAAATAGATATGAATATGTTGTGCAATGTATCAGAAATAAAGTGTTTTTAAAAATGTACAGGATTCAGAGCAATAATATTGCAGCAAACAACTATTTGCTTCGTAATGATATAGTGGAGCAATGTCTGTTTGAGCAGAGGATGAAGTCGCTTTCCCTCCGTGTGTGTTGTTATACGAGCTTCTCTGTAGTCAGGTCTGCTGCACGCGAGTCTCTCTGTTGGGCACCACTAGCTAGCTAATGGCTGCTAGCTAATGGCTGCTAGCTAATGGCTGCTAGCTAATGGCTGCTAGCTAATGGCTGCTAGCTAATGGCGTCACAACTAGGCGAGGTTCTGCCGTGTGAAGCCAGTGTGGAAGTGTCTTAAAACTTGCATTCACTCTGACCAGCAGGGGGCGACTCCTCCGCTTGCAAAAAGAAGTCAAGATTGTAGTGAAGTCTATGAGAAGATGACTACTTCTCACTTGATTTATTACTTCAATACAGCATGATATTCTTTGAATAAATTATAGTCTAATTTAGAGTCCATCATTCTGCCAGAAAGCAGAGTATGCTTTAGGACAGGCTACGGTCATTGGTTTGCGAAAAATGGCCGTAACCCAAGATGGCGACGGCGAAATTGCCAAACTCGAGGCTTCATAACGTCAGTCCACTAACCAATGGATGACTACGCCCACTATAAATAGAGAGTCTATGGTCCCATCATCGTGCTAATCAATTTTACTCTGACTTTAATCACGGCTGTGCAGCAACTGCGTGACGCTGTCGCATCAATATGTCGACATCTTGTTTCATCTATGCCCCGAAGAATTAAACCAGTTCTGAAGGCAGGTGGTCCAACCTGATCCCAGCAAGGTGTACCTCATAAAGATGCCAGTGAGTGTATTTTCATGGTAACTTAGATCAAGCTTCTTTGAACCTGCTTGGAGAAACCAAACATTTCCTGGAAATTAGCCCGACCTGCTGAAATAAAAGTGATTTCATCAGCTCTCAGATTAAAACCATCTCAAAGACACATTATGGACGTACTTCTGTAATGCCGGCGAGGTCCTCCATTCCGTACCAGTCTGATTCGTAGACTTCTCGCAACGTCTGCGACAGACGCTTGGACGTCTCATGCACGGCTGTGGAAAGGAACAGGAAATGATAGGACAAATAAAATAAAAGAGCAAATAATCATGACTCAAGGAGGATTTTATCTTCCAGCATCAGCAGCACAGTGCATTGTGGTTGGTATTGTTTGTTTAAAGGGTTTGCTGCACTGTTGCTTCACCCACACAGAGAAGGTCAGAATAACACTGGTTTCCTGGACTTGAGCTCACAATGTAGGGGCAATAGCTGACAACACCAGAAACGCATGAATCACATATGCGATGCTGCGTTTGCTATTTCCACCGCAGGATTCTATTTGCCCGCGTACAAGACGGCAACGCAGACGGAATTGCAAAATTCGACAAAGGGTCCGAGAATAGAAGGAATCCACTTCCCCATTATTCACCGAATCTCCTGTGCAAAGGGCAGCGTTCTGTTCAACACTGTGCTGCGTGCGCGCGCATGTGCGTGTGTGTGTGTGTGTGTGCTGCATGCGACCCACCTTTCACTGCTGTGTGGTAGGCCTTGACATCTTTAAACAACCTGCTTCCATCGATCTGTGTGGGACGCAAAGCAGAAAGCGAAGAGAAGTCAGGTTCAGCGACGCCCAGAGACAGCAGCTCTGGATGACCCGAACCATTTGTGCTTTGTCACTTCCTCAGCGCGCTTCGGGCCTTCTTCTGTTCACGGCGCAAACTTTTTATGCGCCAAGTTCAGACCTACGCAAAATCCACGATACTCCTGTCGTCCGACCACATTGTCGAGTTTAAAATAAATCAACAATCACTTCATTTGATGTGGTGGTGAAGTGAAAGCGGCGTGTCTCCTCAGGGTGTACACTTCCTTCCTGTTAAGTTTCCCTCCAATATGTGCTGCACTTGACACTGAATGAGCTTCGAGCAACTTAAAAGGCAAACCTATGGAACTTTTTACAAAGTGAGTTACAGGGCAACGCCGAATGCTGAAACACAGTGCAACAGTAGCAGAAAGTAGAAATGACACTTAGTCAGTGCACCGGTTCAGGCATTTCCACTATAAAGAAATATCTGATTTTAGTTTGCTAACATTAGCACACAAGCTAACGGTCATACCAGACCAAGTAAGGCTGTAGAAACACAGCCCCTGAGTGTATTGCACTGAGTGAGGGTGCACTTTATTGCTTTCAAATGAAACTTTTCATTTGTAAAAAAACAAGATTGTGTTAATTCCTCTGTCCAACATTAGTCTCACTTTTCAAAAAGACCAAAACCAAGTCGTTGTGGTCAAACCTTAAAATTGCATATTATATTGTATATAATATTGGCTAGTTTCCTGAATCTGAGCATACACATATATCTCATTTATTTTAGTAGCATGGCCAAGAGTAACACCTGTGTATACTCAGATATCTAGAGGAGACAAAACACGCAGAATTGATAAGGAAATAAGAAGGAGGTAGATCTTGCTTCAAGTGTTTCCTGTTGTCAAGGCCGAGCCGACTGTCGTGGTCTTGTGGGTTGGCATCTCAGCAGAGGGAACCAAACAGCGCCCTTGTTTCTGAAGACTCGGCAGTGCCCTGTTTATCTGGAGGCGTTTGGTACGGTTGCATGGGGGGGGGGGGGGGGGGGGGAATAAGCTGTTTAACTAGAAAAGTAGGAATGAAGCGAAGCACTCTGCTCGACATTTGTTCGAGTGAACGGCAGGGGGTCCGCCACGTAGAGAGACCACCTCACGTTAAACGTGTCTGCGTACCTGTTGTTTGTTGAGGCTCTGGAAACACATCTCAAACTGCTCGTCCTTGGTCTCCATGGTTTTGCCCAGTTTTTGAAGGACCTAAAGGGGAGGACGGCAGAGTTAGTTTCAACATTCGATAGACACAGGTTCCTGGCATGAATGCAAACTACTGCATTATGTGGAAAAGGTTAGGCGAGAGGCTCCATTAGCCGCAACAAGCATAACGTGCCCCAATCTCTGGCCAAACTGCTGGTAGTCCAACTGCATTGTGGGTAATGTCTGCACCAGGTTTTAGAAAGAATGCTTGGACCTTAACAAAAAAAAGACGACATCTCCGGTTCTGCTGCATCGATTTTGGAAAAAAAATTTCATGACAGTGTTAAAGGAGAGCATACTCCTTAATTAATCAGCCGGGCACATATATTGGCCCATCGGCATCAGTGTAAATGTCAGCCAATAGGAAGATGCGGGATATCATTGTCAGCATGCATCGGGATGTATAGGCCAACAGGAGTCAGCGGTCTAGCACTATTCACCATTACAGATTCATGGTCCACATACAGTACCACATACTACTATGCCTCCCTGAAGCTGCTACATAGTCCTTCACAGTCCACTGTGCACGCAGCTGCTAGAGACCTTCAACTCAGACTCTGCCACAAATAGGCTCTCATTATGTTAATATGCTCCCATTGTTTATTCAGGATTACAGAGCATAAATTCACTGAATCCTCAAAAATAAGGGCTTCGTTCCTGCAGACTCCGGAGTGCATGCAAACTCTAGCTGCTGTTTAGAAGGTGGCGCAAACGAGTCGACCTCAAACTTTAGTGAGAAAAAGACTGGAGAGGAAGTGCAGAGTCAGGAAGTGGCAGCTTTCTGTGCAGCGGCGAACAACACTGAGACGCTCAGACAGACAGGGAAAGTCCACGCTGCTGGATTTATACATTTAAAAAAAGGGCCGATCATCCAAATGTTGACTGTTGAAAACAAAGCATGCCGTTCCCTCCCTGAGAAGACAGCTTTTTATTTGTCTTCTTTTTTCTCTCACGCTCAGTATCACAGGTTCTTACACTTTGTTACGTTGTTTCTATCCTCTCACTTGGGTGCGTTGCCTTTTCAGCCACATCTACATCTCGGTCCGGCGCTAGATAACGGGACTGTAGCCGGGAAAGTAAGAGACGCTTCAAGGCACCGCGTTTCACAGGTTATTCCTACTCATTGGCCGTATTTATACTAAAGCACATAAAAGCCGCATGTATTGAAGTAATCCTCTCTGAATGAGCAGCTGACGTTTGTTGTAAATCTACTGCTGTAAACTACCCCCCCCCCCTCAGACATGCCTCACATATCTAACCTTTAAGACCCTTTGACGAAAAGTCTGTGAGCTGTTACAGCAGGGCATCTAGTGAGTTAACACCACAGCAGGATGAGGCTGGGTGACAAAAACAAGCTTCAACAAGTCATCTCACAGCTCGCCTAACTAATGACAGTGTTCTGGTGTGCAGTTGTAAAGTCTTGAGTGCTCTGGCTCACCTTCTCCTGGGCTCGATTCAAAGACTTCTGGACCCGTTTGGCGAGGAATCCGGCTCCAGCCTGGAGGTTCGGGCCCATCTTATTATCTGCCATCGTGAACTTTTTTTCCTTTCTCTCTCTCTCCTCACTAAAAGTAGTCCACCTCCCACTCTTCTGCTTCCTCTTGAGAAACTGCCTCGCAGCAGCTTTGCAAGCGACTTAAATCCAAGGCGGTGATGGAGGTGGAGCAACGATGCAAGCGTCAAGACTGCAGAGACACACACGAACACAAACAGGCGGTGGTAAACCGAGGAATTAACTTCTTTCCACCATTAGCTGCTAGAGGGAGTCTGTTCTTGTTCAAACTCGTCGAGTTACCGGGAATTATTTCTGCGCGTCCCGACCTGTCGACCAAATACCGCGTAACACTGTTGCAAAACTGCACTCCGCTCCCCGTCGGGTGGGAGTCATCCAACGACACTCACCTGTAAATGATGCGAGTAGATTGCGTTCACACACAGCGGTGATGCGTAGGATACCTGATGATTCAGCGACGTGACGTAAACAGGGGAGCCGCGGATCAGCTGCCTTCAAATGCGCCTCAAACGTTCAGGTTTTTTTTTGTTTTTTTTCCGGAGTTCACAGATCGGAAATAAAGTATTGCACAAGGCTTTGAACGGAACACAACTTTATATTAAAATGACATTTGAGACGCATGCGCTGTCACAGTAGCCTGTCTGATATTGATTTCATGTCTCTGATTTCTCATCAGCTTGTTGGTGAAGTAAAGTACTGTTTGCTGAGTTGGCCATTGTTGACACTTCCGCTTCCCACAATAGTGATATGATGACTAACATATATGTCCCAACCCAATGTGGCCTACTTTACACTGAATAACTAACATTATTTCATTGATTTGTTGTCATTATGTAACATAGAAGTTACTTGTGTTAAACCTTAGCTCCCCATCCTACTGACACAATTATTTTGTTATGTTGAAATAAAAAAATTTAAACTGTGCATGGAAAAGCAAAAGAGACACAACATGACTACAAAAATATATAAAACAACAACAAAGAGGTAACACATGACTACAAAAAGACACAAAACAACCACAAAGAGACACATGACTGCAAAAAGATACAAAACAACAAAGAGACACAACATTACTACAAATAGTCACAACCTGCTTGTAGTTGTCATCTGGGTGTCTTACTATAGGAGAATGACCTCTTACTTGGCTGTGCCCAGAGGCCTATTGTCTCGTAATCTGTCCATGTCTATCAAGGCCCATCTGTATTGACTTCAATGGCATGAACCATTGTCCTCCATTCTGTTTCCAGGAAGGCCTGGGGAGCAGATGTATATGGAGATACAATTTACAGAAAATATGACTGAAAAGTTAAATTAACAAATCCATTAATGTGAAATACAATGTAAAAACATTTACATGATCAAATATATATACATACAGATTTCTATATAAAGACACAAAACAACTACAAAAAGGCTACAAAGAGACACGACATGACTACAAAAATACACAGAACAACAAAGATACACAACACGACAACAAAGAGACAAATCAACAATAAAAGCCACACAACAAACCACAAATAGAAACAATATGACTACATAAAGGTCTTAAACAACCACAAAAAGCTACAACTTGACTGCAGAAAAACACAAAGAGACGATTCATGACTATGACAAGTTACATCACGCTTGTAGTTGTAATCTGGGTGTCTTACTTTATACCAAGGATGGAGGATCTCTTACTTTTCTGTGATCAGAGGCCCATTATCTCGTAATCATGCCTGTAAAGGCCTATCCCCATTTGTTCCAATGAGCAATTAACCATTGTCCTCCATTCTGTTTCTGGGAAGGCCTGGGGAGGAGATGTATGTATAGGGAGATACACATTTTCTTGAGTAAAAGTAGTCGTTGTTTGATACTGATGATTCCTTTCTGTTAACCTGTTTCTTGTGACTGCCTCATTATAAAACTACAATGCTAATGCTGGAGAGCCCTTTTTCTGGAATAATTACTGACTCAAATCAGAATCCGGTTGATTGCCAAGTAGGTTTCACGTACAAGGATCCGCTATGGTGTGTTGGTGCATGACATAAACATAAAGAAAATCAAATCAAAAATAAAAGTAAGCACAAAAATCAAGAAACAGGAAAATAGAATTGCAGAAAATAACAATAAAAATACAAAAAATACTATCAAAAATATATACGATATATATATATATATATATTTATAAATTATTAAAATGTGTACTATGCATCTGAATTAAAATTAAACCGATATAGAAAAATCATGATGAAAGGAATTTAATGAAAAAAAACGTGTATGTAAATTAAATTGAAAGAGCAGTTGTAGTTTTGTACAGACTTTTAGAATGAGTAAGTCTTCATGATTCATAATTTCCCCATCTCTATTACATAAAGTACATTTGATAAGTGGTCTGAATCACCTCAGGTAAAGATCTATTCAGTGCCTCCAGATCACATTAGGTCTATAGTATAGTTGGCTCCGACTGCAAATCTGCTTTAAGACAGTGAACACTGAAATGATTATGGGGATAGTCTCTGATGACACATTAATGTACCGTGTCAGGGAGAAAAAGAGGAGACCCCTTGAGTAGACGTCAGAAGCGTAGACTACATATGTGATACACAATTCACCTGTTACTTGTCATAGACTCATTTCACTGGCAGATGGCGCTAGATAACCAACTAATTGCTGTTGGGCCACCACTCATAACGTAATGTAGGGAATGCTCTGAGCTCCTTGTCAATTATCGATTTATTAGCATTCGTTTGCTAAACTGCAATACGTGATCCATGCTCTTCTTCGCTTCACTTTTGTTTAACATAATTTAGGATTAGCTGTCTTCCAGAGGCTCCTGTAGGCCCGTTTATTTTTATCATCGTCGTCCCAACCCGCACGAGGTGTCGTTTTTCGATCTAAACACGCGCCTAATTAAATATGTTGGGGTTCAATCAATAAGAGTATTTCGCGCGATAATAGTTCTGTGCTTTTACGGCATGTAAATAGGCAACCCGTGTGACGTTTTTGTGGGTTCGCACGTGTTGGTGTTCGGCGTTGTCCGCGTGGGTGGAGTTCCTCCTGTTGACAACGATGAGCAACGAGAATGTGCGGTGACCAAGGTGATACAGATCGAGCGCACCCAAAGTAGAAAGACAAGAAATGGTAAAAGACGTTCGGCGCGGCTGGTAGACCAGCAGCTGACAGCGGAGGGAGAAGAACCGAGGTCAACCTCGCGGTTCAGCTGTGTTCTAGTAGTCTTCTCTTGGAGAAAGAGCCGAGAGACATTCGTACATTTACTAAGAGAGACGCGGTGTGGTTTAGTTCTAGGTCTCCCCGTATTCTCTCGTCAGCCGTCTATCGAAGCTTGCTCTGCGTAGGAAGACGGAAACAGCTCGACAATGCCTCCCATCGACACCGACACCGGGAAGAATGAACTCAAGTTTCGGATACAGCTGCTTATCGACTCCAATCAAGTGGTGGTGTTCAGTAAAAGCTACTGTCCGTACTGTGTCAAGGTAAGGCAGTGCTTTTATGTCGAAGAGGAAGAGGGAGACCTCGCCGGTCGGAAACTTACCATCTTCTCCCACGAAGTGCACGGGCTCCGTCTAATTGCTGGCTTTTCCTTGTCCCGTTGAAGCTACCAGCGACTTCGCTCCGTTGGAAGCCGAATGCGGGTTCTTACTGTAAATCACAAAATTACATAAAAGTAAAATTTAACGTCGAACCGTTTAACATAATTCACCTCGGCTCGCTGTTTGGTTACGGTAATATATTATCTGAATGTGGTCGCACTTCTTAGAAAAGTTAGTTCACTTACATAATTAAGAGTTCATAGCTAACGTTAAGTTATAACGTGAAGTGTGAGACGCAATGTCTATTCGGCAGTGTACAAAGCAACGTTAGTGCGTGTCTCTGAAGTTGCAGCTATTTAAAATGTAGTTTCTTGTAACGTTAAGTTAGCTAAAATGTCTTGCGCCTAACCTCTGTAGTTGACACACAGAGGGGTTCGCTAACAATTAACAGCACCAAAGGGTTTCTATTGAAACAGAGTATTTCATGGGCCGTTTACTAATATGAAGCAGTGTTTTTGGCTGCTATGAGGAAACTGATATATCATTTTTCACATTTGTGTCTTCTTGTAGGTGAAAGCCTTGTTCAAAGAGTTGAACGTGGAGTGTAACGTGGTGGAGTTGGATCTCATAGGTAAGATGGAGATGTTACTGTACATTAATAAACCGTTTACAAATGTCTGCTCACACACATAACAAGTGTTATAAACCATTTAAAACAAGAGTTTATATAATGCCTATGAATGCCTATTACGCTACCAGTGTTATCTTGCGTAATTTATTGCGATGTAAATATAAAATGCATTTTTTTGTGGTTGAGTTTGAATCCACTGCTGTCTCCAAACTTTGTGGAAAGTCCTCCGTGCTGTAGTGGGGATGTTGTTTCCTCGGCCTGTGCCGCAGCTCAAAACATGCTGAGTCACTCTGTGAAGATACTCTGGCCTTGCACCATATCTCAGGAAACTCTAACCTCTCCGCTCAGTCTTGTGGAGGTACTTATGTCACGCTGAGGGATGTAGAAAGGGATGCTGAATCTGATGATTAATCGGGGAATGATTGACGAGCTTAATCGCCATTCAAGAATATTATTGATCAGAATATATTACAAGCCGACGTGACTTCAGCTCAGGGAATCTCCTGTCGATATGTTGCCGTGTGATCAGGCTGACCTCCGGTCTAGATTAGTGTGGATATTAAACTGCAGGCCACTATAGCGACAGAGCTGCTTTGTGCTGTTGGTCCACTCTGACCGGAGAAACTGGCTACAGAAGTAGTCTGGTTTGTGCTTGTAGTGAAGTAGCCGTGGTGTGAGCACAGAGAGAGAGACAGGAAGTGATAACATATGTTGTCATGTCATGCTTCCCCCCTTTCTTGTTATTTTGCCCATTGTTTGTGCATTAGTCGTGCTGATTACCATATGACAAGTAGACATGTTGAAGCAGCGGTTACTAGTATACAGTTACACTATTCACTTTGCACTGACACATTAACCGTCCGTCCAGAGGATGGAACCAACTACCAGGAGATGCTGCTCGAGATGACGGGGCAGAAAAGCGTTCCCAACGTCTTCATCAACAAGATGCACGTCGGCGGCTGTGACAAAACGATGCAGGTGAGGAGCACCAGTGTGCAGCTGGTTGACTGTCTTGAGGGGATTTTCTTGTGCATCAAGTGACTTGTTCAGACACTGTGTCTTTCTAGCTGTATTTGAAATTAGCTTCATAGCCTACGGTCACTACATGTGACCGTAGGCTTACCTACACGACGCACACGACTGGCGTATTGACGCAACGTTGTTAATGTTTCCGTCAGGCTCATGAAGACGGCAGCCTGAAGCAGCTGCTGAGCGGAGACAACGAAGCTTACGAGTACGACCTGATCGTCATCGGAGGAGGATCTGGAGGCCTGGCCTGCTCAAAGGTGACACACGGGGTTACCTTCGCCTTTAACCGGTTCCACTTTCCACAGAAGGGTGTTAGGAAATGACAGATTTACGTAACGTGGCAGTAACTCTGGCTCTGTTGACACCAGGAAGCTGCTATGTTGGGGAAGAAGGTCATGGTACTGGACTATGTTGTGCCCACACCAAAAGGAACCACCTGGGGTAAGACGCTTCAGGATACTTTGTAAGATACTCGTGATGCACTGTATATATTTAAGTTGCTAATGCGTAACCGCTGTGGCCATTCAGGTCTCGGCGGGACCTGCGTGAACGTGGGCTGCATTCCCAAGAAGCTGATGCACCAGACGGCCGTGCTGGGCACCGCCATGCAGGACGCGCGCAAGTTCGGCTGGGAGTTCAGCGAGACAGGTGAGGGCTCAGAGCGCCGACCCCGGAGGTCACGGAGGGGGGACATCGCGCCGGTTTGCCGCGGTAAATCAGAGGCGAGCCCGGTCAGCAGTCACTTGTTAGCATCCCGCTGACATCTACTAACGGCCGTCTGTCTGCACTCAGTGACGCACAACTGGGACATGATGAAGACGGCGGTGAACAACTACATCGGCTCTCTGAACTGGGGCTACAAGGTGGCTCTGAGGGACAAGGACGTCAACTATGTCAACGCCCATGCAGAGTTCATCGAACCACACAAAATCAAGGTAAGTGCCTCTGTTATGACGGAACCGTGAATGTACTTTTACGGACGTTTAGATTTAAGTGTATGCAGCACTTATCCGTAGTCTGTGTATTACCTACAGTAGATGATAGAGACACAGGCTGGAGCACCAGCGCGGGAGCAAAGCAATGTACAGCTGTGGACGTTTAAGTTCAGTTTAAGTGTGTAATATACGTAGAATATTTGTCACCAGCCTCCTTTTTACCTCGCAGAACACAGCAGTTGTTGCCTCGATCGGTTAGTTTGTCTGTTATTGTGTGCAACAAATCTTGATAAGCCGTTTGCTTTTGAAATGTTGTCTAGCCTGTTACAGCAACCTATGTTTTTGTTTGTCTTGAACAGGCTTTGCTAATCATTTCAGCCTTGTTGTTGTTGGCTCTCATACTTGCGATCACATCTCCAGCTGCACCCAAAGCAAATATTTAAATAAAAACCATCCTGCCCTTCACTGAGTCATTGTGACTGTTAACATAGTTTGTGTTTTGTGACAGGCGACCAACAAACGAGGGAAGGAGACGCTTCACACAGCGGCTAGCTTTGTCTTGGCTACAGGCGAGAGGCCGCGCTACCTGGGCATCCCTGGAGACAAGGAGTACTGCATCACCAGGTGAGAGTGCCGGGCCGGTCACAATGATGGCTAGTGACAGGCTGTGTGTCTGGAAGCCCCATCCCAGAGCTCACATTTAGGACCAGAAAGGGTTCAGCAGATGTCTGAAGTGTGTGTGCTCTCTGAAAGCGCTCTGAATGATCTGGCTGCTTGCGTCCTGCTCGGATGGCTTCTCCTCAGGGCGCTCATTAATCTCCCAGCGGTGTAAATCTTATGCAAGGTTATCCTTTGGTGTTTTGGCAACCTACACATGGCCTCATGCTGCTCACTTAGTCCCACAAAAACCTGTTGTTGTGTAACACAAGACACAACCCCATCCTGGGCAATGTTTCCTTGTTATACTACAGTCTTTTAACCAGAAATCAAATGGACATTTGGGAAGTTATTTTTAGCCTTTGACGTCCGTCTGCGCTTTGTCCACCAGCGATGACCTTTTCTCGTTGCCCTACTGCCCGGGTAAGACCCTGGTCATCGGGGCGTCGTACGTGGCGCTGGAGTTGCGGCGGCTTCCTGGCCGGCCTGGGTCTCGACGTCACCATCATGGTCCGCTCCATCCTGCTGAGGGGCTTCGACCAGGACATGGCCAACCGTGCCGGGGAGCACATGGAGGACCACGGCGTCAAGTTCCTCCGCCAATACGTCCCCGTGAAGGTGAGCGTTCGCTGGACTGACGAGACAGCGTTTTAGCTGAGGCAGCAAAGTGACACAACCCATCAAAATAAAAGCACGTGCTTTAAGTCATGTATTTAATTTGACAATTTTAAGGTAGTCTGCAGACTTTGAGCCGCTCAGCGGGACATTTGACAGTTCCACAAAGATTGACTTTGTGTGTGTGTGTGTCAGGTAGAGGAGCTGGAAGCAGGCTCTCCCGGCAGGCTGAAGGTGACTGCCAAGTCCACAGAGACCGATGAGGTCATCGAGGGGGAGTACAACACGGTACGTACGGATCCATCTCTCCATCGGTTACTGTTGGAGAACACAGTGGAACTTTCTGTGTGAGGTTCCTTTTGGACATTTTTATAGGGAATCCTGAATTGTGCAATATTTAATAAATTCATAGTTGTATGAATAAAAGCTAAGGTGGGTAATGTATTGAAGAAGCATTTTTATTTTGTTACATTTTTTGAAATTCTCTTCCCGACAGCAATCAATCAATGAAATGCTCTGACAAAGGATTTTATTTATTCGGCTTGAATAAAGAGATTGGCCGTGTTCGTTGTTAACATTCACAATGATCATTTTGGCCAGATAACTAGCTAGGCTCGCTTGTGAGCTTCAATTATTATATATTCTATCCTCCTGTTGGTCTAATGCTGAGTTCAAACCGGTCGCGTCGATTTTTTTGACGCGCGTCGAGATTACATACAAAGTCTATGCACAGACGCGATGAGACTGGCCCGCCGCGATTTTGCGATGGCGCGTTTGACGTGTTTTTGCGTTGGACGCCGCAAAAATCGGCAACGCACAAGTTGAAATTTTTCAACTTCTGCAAAATAATCGTGTGACGCTGTGGCGCGATAGCCTATCAGCGTTGAGTTGCTCCCCCTGTCATCACTGGCTTCCTGCCGTTGTTGAATCAGGAAATAAATCCTGTAGCCGTCTGTGTTCACCCAGAGCTCTACGATACCTCATATCAATAGAGACCGGACCAAACTATGTGTATGCATGTGTGTGTGTAAACCATACGGTACAAACAATGAATAGACGCTGCCGTATTTACGTCTACGTGACGTTATTGAGTGCTGGTGGAGCTGCTACGATGTTAGCATAGCCTAGCACCGATCCATCAGAGCTCCATTGAGAAGACAAGTAACCTACAAATCGCCATCATTACGTAGTTATTTCGGAGTCCCTTTTTGTCGGTTTATTGCCGTTGAATCACAGCCAAATCAGTTTATTTTGTGTTCCTACAGCTGTAGTAAACAGCGACCGGTGGCTTGCTAGACACAGTGAATACAGCTCGATGAAATCTCCTCTGAACAATATTATGAACCAGACATGACGCCGTTTGGCATTCCGACGTTTGAGGGACTTCCACAACACGTACAAAGCAGCAATTGTCCTTATTCCTTTCACGGTTGATAGCGGAAAGAAATGGCTGCCAGGTGAACGGCTTCCTGTCAGATAAACCACGGCCCCTCTCCGGCGCTACGCGATTTTGCAGCGTTTGGTGTGAACACGACCGGCGGTGCGTTGGACGCGATTGTTGCAGTGCGTCAAAAAATCGACGCGACCGGTGTGAACGCAGCATAAGGCCTTCATTTAGCACATAGAACAGCATAATTTTTGCCCCCTTTTTTTAAACCACGATCCGTTCCTCTGTTCTCTCCAGGTGCTGATAGCAGTGGGCCGAGACGCGTGCACCGACAAGGTCGGCCTGGACAAGATAGGGGTCAAAGTCAACCCAAGTGAGTTTATGATCTCGTTGTGTGT